>NC_056662.1:36471800-36779900 GCF_018350195.1 Panthera tigris
TGGCACAGCTGGAAATGGCTGGAAATCTGCTTCCATTCCATTGGCTAGGATTTGGTTACAAGGTCATTCTAACTTCAAGGGAGTCTGGGAAATGTAGTTTATCTGTATGCTCAAGAGGTAGGGGGAATGCTTTTGTTGAAACTTAGCAGCTTCTGTTGTCGTTTTGATTCTTGGACATTATCACATGGCACTATGAAGCCTGAAGCTTGGCTCAGAAGTGATTAATTAATGTGTTGTGTTGAATGCTTCAGGCATATAGTTGATATCTGTGAGGTTAGGACTCTGCCTAATTTATAGAAAGAAGGCTTCCTGTCTTTTTAATTCCAGTTAGCTTTGCAGCACCCTTCCTATATCCCCTGATAGTTCTCCTGCCCTTGAATACACTGTCTTGACAAATTTTTACTTCAACTCCTCCACCTAAGCAGTATACCCACATCTTCAGGAAAAAGCTGTAAACCACTCTTCAACTCCTGGTCAGCATAGAATAATCTGGAAGAGCTGAAGGAATCAGAAGCATTCCTAAAGTGGAATTGCAGAACCAATATGGGCAGTAGAGAGACAGCCTCTGGGAGAGAAGCCTCTCTCTTGCCTAATTTCTACCAGGAAAAAATGCCAAAGTCAAAATACTTTAAGTCCTACCATCAGGGGACAAAATGAATTTTTAGGACAGTCCTGTTTAAAAGATCATTTAGCGATAGCATGATTAATGTATACTGTAGCCAGAACAGAAATGCAGTCTTTCTGAATTTGTACCTCCTTCAAGTGAAATATTCCCACTACCATCCTCATCGTAAAGAAATACTGGTCACTTCTACCATATATTGAAAGAGGCCCAAACCCATAGCATTTTGGGCAATGAACACCCTTACTACTCATTAGAGAGCATCCCAAGAGAAACCTATTGCAGGGAGGGGTGAGGCAAATCTATTGAATGGAGAGTGGGAGTTCTTATAATTCTTTTTTTTTAATGTTTATTTGTGAGACAGAGAGACAGAGCATGAGTAGGGGAGGGGCAGAGAGAGAGGGAGACCCAGAATCTGAAGTAGCTCCAGGCTCTGAGCTGTCAGCACAGAGCCCGACGCGGGGCTCGAACTCACGAACCGTGAGATCATGACCCGAGCTGAAGTCAGACGCTCAACCGACTGAGCCACCCGGGTACCCCAGTTCTTGATGCTTCATTTTAAAGGAGTGGTGTTCTCACTGGGAACTGCCTAAGATTGTACTCTGAGAGCAGCTTAAGAACATTAATAAATACAGTTCAGTATAGAGTTTCCTTTATCAGAAAACAGTCATTCCAAATCCCATATCATTGGTAAAATTAGCTGTTTGTGAATCAGAAGGAGGTCAAGGTAAGGTGGCAGGGAAAAATGTTTTCAGCTGAGTGTGATTCCCCATGATGGATCCTGGCTGCAAAGTTCTCTGACAGCAGAAGTTTATGGCAAAGTTGGGACTGCCACCCTCACTTGGCAGCACTGCCCTCTTCCCTGTCTGTATAGGCAGAAACACACTGCGATACTGTGCTCTTCTCTTCTAGGCATCACAACATCATCGTACTATCAAAAAGAAGAAAGTGGGCCTCCCTTCTTGTCTAATCTACACCTAGTTCTGTAATTGATGTGAAACGTGAGTTTTACAGGTGGGAGTCAACTGCCACAAGTCCTCTCGGCTTCCACTGAGTCACGCCATCAAACTGCTCTTTCTCATTATTGTTATTTATTGTTTCTTGAACTCAGCAAGCCGAAGTGGTTCATACGATAACTCTGGCAGTGACAAAACAAATATACGCACTGCTGCCCTGAGTTGCTTAGGGTTTGGAGACACAAATGATACTGTGCAAAAGAAAAATGCAGAACAAATGCAGAATGGAGAATGTATATTTCCTCTTTGTCCCATTTCTTGTGCCATTGACTCCACTTTCACTGACTCAGTGAAGACAAGCATGCTTGAAATATGTATCTCCATTTCTGAATGACTGAAAAACAGAAGATTTAGATATTAAAATAACTGTTATGAAAAAGTATTTTAAAATTTTCACAGATTTGACATTTTTAGTTCTTGGCAGAAAAATAAATCGAATTAATTTGGGGGATGTTTCTTGAAAAAAGAATATTGCTTAATATTACTGTTAATATAAGTGTAAGTATGGGGAAGGGATGTTAAGGGCTTAAATCACTTTATATCACACCAAAACACTCATTGTAACTACTTGTTATTCACAACTTCAATTTAAAATATTAAATTTTATTGCATGTGAACTTTGTGTTGGAAGCCTCCACTGGAGCTAGTTGTAAGGGTGAAGCACTTCGATGCATAGAGGAAGGATTCAGGTCTTGCTAGAGACTCAAATGAACGAGTATCACATAAGTGAGTGAGTGAATGAATGAACAAACAAATGAACCCTTCTTGGTTTTTTTTTTTTTTTTAATCAATACTCTTTTCCTAGCTTTATTTTTAAAAAAAATTATCAGGGGCACCTGGGTGGCTCAGTCAGTTAAGTGTCTGACTTTGGCTCAGATCATGATCTCATTGGTTGGTGGGTTTGGGCCCTGCATCGGGTTCTGTGCTCACAGCTTAGAGCCTGCTTCACATTCTATGTCTCCCTCTCTGTCCCTTCTGTCTGTCTGTCTCTCTCAAAAATAAATAAACATTAAAAAAATACTAGCATAGCCTCCTGTCCCATCTCTTTTTATAATACCTTACACATATAGTTTGCCTGTCTGCTGGACCTTTCTTTTGTTTTTCTGTGCAGTATCTTCTCTCTTCTGGTAATCACATTCATATGTTCCTTGAAGACCTTTTTTCCTCCATAGCCAGGTCATGTAGTTTGGGCAAAGCTGACTCCACCCCATATCCCAGGGTATTCACCTTATCAAAGATGAACATGTGACCCACATCTGTCCAATTGTAGTAAATCCCAGCACTTTTGCTGCAGATGTAGGAGGTATGGAAGGAGATATAGAAGGGATATGATCTATATAGAAGGTCTTGTCTGTCTGCTGGCATTACAAAGAAGGTTCTAGAGATGTTGAGTGCCATGTTGAGTTGTGGTGGCAGTCTGTTTTGAAACGAGTCCACCAAGAACAGATATGATTCCTGAGTGTTCTGTGGACATTGTTTGAGTTCCTAGATGTAATAGTTCCTGAAACCAGTCATGGGTATTGAGTCAATACAATTTTTAATTTGTCTTATGCCAGTTGAGTTGCGTTTGCTGTCAGTTTGTCAGAGTTTGGATGAATTCATCACTCCCCCCTCCCCCTGCCCCCCACCAAACACTCCACCATCTTTATTTGAGAGACTAACATAAACTAGAATCATAGTGTTTCCTAGAGAGCTTTCTTTACTCTGCTGTCACTACCAGGTTTTTGTTTGTTTGTTTTGTTTTGTTTTGTTTTGGTATCTTCCTTATTTTCATGCAGAGTAAATGCTGCATAAATCTCTCCATGCATTATTATTCTCATCTGAGAGTAGAACTTGTCAGCTATACTTTAGATTATAACACTGTCATTGCTAGGGCTATGGGTTAAATTGTGTACTGGTGAAGTCTTTCCCTCATGACCGTGCTGCGGCTGAATCCTGTCTCCAGGGAAAGGAAATGTTTCTGTCACTCTCCCTCTTCCTGAGGAAGCATGTCTCCAGCCTTGCAAAGTCATCACGCCTGAAAAAATCACCACCAGGCTGTGTTAACACAACAAATCCCTCCCATGTTGCTAATTATGTTGTATGCCCCCACCCCCTTAAAGCCAGTCACCTCTGCAGTGTCCCCATCACTGAGTGATTGGCTTTTCCTGGAACAAACATAAAAGTATGTGCTTTAAATGCAAAATCAGGAAAACTTCAGAAAAAAAGAAAAAGGAGAGGTACTGCTTTGTGTTCTCTCGTTTATACCAAGATAGCTCTGTTTGCTTCTTACTTTATTTCTCTGTTGTTTGACTCACATTCAGAAGGTGATGGAGCATGGGGGTCCCATAGTCTTGTACTCAATCCTTGCCCCTCTGTTCAACAAGTAAATAATATTGGGCAAATAACTTAAACTTCTTATTCTATGTTTTCCTATAAAAATATATTAACCATATATATCACATGATGTCAGAATTAAATGAGATAATACACCAAATGCATTTAGGACTGTGCCTTCTGTGCAGTAAGCACTGAATTAAGGTCAGTTTCTCTTTAGTGACTGGATAGTCTCTCTCTGTCTTCCCATCAGCATTCCACTCTCCCTGCCCCAGGTTAGACTGGTCACCTTCTTTGCTTATCAGAATAGGCTACTCCTTCCAAAGTATAATTTTGAGGTGCCTCAGAAAGGTTTCACTTGTACTAAAATGTTTATCCCTTTGCCTCTGTTGAAATTCCCTTTATTCCCCATTCTGTGTTTAATGTTGAAGGCCCCTATTAAAATGTAGCAGCTTCAGCCCTTATACACTTTCAATTCATTTATCAGTTCCTAGCAGAGATCAGATTTTGGAGATATGAGGAATAGGATGAGTCAGTGTAAGAAGACAGGCCAAAACTCAGTGCTGTTTTGTTTCTGATTCCAGAGCTTTGGGAGAGATAAGAATAGGGAGAGGACCTCGCTTGGCCAACCAGGCAGCCAGAATCAGCTGGTGAGCAGCAAGTGTTGGATGTCAAAGGTAAGGACTTTACCACCTCTTTGTGGGATGCTGCAGTGGGGATCCTACGGTTGATGTCCAAGCTGGATGGCATGATTGTACTCTCGTAGCAGTTGGTAGCAGTTGGGGGTCACTCAGGATAACAGAAACTAATGTAAGTTGAAATGAGAGAAAATTAAAGCAGAGAATTGAACACATAGTTGATGGAAAATCTGAGATGCCAAGTAGAGGCTGCTGAAGAAGTGCACCAGAGATTAGTAAAATCAGGGTGCCATTACCGTCCCTGGAGCTAGAAGTACAAGGGGGCAGATTGTGTCTCTGAGACTGGGAGCTGAGGCCACACAGCAAAAACTAGAGCCCCAGTAGGCTTCTCTGGCAGGAACCAAAGCCATGGAGAAGGCACAGTTGATGCCTGAGACACTGCCTACAAAAGAAAAGAATGGGGGAAATACCCTGCCTCTCCCTTTTTTCCTGTCCTGTAGCCTCCTGCAGGGCCTCTGATTGAGAGAACCTAGATGAAGATAGCTGGTAGAGGAGCCTGAAAAACAGAGGCTGCAGGGCTCTCCTCCATGATATACAGAGCAAATCAGGAGATGAGGCTAAGATTGATTTAAGAACGGTGAAATGATGGACACTTTACTGAGAAAAATAAGGAGACTCACTCTTCTATGGTCACACAAGGTGACACTGAGGGATCTGAGTTGTCAAAAGGTCTTTATGTTTGCTATCAGGGCTTTTGGCTTGGCTTTTCGTTCTGGACTTAGATGTAGAATATTATTCACCTAATTTTTCTTAAAGGGTAGAGCTTTCACATTAGAAATAGCTGTAATGCTTGTTCAACATGCTAATTCCTGGCCTCACACCAAGTCTTATAAATGTATTTTCCTTATTGTGGTATCTACTGGTTTGTCTACTTGTCTCAATGTTGTAAGTGAGATTTATGTTCATAAAGCTTTTTGAATTTATAGTTAGGACAGGCACTCTTTGAACAAACTTTGCTTTACTTCTTTTTCCTCCTGGATAATGGGTGATGCTGTCCTTAAGTTCTAGTCTACTGGCCTGTTCAATATCCACCCAGAGGTTCTGCCCAGGACTTAGATCCCTGATGAGAAATGTCTCTTGTCTAATGATTGATGGCTTAACTCAAGAGAAGGGCAACAAATTCTCAAGCATGTTAACAAATCTCCCATCCTAGGAACAGGGTTGCATAATTGAAAAAGTTAGAAATAGAAACGAGAGGAATTCCTTGGTGCAAGAGGTCAGTGAGATAGATTCTCCAGCTGGATTGCAGAGCATGCTGCTCAGTGGTCCCGGGAAGCCATTTCAGGCATTTGAAATAAATTGCCTTGTAAGTGATTCGATTTCATTGCTAGAACTGGTGGTGTTTTCATACACATGCAATGAACACAGGCCTGAACACAGATGTGTGGATTGAGTATTCCTTTGGCTCATGAGCTAAGACTTACATCCTCTCTGGCCATGTTTTCCATCTTCAAACTGGGAATGGCTGCTGTGCTTCCCTTACAGAGTAGTTGGAAGAATCATCTATATTAGTTTAATAAGGATTTATTTATTGAGAGCACCCCATGTACTAGGTCTCATGTTAGAAATATGAAGACTGCATTCTTGCCTTAAAGGGTACTGCAGCTTCTAATGAGAATCTGTGTGTGAAAGCTGTCTATATTTTGCAATGACCTATGGAGTTAAAGCTATTATTTAAAATGCTGTAGAAAAATCATTTGCTACAGCTTGGTAGGATAGGTACCAGTTTCCTACTTACAGCATCTGAAAAACAGATTTGTACTGTCAGTGTCTTAAACTTGAGGACCTGCAGAAGGGAGTCAATGATGCCTAGAGTGCTATAGGCAGGTCTAAGTCCTCGCTAGGGAGAGGAAGAAGAAAATGTAAGTAAGAGAAGGATGATTAAAAGACAATAAATTCAAAAATGCTGGAATTAAATGCAAAGGGGAGCAATACATAGCTGCTAATGTCTGCTGCAGTTAGCTCTCAAGATACCTCTCTGTTTCCAAAGAGTGATCCCAACAGAGTAGGTATTATTCTTACTTTGGCTCATAAGAGAAGATTTGGCAAGACAAAGAGAATTGGATGGAAGGTTGTTGTGTGGGCTTTGAACCAAGTTTATGCCGCTCTTCAGCTCTGTGACTGGCCAAAGTCATGATCCTGTTCCTCAGTTGTGAAATGGGAAAAATGACCATTTTCTCAGACTCACAGAGTTGCGGAGAGGTTCAAAGCTATGGCAAGTGCTTATTGATACATGAGCAGTTTCCTATTCAGTCCAGGTTTGCTTTCTTTTCCTGCTGTGTCCTTCTGACCTGGGAGGTTGCTTTCTGGCCTAAGTTTTGGAGCTGGTGACAGATTGCTGTGCTACACTGAATGGGAGGGGATCTTTGAAAGATAAGGAGTTATCATACTATAAGAATGATTTACCCACAACCCTTGAAGCAGTGTCAAAGCTCTTTTCATAAGTTAAGGTGATAACATGGTGGGTGGCCTGTCAAATCTCTATCATCAAGGGCAGCAATCTCTTGATTTTTGTGTAGAAGTAGATTTGGGGAAAGGAAAGAAAGGTAATCAGGTTTTCTCTACTACTTTGTAGGGGCTTCAGCAGTTTACTCATCAGTCTTAGATTAGGTGGACTTAAAGTTACCAAAGGAGAATCGTAGTAGATTGTACTGAATTAGATGAATTCTGGTGTTATAAAGCAATTTTTAAAAATATAAACTTTTTACAAGAAATAACAAGTGTTAGTGAGGATGAGGAGAAAAAGGAACCTTCAGGCGCTGTTGATGGGAATGTAAATTGGTGTAGCCACTGTGGAAAACAGTGTGGAGTTTCCTCAAAAAGTTAAAAAATAGAAATATCATATGATCCAGTAATTCCACAACTGGGTATTTACCCAAAGAAAATAAAACACTAACTTGAAAAGATATATGCAGCCCTATGTTTATTGTTACAATTATTTACAGTAGCCAAGATATGGAAACAACCTAAGTGTCCACTATTAGATGAATGGATAAAGAAGATGTGTGTGTGTGTGTGTGTGTGTATACACATACATACATACATACATACATACGTACATACGTACAATGGAGTATCACTCAGCTATGAAAAGGATGAGATCTTGCCATTTGTGACAACATGAATAGACCTAGAGGGTATTATACTAAGAGGAATAAGTCGGAGAAAGACCAACATATAGCATGTAATTTCACTTATATGTGGAATCTAAAAATCAAAGCAAAAACAGAAACGTACTTGTAATTACAGAGAACAAAATGGTGGTCCCTGAAAGGCAATGGGCCAAATGGATGAAGGGTAGTGGGAGGTACCGTTTTCCAGTTATAGGATGGATAAGTTATAGCATAGGTACATGAATGGTACGGCATGAATGAATGAATGGTACAGCATAGGGAATATAGTCAGTGATACTGTAGAGCATTTTAAGTGACAGATGGTAGCTATAGTTGAGGTGAACATAGCATAACATGGGGTTGTGGAATCATTATGTTGTACACCTGAAAATAACATAATAGGGTGTGTTAACTATATCTCAAAAAATACAAACTTTTTATTAAAGTATAACTCATATACAGGAAAGTAATACAGTGTAAGTATACAGCTTGACGAATTTTCAAAAATGAAATACACTAATTTAACCAACACTCAGATTAAGAAACATTAGTTGTGTGCCTGGGTGCCTCAATGGCTTAGGCATCCAACTCTTGATTTTGGCTCAGGTTGGTTCATGAGATGGAGCCCTATATTGGGGTCTGCAATGTCAATGTGGAACCTGATTGGGATTCTCTCTCTCCCTTTCTCTCTGACCCTCCCATACTCACACTTGTGCATAACCCCTCCCTCCCTCTCTCTCTCTCTCTCTCAAAACAAACAAACAAACAAACAAACAAACAAACAAACTTAATAAAAGAAACATTACCAACACCCCAGACCTTTTCTATGTTACCCTCCAGTTACTACCATCCTTTCCCTCCGAAGACAACCACTACCCTGACTTCTAGTACTATAGACTAATTTTGCCTGTGTTTGACATAAGTAGAATCACATAGAATGTAGTCTTTTGTGTCTGGTTTCACTCACTTAACATGTTTGTGAGGTACACTCATGTATGTGCTTTGAAATTTATTCAAAGTGAATAATTTTATTCATTAATAAAATTCATCAATAAATAAAATTATTTATTCTGAATAAGTTTTCTTTAGTATTTTTCTTTAGTATTCCATTGTATAAATTAACCACAATTTATTTACTGATTCAAATGTCATTGATATTTTGGTTGTTCTCCGTTTTGGTTGTTATGAATAGTGCTACTATGAACATTTCTTCCACGAGACTGTGGTGGTGAATATATGCTTGAATCTTGTTGCAGTTGAAAACTATTGGTTTTTCAGGTGTGTATGCATTCATAGTTAGCAAATACTGCCAAACAGTTTTCCAGAGTGGCTGTATGATTTACATGCTAACCAGCAGTGAGAGCTCCAGTTCCTGCACACCCTTGCCAAAACTTAATTTTGCTTGTGGTTTTATTTTAGCCATTTTCATTGGTGTGCAAAAAAAACCCCAAAAACAAAAAATCCCAAAATATTAAAATTGTTGCATAATTTCCCCTGTCTCAATAGTGATGTTTCATTGTATACTGTTCTTTTATGGGAGTAATCTCCACAGGATGGCTACTTTAACCTATATAGAGATGACTTTAATCAATTTAGATTAACTCTAAGGGAAGGTGCATCTGGGTGAATATTGAATATTTAAGTACTGGAAACATTCTAGGTTTGTTTTTGCTACATACCATAAAATTCCTTTTCAGGGCAGACTCAACCTGAAAATTCTTCTTTATCCACTAAGACTGGATAGTATAAATCTCTAGCTGCCAGAATGGAGAATATGTGTATTTATTTTGGAGAGAGAAAGAGCCTGAGATGCATAGAGGCCTTAGAACTGAGTTTATAACATTGCACTGTCTGAGATGACTGTATCAGTGTCCCTGATACTTAGTGCTAGTGGCTAGAATTTTAGAGCAAATATTGGAAGAACAAAACCCTTAAATTGTACCATTGATTACATATACAAAGGACTGTAGCAAGAACCGTGGATATTCAGTTAGTGGTTGTGTTTGTATGTGTACATAAAGCATAAATTTTGGGAGTTGTAGTTACTTCTCTGCATTGATTTTATACACACACACACACACACACACACACACACACACCCCATTGATTGCATATACCACTAATTACATATACGAAGAACAGTAGCAAGAACTCTGAATATTCAGTTAGTGGTTGTGTATGTGCACATAAAGCATAAATTTTTAGAATTATAGCTATTTCTCTGCAATATTAAAAACTGGATATAGGGGGCACCTGGATGGCTCAGTCAGTTAAGCTTCTGACTCTTGATTTCATCTCAGATCATGATCTCACAATTTGTGAGATTAAGCCCCACTTTGGGCTCCATGATGATGGCACAGCACCTGCTTGGGATTCTCCCTTTCCCTCTCCCTGCCCCCCTATCTTCCTGCCCCCTCCCTCCCCCTTCTTGCTTGTGCACTCTCTCTGTCTCTCACTGTCTATCAAAATAAATAAATAAATTTAAACTGGATATAAAGAATTGGTCATTCTAGTGATACATATATGAGAGAACCAGAATGAACAAATCTCAAAGGATGATAAAAGAATACAGTACCCAAACTGTCCCAGGACAGAGATATTTCTCTTATGTATGATGACTAAAGACTTCAGGAATTCTCCATTGAGATATTCCATAGTAATATCCAAGTTATGATTAATTTTATTTTTATCACATTATATTACATGTAATTTCCAGTTTCCTGAAGCATCACTTGTCTCTAAGAACTAAGGAAATAGCTAAATTTCACTGTCGTTGTATCAGTTTTCTATTGCTACGGTAATACTGCGTAACAATAACAAAACCCACTCACATACAGCAATAAATAGTTAGCTTATGAGTTTGTGATGTTCAGATGATCTGCACTGGACTTGGAAGATTTTGCTGGACTTACTTCTGTGTCTGTGGCCATATTTGGTTTAGCTTGGTTACTCTGGTGGTCTTGGCTGGGCTTGCACACATATATGGGGGTTGGCTTATCTAGCATTTATTTAGCTCACAAAGCTATGGGTCACCTGAGTGGTTCTTCAGCAAATTTAGTGCCTTAAAGCAATGTGCATTTATTATCTCAGTTTCTGTGGGTTAGGCATTGGAGTGTGGTTTAGCTATGTTTTCTGCTTCAGGATCTTACCAGACTGCAATTATAGTGCTGACTAGGCTGTGTCTTCATCTGGAGGCTTGACTGGGGAAGGGCGTACTTCAAATTCACTCATTTTATTGGCAGAATTCAGTTCCTTACAGCTGTAGAAGTGAAGGCCTCAGTTCCTAAAGCTCTCCCATGTTTTATTTTCTTTCCTGCCACATGGGTCTCTCCATATTTCACATATTTGTGTTTCCTTCTTCAAAGCCAGCAGGAGGGTGAGTGACTGTTCTGAGATGGAATCTTGTATGACTAATATAGGAATGACATCCTGTCATCTTTGCTACATTCTGTTGGTTAGAAGCAAGTTATAGGTCCACCCACACTAAAGGGGATGGAATTACATAAGGCTATGAATACCAGAAAGTGGGAATCATTGGTTGCTACCTTAGAGTCTGTCTGCCTCAGCTGGCCTTGCTCACATGCCCTGGGATCCATTGACTGTCAGCAGATCTAGGGTGGGATGTTCACATGACAAATGTAAGTAAAGATTAAGAGTGGGAGTGATTTTTCAGCCCTCTGCTTGCATCCCACTAACCAAACTAAGTCACATGGCTCAGAGGCAGAGTGGGAGGGCACTATAAGGTTACTGATAAAGGATATGGATACAGAAGGGGTAAAGAATTGGTGCCATGGACACCGTACTTGTTTTCATCTCCATAGCTCAAGAATTCAGCCCTGTGTCAATCTCCTCTTTCTCTTCCTACAGCCAGAATTTCAGAAAGAACCAAGTGTTCCAGTTGGTGTTTCACAGACACAATCATGGCTGTTTCTCCTGCTATGGCATACCCTCTAGACTATCTGCTACCTGCAAATTCCCTCATAGATGGGAGCTTACATGGCCCCCTGCCATCACCCTTTATGAGAACACTAATATCTGAGCAAATGTACTTTCTTCAAAACTCTTTAAGCTAAATAACTTCTGTTTTCCACCAGAAGAAGGGAGAATATTACCCACTCTTATGCCTTGTCTCAGAGAATCGTTCATGAAATTAGTTTCTGATCACTGTCCCTCTCTTTCCAGGGATGAGGCCAAACTTATTGTGACTTCCCCACTTACCCCACCACATGTTCAGATAGTTGTAGAACTAACTACCATGTGTTCTTTTCTAATTTAAAAAATTCTCCAGGACTTGTTTTGGGCCTCTGCCTCTCAACACTGGCTGCACATTAGAGTTACCTGGGAGTTTTTAAAAATACCAATGCCCAAGACACAGCCAAGAACAGTCTCTGGGAGTTGGTTCCAGACATTGGCATTTTTAAAGCTCCCCCACATGATTCTGATGTGTAGCCAAGATGAAAGCTCCTATTTATAGATAAACATGTAGACAAGATTGTCTCAAGTAATAATTTTACTGAAGATTTTAGAGCTCAGAGCAGGTAGAAAAGTATTTGACTGTGGTAAAAAGCATTGTCTCCTTCAAGGGATTTTTCATGAGAAGTTTCTCTCTGCCTCTAAATATAGACGGAATCACATTTGCTTTGAAATATATTCTCATCCAGCACCCTGGCACCACAGATGAGAAAAACAAAAGTCCAGAGAGATTTATTCACTTGCCCAAGATCATATGACTAATTAAAGCACAGCTAGGAGTGGGTCATGAATCTTCTTTTTCCTTTTCCAACATCAATCTGTTTTCAAAACATGGACTTAAAAGTTTTGGGAGTAACAAGTTGGGTTCTATAATCTTCCCAATATACATAAAACTACCCACAGTTCTTGTTGTTGACCAAACATAGAAGCAGGTCCTTCAGAAGTTAATGGAAAAATCTAGAAAAACAAATTACATGGAGCTTTCTAGGGTGAAACTCCAAAGACTATCTAATGCCCTTGGCCCCGAAGCTGTCTTTGACATCACAGGGTTTTAAAGGGTACACTGGAGTGTCTCATTGTACTATTTATTATTGAAAACTTTGTCTTTATTCTAATTTAGATACACAGCTGTTTGGGGGACATAAAGATAGATGGCATTATTAGAAGTCTTGGTGTGTATTTAATGCTTTGAAGATAGTTTCTTGAAATAGTCTATGGATATACATTTGGTACCCATACTTAAAGTTGCTAAGTTTTGAGAAAAGGAAAAATTCAGGTCTGTACTAAGTCCTTACTGCTCCTTGTGCTATGTGAAACACAGTAAATACTAAAACTGTGGATCTTAAACTATAATGTGCACCAGACTCACCTGGAGGGTTTGTGAAACAGACTCCTGATCCACAACTCAGTTTTTTAATCAGCAGGTCTGGAGTGGTCAGTAACCCTGTCTTCTATTTTCTGTATTCTGATGCTTTGACATCTGGGGTTTTGCTGACCCTGGAGAGACTGTTTCATCTGGTGTCAGCCACTTCCTAGATAGTAAACAACTCACTCTTGAGCATGTTTTTCAAATGCAAACCACTCAATCCAGAGCCCAAGTCCTATCACTTTATCCATGATTTTAACTAATCATCCTAGGGTTAGGTACCAGACAACTAGAGAAAATTCCCGTGCTCCAGAGCCTGCTGAAATTATTTAAACTAGCTAGTCCTAAACCAGTTTAGCTCACCTTTTCTGTTCCTTCCAGCAGAAACCAAACTAAAAGTTCTTACCCAGCCTGTTACCTGCCACTGTGTCTCCTGACCGCCCCTGGTGCCTCCCATGTCATCCTGCTCCCTCCTTTTATGATCTGTGAGTGTAACAAAGTATTTTTTTCTTTTTCTTTTTTAAAGTTTATTTGTTTATTTTGAAAGAGAGAGGGAGGGCAAGAGAGTGCGCATGTACTCGCAAGCAGAGGAGGGGCAGAGAGAGAGGAAGAGAGAGAATCCCAAGCAGGCTCTGCATCATCAGCATGGAGCTCGGCATGGGGCTTGAACTCACAAACCATGAGATCATGACCTGAGCCAAAATCAGGAGTCAGACGCTTAACTCACTGAGCCACCCAGGTGCCCCCCAGAGTATCTTTACAATGGCAATGATCTCCTGATCTGTTGGGTTTTTCATACCTAAAAAATAATCAAACCTACATTAAAAACAAGAGGGGTGTGAGAATTTGCATCTCTCATATGTTTTCAGGGGATACACTTTGAGAACCACTTTTCCTAAAACATTTGAAAGTTGTCATGTTTATTTTTATTAGTGTGGGATGGAGAGTAAGGAACAGAAGCTGATGGAGGGGTTCTGTGGTGGCATACAGAGAATGGAGATTTTTGTAAAAGCTGTTTCATTCATTTAATCATTGCACTTCTATGCTTATTAAATCATTTTACTTCTAGTTGAGTCCTCGTATAAGATCTATATTATTATTTCCATATCCTAATACTATGGTCTTTGTTGAATTTTGTGTGGTAGAATTGGAATACAGAAAGGGTTTAAGAGCGTTGCTTTCAAATACCGCAGTGTTGCTGACCCTGAGTTGCATGACCTTGGGGAATTCACTTCATATCCCTGAGCCTTAGTTTCTTCTCCGTAATATGGCAATAATAGTAATACCTACTTCATAGGATTAATGTTAAGATTAAATGAGTTAAATGCTAAGAAAGTGCTTAGTTCATCCCATGGCATGTAGTTATATTTCAAAAATGCAAGTTGTTATTGAAGTTATTTTGGGATAAGACAGCATTGTAATCAATTTCATTGTCTTGCCCTTTAAATAATGTAATTTTATCCTGGAGTTTTGAATTAAGAACAATGGTGTTTGATCAAAGGAATCTAAAAATAAAGTTTCACTGCATTTGTTCCATAAAGCAGAAAACCAGAATCCCCGGATGAAACTCCCTAAGATTGTTCTCTAAATGATAAAACTACAAGTGATACAATCTTATCCCAAGATTTTATGTCAGATGAAAGTTGTTGTTTTCCGGGATATGCTTCAGTCCCAGTCCTTCTTTTGGCAGGGCCAATGGTGCAATGATGCATGGTGTAATTTCTCCACATGTGGCTACATGGTCAGAGTAGTGGCTGTGCAGAAACGGCCATTTCCAACCCAGCACGTCTGCTGTGTGCCTCACTTTTGAGTCATGACACTTCCTGTCACAGACAAGCTTTCACTTGTAGGCACTTTGAGGTGCTCTAGCAGGAAGGGGGAAATGACTATTTCTTCTTTTATGTCCATCATCAACATAAGTGACAGATATACATTGATTATAGTATCCTTTTTATTTGTGGGGACCAAATCAGTAAGAAAAAAAATTAAAATTTCCAGATATCCAGTAGTGGCAATATTAAATTTGTTCATCATTCATGGTGCATCTTTTGCAATAAAATATAAGGCACATATGATATTCTCTCTGGCAATTTGGCTCAGGCAAAAGATTTTACATTTTAGTGGGAAAGAAAATGAGCCCAAAAAAGAGTATTTTAACAAAGTTGATTGAGTGTGCTGAACAAGCAGTGATTTGGGTAACTGGGGATAGTGTGGAGGAGATTTCTATGTTGAATGGGTTAAGGACATGAAGTGTAACCACTATTTCCCAAAGTTTAAAGCAGTGTTTTAAAAAGTGTGGCTAATAACACACCTGTAGGTCACAACAAGCATTTTTGAAAAATAGGACAAAGAGTATCAGACTGCATCATGCTTCATAAAGGTTAAGTATTTATACATAGGTGTGCATGTGTATATGTGCACACGTGCAGTTTGTGACATATAGCCCCTTTCTTCAGTGGGTCATGGCTGAAAAAAAGTTTGAAAAACACTGTCTTAGGTATTTGAAATTATTCGTTTGGGACACTGACACAATGACAAATAAATTTGGATCCTATGGTGAGATTTTTTTCAGTCTTTCATTTCTTCTGATTAATAATTTCCATTTGCCACTAATACATCTCCATCAGCTCTGTAACTCCTGTGAATCTTGCTTTTAATGGAAGAGGAGCAGGTCTCAGACTCAGAGTCTAGGATAGCAAGTATCTCTGTTTATATTTTGTTGGAGCTTCTCATAGGCTTCTGTTTCAGTGTTTCTACTTCCATGTTATTCCACAGGATTTATTGTTTTTTTTTCAGTGACTTGATTTAAGCAAGAAAAAAAATTGTTGTGAAGAAAATATTAAGTAGTTCATCTATGGCAAACAATGCTGATGGTGATCTGAGACAGGCTGGGGAGTTTGGAAACCAGTATGTTTAAAGTCTTTGGCTGAATCATGCTCCCTAGAGTTCAGAGCCATCTGGCAGACTTGCCCTTGGCTAGCATGATTAGAGTCTTCTTCACGAAGTAGATCAGACTGGTTGCCATGGGCATTCCCAACTTCCCAGGTGTTCCAGGTGACAGTTGCATTTCCTTCACAAAGATGAAGAAAACATAGGCAACTGTGTTCCAGGAAGTATCCTGTGCTGGCCTCACACTGCTAACACTTATCACTGTACTAACGTTTTCACCAAGGACAATGTCTTGAGTCTTGGAACTATTCACTTTTTCTTAGATTGGCCACATCATCTTGATTTTATATACATAACACACACACACACATGTATATACATATGTATGTACATATACATATGTGTATATATGCACGCACACATGCACATATACATATACATACACACATACATACACATATATGGATATTTTTATTATATCTAAGCATTGTCTCAGCAGGAAAAAAATATCAACTGGATAGGAAAATCAAATTGGATGATGATACAGACCCCACTGGGGTTAGATACCCAAGCTCACATGCCCATTTTCAGCAGCCACTCTGACTGCTGGCTATACTTCCTGGCCAGGTCATGATGGAAAATTATTTTGAGTTTTTGTGTGCAGAGAAACCTGAGAGAACCAAGTGTGGTCTGAGGCCTGAAGTCCAACTGGCCTTGCTCTCTTTTCTCTGAGCAAAAAGCCTAAAAATAAAACAGAGGCAACAAGTGTTAACACAGACTTCAGTTCTCTTTCCTGGTACAGATAACACCCCTTTTAATACAGGAGTAAGTAGGCCAGAAGGTAAATTGAGAGTTGCCTTTGTTTTGTCCTAGATTTTTCTGTATCAACACCTGGGTTAGTTTTCTCTTTCCTTCAATTAGCTTGGCACAGTCATTATTGTGATTCCCTCTCTCACCTCTGAAGGTGAGAGCCAGTAGGGCTGCTAAAATTCTGTCTGCATCTTCAGTGAACTGACCACTTCATCATGAGACATCATGCTTTCCACTGTGGGCATAAGTTGTACCCCCTACTGGAGCCAGATCCCTGTCGTCCCCTGTGTTAAGACTCAACTTCCACCCCAAACCATTATGAATTTTCTTTCCTCTTCCCTCTTGGATCCCTTTATGAGTGACATTATTTGGGAAGTGACATTTTGATCCTGATGGAAGACAGCTTTGTGAAAGGAGGTTGCAGATTTTGAGGGAGAAGCCCATATTTCTGTCCATATGGCTTTGGCTGCACTTGATTGCTAAATAGAATACAGAGGAATACAGACAGAATGAATTGCCCAGCGATTTATGCCTTTGACAAGTTGTTCTGGGGGCTTGAGAGAAACAGAAGAGAGGACCAAAGGGCTCTGCATTTCATTTTAAAAATAGCCAGCCTTGGACTCCTCCTCTTCCTGCTCTTGTCTCCTTTTCTCACAGGGAGAGCTTTTGAAAGGGATTCCCTTCCCCCATCCCTCCTTTTTCCCACTGTATCTCTGACGCCAGTTCATTTGAATGGCAAGATTTTTCTGAGCTGGGATAAGTGAGATACAGGAAATCACTATTGAAAGACTTCTTTATGCTTGTTGTCATCATCACCTTAGTATGAGGGACAACCAAAGGGTCCAGTGACGAAAGCAGAGGCCTCGGCCAGCAAGGACATCTAAGGACCCAGAGGTAGTAAGGACAGAACTGATCATCCACAGAGGTCGACCACCATAGATGAGGTTGTGAACCTTACTTCCTTGGGTCACACTGGTAGAACTTCAGATCACACCCTGAAATTTCAGATTTCTTTAGATGTTTTATTGTGCTACTAATGACAGGGTGAGGGGAGTAATTCAAAACACTAAAATACTGCTACCTCCCCAAAATGTTCTTGATGTGTACCTGCATGGCTGGGATTATGTGGAGACCAAAGGAGCTTCCTTAGACTGAAAATTAAGCAATATCTTACCTAATTTCGAGTTGATTGTACAACTTGTGCCCAAACCTATGATTTTTTTATTTTATTTTATTTTTTATTTTTTTTAATTTATATCCAAATTAGTTAGCATATAGTGAAACAATGATTTCAGGAGTAGGTTCCTTAATGCCCCTTACCCATTTAGCCCATCCCTCCTACCACAACCCCTCCAACAACCCTCACTTTGTTCTCCATATTTATGAGTCTCTTCTGTTTTGTCCACCTCCCTGTTTTTATATTATTTTTGTTTCCCTTCCCTTATGTTCATCTGTTATGATTTTTTTTTATACTGAGGACTATGAACGTTCAGGTTTTGGTTTCCAAAGTAGGTAGATAGAGGCTCCTTTCTTACCTACCCACCAGTCAAAATGTTTAGATGGCGTGAGGCTCTGCAGAACTGAAGGAAGTAATTAATAGTTTTCTGTTATTAACGCACCTATAGTGCATATATTTAGATCATTGGTTCTCAAAGCATGGTCCCTAGACCAGCAGCATCAGTATCAGGATCATCCAGGAACTTGTTAGAAATGCAATTTCTAAGGTTCTAATCCAGAACTTTGGAATTAGAAATTCTGGAAGTGAGGTCTGTGGTTTAACACTGCCCGTCCCCTGCCTCAGGTGATTCTGATGTAGCCGTGAGCTTTAGATAACTCCCAAAGCTAGCACTATTTCCTTATTTTAGACTTGATGGTAAAACTGCTAAGAATCAAGAAATACCATCTATCAGGTGGCACGAATAATTTTTCTGAAGCTTGAAACTTTTATGTGATACCTCTAATACAGGAATTAGATGGAAGTAAATATAATTGTGGCCATGCAACTGCATCCATTCTTAAAGGATTACTTTATTTATTTATTTATTTATTCATTTATTTACTTATTTATTTATTTATTTAATGTGTATTTATTTTTGAGACAGAGAGAGACAGAGCATGAATGGGGGAGGGTCAGAGAGAGAGGGAGACACAGAATCTGAAGCAGGCTCTAGGCTCTGAGCCGTCAGCAGAGAGCCTGACGTGGGGTTCAAACTCACAGACCATGAGATCATGACCTGAACCAAAGTCAGAAGCTCAACTGACTGAGCCACCCAGGCACCCCAAGGATTACTTTAAAATAAATGTACAGATGTTGATTTTTTTTCCTTTTGTTAATGTTCATTATAAAGTTGGAGAAATGTTTTCTGATTGGGTAAAAGAACTGATCTCAGACAGAAAGTGGCAATATAGAATTTAGAAAAATTCTTTTTTTTAAGTTTATTTATTTATCTTGAGAGAGACAGAGAGGGCATGCATGAGTGGGGGAGGGGCAGAGAGCAAGGGAGAGAGAGGATCCCAAAAAGGCTCTGTACTGTCACTAGCACGGAGCTTGATGCAGGGCTCAAACTCACAAACCATGAGACCATGATGGGAGCCGAAATCAAGAGTTGGATACCTAACCAACTGTGCCACCTAGGTGCCCCAAATTCAGAAAAATTATTTTAAAAATTTTCTAAGAAAAAAAGTGACCACTTTTTGGCAATAGCATCGCAAAACTCTTGATAGATATCAAATATAGATGTCATCGTT
This sequence comes from Panthera tigris, assembly GCF_018350195.1. Taxonomy (NCBI): domain Eukaryota; kingdom Metazoa; phylum Chordata; class Mammalia; order Carnivora; family Felidae; genus Panthera; species Panthera tigris. The sequence goes on from NC_056662.1 coordinate 36,491,351, forward strand.
TCATTTTTTTTATGTTTGGTAATAAATGACAGCTCAGTTAATAGAGCACCCTGGAATGAGTAAAATTCTTTCTCCTTTTCAGAGTTTTTCGGAGGAATAATATTTTTTTCCCCTTGCCCAGACACCATTCCCCAGTATTTCACGTCGGGTTCTTAGAAAGGAATAGAATGATTTGAATGGAAAAAGAAGGGCAAGATGCTAAATGCAGAGGTAAATCTGACTGAAACATGAGACCTAGAATGCTAAGCATTTCATGATGTGCATCTTATTGTAACATAATCAACTTTTTTTTTTTAATTCTTGAGATCTACTAGGAACTGTCCCTGTGGAAGGGAGACCAGCCCTGCTGTACGTTTGATGATGTGTGGTTCACAAACTTCAAATTTCAAATAAAGCAGTCAGAAACAAAAGAAATCTGGAAGACACTAAGTTGTAGAAAGCAGGACCCCAGAATAAAATGGACTCTAGCTTTGTACATCAAGAGCTGACTCCATGTAGGGCATCTTTCTGAAATCAGTCATATATTTGCCACACCAACACTTGCCAATCTTTCCAGAGAAGAATATGAGTGAATGAATGGTCTGAATGGCCTTATAAATTTGTCTTTGCCCTGCCAGCCCTCCCACTTCAAAGTTTAATTTCACCAGAAGTGTACATGTTTTAATACAGTTTTCAAACATTGTGAAGGAAACGATTATTTTAGAACTTTCTTGATGCATAAGGGTAGGTCATTTATATCCATTTTTTTTTTCTGAGTTAGGAAAACAAATGCACAAAATGTTTGATTTGACAGGTTATTTTTTTCCTTAATAGAATTATTCTGTGGCTAAAACCACTTTTGGAACCTGTTTATTTTCCATATTGCTTCATTTGCCAGTTAGATTTTCTGAACAGCAAAGGTTGCTACACTTGGATATCCTTTGCTGAGAATTCAATAGAGGCTTCATAAATTTGCCATCTCCCAATTTGTAAGTCATATTGAGAATTTGACTTTTTTTTTTTAAATCTCCCATGTTACTGAAAATTTGCTAATATAATCTGGAATTTGCACTTTCAGGCTTGAAAGAAACCTTATTCTCATATTATGCAACCCTGTGGTTTATAGATGAAGAAACCAAAGAATAGAAATGTTGATTGAAAGTCACACAGGGACTCATGAGGAAAAAAAATGCCATAGAACCTGGGACCCCAAATCTCCATTTTGGTCTATTCCCATTATGGCCACTGCTATAGATGGTCAAGTACCAAACAAAGCAATGTATCATCTCCAATTTTTGGTCCATTTAATTAAGCTTCTTTGCCTGCTCCTACCGATGCATATACCACAGAAGGATGTTTTTAAGACCTGAGCACCTGAGAATATAACTTTCTCATTTTTTGATTTTATGGAGTATTTATTTGACAGAGGCTGGCCTTGAGAAAATCCTTATATGAAAAGACATTTTTATATTACTTAAGAAATAACTTTGCCTTTGCTCTGGCATTATTTCTTTTCTTTTTTTATCATAAAATTTTATTATGTTTATTTTCAAATATACTTTTACAAGGAGAGAGAATATTCTGTTGATCTGTCATAACCTAGCCCAGATCCAGCAAATACTGAGGATTCGCAATACTTGTTTTATCTTTTCCTTTCCCTCTCTTTTTTTTTTCTGAATTATTTTAAAGCAAATTCCAGACGTCATTTCATTCCACCCCTACATTCCTCTCAGCATACATCCCTAAAGAGTTACGGGTATTTTGCTACATAAACCTAATGTTATTATCACACCTAAAAATTATAATTACAAGGTCATCAAATATCCAGTCAGTATTACAATTTCCATGATTGCCTCAAAAAATCTTTTTAGAGTTGCCTTTTTCCATTATTCAAATGTATGGCTAGACTTTCAGGATTCTAGCAAACATTGAAAATTTAAATAAGAAAGAAGCTGAAGGAGTAAACTTACTTAGCAAGAAGGGTTTTCCCAAATTCTCACAGCTCTAATCTGGATACCATTCAGTGTGACAGGCTTCTCACTGGGTTCCCACAGCTGGTTAGTGTTTTGAATTCCAGCTCCATGAACTCATATCAGGCTACATGGGCTAATGCTCAGCGCCCAACCTAGTGCTGATATCTCTGATGACAGAGTAATGGAGCAACCACGGGCATTGTCTGCCTCTTACTAAATGCACTGTCATCTGTGTTATTCTTCCATCTCTGTGGGGAATGAGTGACTCTAATGCCTTTTGGAAGCATTTAAGCCATTATGGAGGCAAAAGTAATGCCATTCAGGCATCTCTCTCTCTCTTTTTTTTTTTTTTTTTGAAAGACCTGTAAAATAATCTGCTACATTGTGAACAGGTTTCTGGATCTTCAGAGTCATGTAAGGGTTGTTTAGATGCACACCTCTTCATGTTCAAGTTTCTGCCTCTTTGTTGGGCTTTGAGAAAGATATATGAAGGTTAAATACGGAGAGAGAAAAATATAAAGACACAATTAGAGAGTAAGTTAGTTTAGGCACTGAATATTGATGACTTTCTAATCAACTAATAACAGATAACATTTCTTAGAGTAAAGACATTCTTCTGCTTTGGTAAAGGAAAAGGGAACTTCATCTAAATCAGAGATAATCTTTTGGAAAACAGATCCAAAAGGGAAAACCTTTTAGATGCCCAAAGGGTGCTATTTTAGGGTCCTCTTTTAACACTCTTGAGCATCTAAAAGACCACACTACTTATTGAATGATGCCTGAAATTTGAATTTTCATTTTTCTTAATGTAAATGTTTTGTCTTCTTTCCATGTACATTGATTTATAAGTTAGAATGTGTAAGAATAGAGTTTTTCACCAGTTTTATTGAAGTATAATTGACACATGAGAATAGGTTTTGGGAAGAGGTGGGAGGAGAAGGCATGAATGCTACACTTTTTAGAAGTGTAGGGCGTGTATATGGATATAGCATATAGCGGGCATACAGAATTGGTTCCCATTCTAATTGGGGGAGAATGGGCCATCAACTTAGAAAGAAACTCATTAATTTATCTCCAGTCTTGGAGAGTTGTTACATAGGCAGTACTGGACAGTGTCTGTTCGCAGATATTTAAAAGGGTGTCTGTGGTGGGGGACTACTTTATGAAAAATGTCACATTTTCTTCAGGAAAAATGAATGAGCTAAGGAGTTAGACATGGGAAGTTTCCAGGCAAAGTCCTCAAAGAAGGAATAAACCAGGCCTACCAGTGGTATGTAAAGCTGGCATTTATGACTGGCCAGAACATAAGGACCTTATACATTACAGTAGAGAACCTGAATCTTGGGCCCAGATGGCACCTGTATAGCAGGTATAGACAATCCTTTTATGGCAGGGATTCTCAGACTTTAGTGGTATCAGAGCCACCTGAAGAATTTGTTATAGCTTAGACTGCAAGCCCCACTGCAAGGTTTTGTGATTGAGCAGGTTTGTGGCAGGGCCTGAGATTCTGCATTTCTAACAAGTTCCCAAGGCATGCCTAGGCTGTTGGTCCAGAGCCATACGTGGAAAAATATTGCTTTAAAGAGCAGCTCCAGGTGGGCATTGATTTTGTCCATCCTTTACCATGCCCTAGAGAAGAGATTTCCAAGTAAAGTGGAGTAGATGGCAGGTCTTCTGATGTGATTACCACTTATCTTTCCCAGAACGCTCTGCTTTTTCTCTTCTTTAGAATGAACTTGAACCTCCATTTAATATCCATGCCTTGAAATGGAAAGAGAATTTCCAAATGTCATCAGATCACCTTATTTAGTCTCTCCCTGCAGGTTTCCAGATGCTCTGTCTTTGTGAGAATAGTGAACTGTGGCAGCCACAGCACAGGTTGCAAGCAGGGGCTACTTTCAACAGTCCTGGGTCCCCTGGGTCCCCATCCTCCTCTTATTGTGGGGCTCCCTGAAAATGTACTCCCATCTTCCCAGACATTTATGCAAGAGTAAAGCAGTTAACAGAGGCCAGTGGCATCACTGATCTCTAACCAGGAAGTGTTCAGACTGTTAGGAAACACGGGTGAGCAAATGTTTACTGACCATGTAATTAATCTGATGCCTTGCCCTGTCTATCGGCCCTTAGCACCATATTTCCTGTTCAAGGCAGTGGAAAGCAAAAATATTAGTTGCTGTTTGACCAAAGGAACAAGTGTCTTCCAAATGAACACATGATCTATTAGCAGTCCTGCAGAGTCTTCCCATGGGAACAGGCATTTTACTTTGTTTTACAGCTAATTTCTTTCTTCAGCAGGTTCCCAGACACATCAAATGCCTTGTATGTGAGCCTGAAGTCAAGATTTATAGTCTGGGCCCATGCAATTCAATGTCAAACAACTCTGATAACATAAGGGCTGGAAGTCAACCATTTTCTCATGAGTTCTCATAAAAAAGTCATTTTAGCCAAATTGAGTTTGAATAGAGGGCGTGTCTGTGACTTGATGGATGCTCCCTACCCAGGAGCCCCTGAGAAGGAGCTGGCTACTTCCTTTTGCTACTGTAGCAACAGAATTTGAAAACAGACTAAGTGATTTCTTGTTGATATTGCTGGATTTTGGATTTTATTGCTTCCTTCTCTATTGACTTCAAAGGGGGAAAAAGAAAAGCAGTGGTTTCTCTTTTGGTGGTGCATTGCACATGCCTTTTCCATCTTTGATTTCATTTTCCCTGTCCTATTATTTGCTTGACATTTCTCAGTGACCTACACATCATGAGGGTCTACTTCCCTAGAGTGAAACTTCCACTTGTGCCAAGTTAGAAAGAGGGTTTTTTCTTTGGTCTTGTCTATAGGTTCATGGTTTGCAGGCTCATAGAGAAGGTAGGACCTTGGGGGTCATTTAAAACAGTCCATGTTTTACAACTGAAGGGAAAAGGAAGTTAAGTGGTCTTCCCAAGAGTGACATAGCCAGCTAGGAGCAAAATCAGAAATCTAGTGATCCATCTCCTCCCCCTCATTCCCTGCCACCAAGTTTAATACCTTGAGTTTTTAGACTGGCCATGGGGTATTAAGGCAGAGGCAGAGTCTTGCTTCCTGTAGCCCAGTGCTTTCTAGATTATGTGGTAAACTACTTGATGTAAGGAAGCTGATCATTCACATCCCTCAACAGAGCTGATGTCCTACTAAGAATACCTCAAAATTTCTGGGGAGAGACCTGAGCTGAGCATCCATGGAGAAAAACTGCTTGGGCTTTCTGAAAAGGAGTGGAAAACAAAAGAGGTGCTGAGAATTACTTCAGGAATCCCTGGGGTCCTTCATCTGCAATGCAGTATAGAGAGTTCTCTTCTCAAAGAATATTGGGGAAAAAAGCAAAGCAAAATTAGTAAACCACAACAAAATTCTAAGAGAAGGCTTGAATTCCTATAAACGTTTAATTTTATTTTATTTTTACCTTTGGGACAAAGCAGACTGAAATGCAGCAGATATGCATGTCTTGTAGCAAATTTGGATACTGGAGGGCTGCAATTCACAGGAGAGCAAAGGACAGGCAGAATTCAGGCTCTCAGTAATCTTCATGGCCAGTAATCTCATTGTGACAGACAGATGGGTGACAGGGACACTAATGATGATAAAGACAAAGGGCCCTGATGATCAGGACAGAGCTTGGGGGTAGGAGTAGGAAGGCCAGTTGATCTCTCCAACTATCACATGGACCTAGCCTGAGAGAGTAGCTGTAAATGGCAGTGGCAAAGAGAGAAGAACCAGTCCCTAAACAAAGCAGTTGTATGCATCTCTTTCATGTTGTCTATCCTGGCATAAAGTAGTACTAGTCCAAGTACTAGTGACCAACAGCATCAGTATTACCGGGGAGCTTGTATGGAATGCAACATCTCAGGCTCCCCTCAGACCTACTGAATCAGAATCTTGAGGTGAGGCCCAGATATCTGTTCAGACAAGCTTCCCAGATGATTCTTGCTTTTAAGACACTAAAGTTTGAAAAGTGTTGGCCAGAAAAACTTGTTATGGACATATAAATGCAACCTTATAAAGTGAATATGTTTGTTGGGACTATATAGGAGGATATGTTGCTTGAGGGTTAAAGTCTTTTTTGTTATTGTTTGTTTTTGTTTTTTGTTTTTGTTTTCTTTTCCTCTTCCATGCCCATCACCCATTTTTCCCTCTCCCCCACCCCACATCCACCCTCAGTATGTTTTCTGTATTTAAAAGTCTCTTATGGTTTGCCTCCTTCCCTCTCTGTTTGTAACTATTTTTCCCCCTTCCCTCCCCACCATGGTCTTTTGTTAAGTTTCTCAAGATCCACAAATGAGTGAAAACATATATCTGTCTTCCTCTGACTGACTTATTTCACTCAGCATAATACCTTCCAGTTCCATCCACGTTGCTGCAAATGGCATGATTTCATTCTTTCTCATTGCCAAGTGGTATTCCATTGTATATATAAACTACATCTTCTTTATCCATTCATCAGTTGATGGACATTTAGGTTCTTTCCATAATTTGGCTATTATTTTTCCTTAAATAGTTATGGAGATAACTGGGATACTAAAAGGAAACTTACTTTTCCTTCATGGGTGTTTCTTAGGACAAAAGGGGACTGAAATTGGGGGTTTATGTTACCTTAGGACTCAAAAAGTCAGTTTAGGGAAGAATTTAAACCTCCTCCCCTTTGGAATTTCCAGTCTCTACCTATAGATTCAGAATGGCTTCCTGCAGAGAAAAGGACACCTGCTTTAGAATCAGATCCTGGTTTCAGAATTTGCCTCTGCCACTTAAAAACTGTTTCCCTCAACAAGCTACCAATCCTCCGCTAGCTTCTGTTTCTTTATCTGTAAAAATGGAAGAATAATAGTTACCTTGTAGTGTTCTTGTGAGGATTAAAAAGGTCAAATGAGGTGGTGTGAACAAAATATCTAGAACTGAGCTTAGCTCATGGCAAATTCTCACATAATGGGACATATGATTATTGTGATGATGGCTCTGATGATAATGATACTGATTCCTCTTATACAAACATGATTGGGTTAAGAGGGTAGCAGTCTTTTTCATAGTAACTTCTTTCAGAGGTTTTAATGCACATGTTATTGAAGTATACTTGGCAAAGGATACAGTTTGTAAGTGTGCAACTCCAGGACTCTCACAAAGCAATTACAAACCATTACTCAAATTAAGAAATGGAACATGGCCAGCCTCTGAAGTCCCCTTGCTCCCATCCAGTCTTATCTGTCCAAGGATAACCACTATTATGATTTTGCATCAAAGACTATTTTTCCTGTTTTTGAAACTTTACATGATATGTAAATGAATAATAGTGCGTGCTTTTCTGTGTCTGGCTTAAAAAAATTTTTAAAGGAGACTGATCAATATTGTAGCATGTTATTTCAGATTGTCCACTCTCATTGTTAAATAGTAAAATTATTTAAATATATCATTATTTGTTATCTGTTCTATTCTTGGTAGATATTTGATAGATACCACTTCCAGTTTGGGCTATTATGATTATTGCTTTATGAATATTTGCAAACATGTCTTTGGCGAACAGATGTACATGTATGTGCTGGGTATATACCTAGGAGTAAGATGGCAGGGTCATAGGATATGTATATATTCAGTTTTAATTGTACTACCAAATGGTTTTCTAACATGGTTGCAGATTTATACTCCCCTATCAGAGGATGAGGAGGTTCTACTTACTTTAATTTCTCACCAACACTTGATGTAATCTGTTGATTCTGACAGTGTACATGGAATCTCACTGGGGTTTTAATTTTCATTTCCCTGACTGTGAAATTGAGCACATTTTGACCTGGCCACTTACATACCACTCTTTTGAGAAATGCACATCCAGTCTTTTTTCCCATTAAAAAAATTGTGTTGCCTCTTTCTTATTGATTTGGAGACATTTTTTTTTTAATTTAATTTTTTATTTTTTTTAAATTTACATCCAAATTAGTTAGCATATAGTGCAATAATGATTTCAGGAGTAGATTCCTTAGTGCCCCTTACACATTTAGCCCATACCTCCCCTCCCACAACCCCTCCCATAACCCTCAGTTTGTTCTCCATATTTATGAGTCTCTTCTGTTTTGTCCCCCTCCCTGTTTTTATATTATTTTTGTTTCCCTTCCCTTATGTTCATCTGTTTTCTCTCTTAAAGTCCTCATATGAGTGAAATCATATGATTTTTGTCTTTCTCTGACTAATTTCACTTAGCATAATCCCCTCCAGTTCCATCCACGTAATTGCAAATGGCAAGATTTCATTCTTTTTGATTGCCGAGTAATACTCCATTGTGTATGTGTATGTATATATATATATATGTATATATATATATATATATATACACACACCACATCTTCTTTATCCATTCATCCATCGAGGGACATTTGGGCTCTTTCCATACTTTGGCTGTTGTTGATAGTGCTGCTATAAACATGGGGGTACATGTGTCCCTTCGAAACAGCACACCTGTATCCTGTGGATAAATGCCTAGTAGTGCAATTGCTGGGTCGTAGGGTAGTTCTATTTTTAGTTTTCTTGAGGACCCTCCATACTGTTTTCCAGAGTGGCTGCACCAGCTTGCATTGCCACCAACAATGCAAAAGAGATCCTCTTTCTCTGCATCCTTGACAACATCTGTTGTTGCCTGAGTCGTTAATGTTAGCCATTGTGACAGGTGTAATGTGGTATTTCATTGTGGTTTTGATTTCTATTTCCCTGATGATGAGTGATGTTGAGCATTTTTTCATGTATCAGTTGGCCATCTGGATGTCTTCTTTGGAGAAATGTCTATTCATGTCTTTTGCCCATTCTTTACATCAATCTTTTCCCAGATATATTTATTTTAAATTCCTTCTCCTACTCTTTTAGTTGTTTGTTTGCACTTTGGTAAAATTTTGCATGGCTTTTAATTTTCTGAAATTACAAGCCAGAAAAATACATGGCTGCTAGTTACATCTGAATTTCAGATAAACAACAGATAATTTTCTAGTAAAAGTATGCCTCAATATTTATAGTACATTCTTATAAGTACTTACATACAGGGATATTTTTATAATAAAACTTATTGTTTATATGAAATTCAAATTTTATTTGTTGTCTTGTATCTTTATTTGCTACACCTGGCAACTCTATTCATGAAGTTTTTTTTTTTCCTTTGGGGGATCAAATGTTATTAGGAGAGGAAACAGCACTGAGGGAGGAAGGGGGCACTCGCTTAACCAATTAGAACCTCTTGGTCAGTTTTGGAATCCATCCCACATACATCAAAGGATTTTGAAATCCTTCCCTTTTTTAAAAACTTAAACTCTTTGTATATTTTAATTAAAAATCCCTAAATAGTTGTTATTGGACATATAACATATTCTTATAGGAGGGGGTCTGTTCAATTTTGACTTTTCATCTCTTTGATTCTGAGTGGCCAGTATTAGCAAAGGTCCAAATGGAAATTGATTTAATGCCTCAGCTCTTGTTACTGTTTGCTTTCCTCAGCCTTCTTAACTGCTTTCCTCAAAGTCAAGTTATTTTTTTTCCCCTCCCTCCACTCACCACTTCATGTTTACTGAGGGACTGAGTAGCTTGGAGATAAAGTACAGGAGAAATAGCTGTTAGTGTGGCTGATGCAAAAAAGAGAAATGTATTAGGAGGAAAAAGTAGGCAGAAACTGGAGGGTGGATGCTAGAAATCTGGGCGGTAGAGCTAATTCTGAGGATGGTAATGACTGCCTGGAATAAGAAGGTCCAAGGAAGCTAAGGAGGGGAACTTATGAAAGAGAACGAACTGGAGGAAAAGGGTTTGATTTAATAAATGGTATGTGAGCAACATGTTTCAGCCCTCTCCCAGGATTTGAAAACATCAGAGGATAAAATGAAATTTATGTTCGAAATAGGTTAAGGAGATGGAATCATCTGTTAGAAATTGAAAAGAATGCTGCCGGTCATATGGTGACAGAGAATATGAAAGTTGTGTGGAAGCAGGAAAAAAAAAAGAGCAAGAATCCCATTGAAAGCCGTGTCACATATCAGAAAGTGCTCCGGGGGGGGGGGGGGCGCCTGGGTGGCTCAGCCGTTAAGGTCCGACTTCAGCTTGGGTCATGATCTCATGGTTCATGTGTTTGAGTCCCGAGTTGGGCTCTGTGCTGACAGCTCAGAGTCTGGAGCCTGCTTCGGATTCTGTGTCTTCCTCGCTCTCTGCCCCTCCTGTGTTCGCACTCTCTCTCTCTTCCTCAAAATAACAAATAAACATTAAAAAATGTAAGAAAGTGCTCTTGGAAAGAAACTCAGAGACAAATCTGGTCTTGATCTTTACATCACTGAGACACAGGACAATTTAGTTAGCACCCATACCCACCTATTTTCCACAGCTGTGAAACAAAGGCATTGGTCCCTGATACACAGAGTGTGGTTCCTGAGCCACTAGCACCTGCAGCATCTGGGAAATTATTAAAAATGTAGCATCTTGGGTCTCTCCCCAGAGGTATTGAATCAGAATCTCTAGGGGTAGGGCCCAGCAATCTGTTTTAACAAGTGGTCTAGGTGATTATATACTTCTCTGATATTTGAGAAGTGCTGGCCTACCCTAATGCCCTTCAGACTTTAATATGCATCAGAATCAGAGGGCTTGTTGAAATGCAGATTCTGGTTCAGTAGGTCTGGGGTAGGTATAACAGGTTCTTGGGTGAGGCTAATACTACTGATCTACAGACCACATTTTGAGTAGCAGGAGTCAAGAATGATCTCTTTGAAGGTCCCTTTGAGTTAAAAAATGAGAGAGTATTTATCAAAATATTAAAATTATTCAAATTATTAAGAATATTAAGGAGAAAAGTAAGAAATAAAGGTAAAAGTGTTTATATCAGTATACACATTTATATGGACAGTGTTTATGAGGTAGTTACTCATAGCAATTGTTGTATTGCTCTAGTGAAGAGTAAAAGGCAAATAAAACTTAATTTCTATACCCACTCTATTAGAGGACATGTTTATCATTTTAAGATAGGTTATTCTGGAAAAATCTACATACGGAAAAAGACTTCCTGATTACTATTGCTCTCAGAGCAGCATGTGTATAGTGGTCTTTCCCCAAATCATGAACTTCTGTGAGTTTGTACTTATATAAGATCCACCCACTCGAAAGTGTTTGTATACAGACTCACACAGATTCTTCATGGCAGCAAATGAGGACAGATTTCTGAGCCAGTGTAGGCCACAAATGTCTTGGCCCCGACATAGCTCCCAGGCCTGAGGAATCCCAGCCTATACCACATTTTAACAAGGCAAACCCCAGACTCTTAAGAGTTCAGGCTACGGGAAGTGGCAGGAAGCTCTTGGCAGGCAGCCCCCAGGCCTGAAGATTGACTTGGAAATTGAAATGCACAAGTGTCTCTGTGCAGAAAATTGTCATCATAGGAGAAGGCTGGCCTATCTTATACTGTTGTGGGAGAGATGCAGGACAAGAGAAAAGGGTCAACTCGATGTTGGATGGGAGAAATTTTTGTGTTCCAGTACCTTGCAATAGAAAGAGATAAGAATAGGGGAAAAAAGGATGGATCAGAATTTCATTTTGTCAGTATTGATGATAATTCTGATATTTCGATCCCTTTAAGTGTCAGTCTCTTTTTCAAAGCTTCATGTATCTTATTTAGTTCTCAACAATAGCTTTGTGAGCTAGGCTCTATTCTTAACTCCATCTTACAAATGAGATAACAGGTCACAGATTGGTTAAGTAATTTCCACAAGATCATACAGCAATGAATTGCTGAGAGCTTATACTAAGTCAGAGAGTATAATTCAAAAAGCAACCATGTGTTTATTGATGCCAGTTAGATCAAATATGGGCTGGAGTGTGTGTAACTTAGTGTGGGGTAGCAGAAGGAGTCTGGGAATTTGAATAGGAATGTTTACTCCTAACATTGCCACTGATTAGAAGGATGTAGTAGATTGATTGCAAAAATGACTTCAAGTCTTCTTTTTTTCTTTAACCTATCCATTGGAATGAGATTTTGTAACAACTCTGATCAAGAGGTTGAATTTATTTCTCTGCTCCTGGTCTTGTGACTGGCTTTGGCCAATCAAATATGGCAAAAGTAAAGCCTGAGTCACCTCAAGAGGATTTGCATGATTCTGCTCACTCTTTTGGAACATCACTAACACCATGAGACTTAGTCAAGACTAACTTGCTGGAGGATGGAAGATGTGTGGCTTGATCACCTGCATTGCCCAGCCTGTAACTATTCATAGACTAACATCATTTTAGCCAGCCTGCCTCCAGCTGACTCACCATGAATGAATCCAGCCAAGATCAGTTGAGTTTGGCCCAGATCAGCAAGGCTGCCTGAGTGACTCATAGTCTTATAAGTAATAATTTAGGTTGGTGTTTTAGGGCACTGAGTTTGGGGTGGTTTGTTATGCAGCAGTAGATAACTGATATTTTGCATGATCCAGGGGAGCCCCTTAAACCCTATAGAATTTTGACAGAACACAGGTGAGACCACCTTTCAAACATTTCATAATTCCCTCATCTTCATTTTGGTAGGGTGTGATATCCCATTCAGCTTTGTTAAAAGTTGGAACCCACTTTCTTCTCCATGTTACAGTTATTTGTACTCTGGATACAATTCTCAAGGTCCACCATAACTTGGGACCCACCACATGAACATGTTGGCAGCCCACCATGATAGATCTTGTCTCCACCCTTTACGTTGGCCTCTCATTCATAGTGGGATTTTTTCTTCTCTAAACTTCTGGGGGATGCTCAGCAATCCACCAATGTGTATGTGTGGTTTGCCTCTTTGAAGCTTTAATTAGTGGTGTCTTGAATCTTGATTACTTTGGTGGTGGCCAGTGAGTCTGACTTCCCAAAATGAATACCCAGAGGGTGTGAAACATGCTCATTCATTAGATTCAAGAAAAGCAGAGAGATCTTCATTGTGAACATGCAGGAAGTTACTGCATTTTTTTTTTTTTTGGAAACTCCCTGTTACTTTGGTAGGCAGATAAATGATTGGTTGATGAGAAATAGTTTGCTTTCTATCAAGGATGAACTTTCTTCAGCTATTAATGATGTTAACTTAAATTCTGGGTAGAAGACAATTTAATCTGCTGACTATGATATAGATTCCTTTAGCTGCTGTGTGAAGGGATAAGGTTTTCTCTGTTTTCTAAAAAGGGAAGAAAAAGGATCTCAGTTTTGTTGAAGCTGAAGCACTCTGAGTGTGCCACATGTGTGTGGTTTAGCTGGCGACCGTGGTGTCTGTATGTATGTGGTCATAGATTTGTTATAACCTCTTGTCTGCCAAGTTAAGACCACCAGTTCCATTTTAATTCTAAGTTAACCTCAGGCTGGAGCCAATCCACACTGCTTGAACATAAACGCTGACACTCAATCCACTCATCCTTTTGGCCCCACAATTTGTTTTTCTTTTTCTTTTTTTTTTCCTAGGGGAGTTTGAACATTTGTTAGCAATCCAAAACCAACACTTCGTATACAAGACATAGTGATTACATAATCCTTTATAGGTTCTTATACTTTGACTATATTGCAAACTTTGCAGTGGTTTCATAAAAAGTCTCAAGCTGAAGAACAGTTTCTAAATGGTATCCTTGGAACTAGGACATCAAATTTTACTATGGTGATAGTTGCAATTCTTTCAAGAAATACAGAATCAACACGTTAATTGAAGGACTCTCTTTTTAAAGAATGGCTTCAGGAGCACCTGGGTGGCTCAGTCAGTTGAGCATCCCAACTTCAGCTCAGGTTATGATTTCACAGTTCACGGGTTCAAGCTCCACACTGGGCTCTGTGCTGACAGCTTAGAGCCTGGAGCCTGCTTTGGGTTCTGTGTCTCCCTCTCTCTCTGCCCTTCTCTCTCTCTCTCTCTCTCTCTCTCTCTCTCTCTCTCTCTCTCTCCCCCTCTAACATTAAAAATTTTTTAAAGAATAGCTTCATAAAGTCTTCTGATGGTTGTGTTTTGAAATGGAAAAGATGTACACTCATAATGAAACCTGATATTACTTGGCCTGACAGCGCAAATTGTAGGTGACAAGACGACATTGTGTAAGGAAAATTGAATTACCTACTTTTTCCCTTGATTTTAATTTCTAATCAAAGGAAAAGTAGAAATGAGTCTGTTAGGCTAATTTTCAAAACTGATGGTCAATCAATATGATGCACAAGGCTATGACAGGATTTTCATCTTTAATTTCTACGTCTGAATTTAAATCTGCTAATTCCTAGGCAGTCTAAGCAATTATGAGCTTGACAGAGTTGGGAAATTTTTTCTCTAATGTTTTGTGGCAAGCTTACACGGTGGCCTATGTCCATTGGTCCAATTACAAAAGTTAGTTGATTTAAATATATTTCTATATTTGGAATTATACTTGTTCTCTGGGACAGCCTGCCCTCTTTCCAGAAACCTCACTCAGTGACTTGTTTGCAGAAGTAACCAGTTAGACACTTTGTGAAATTGCCAAGTGTTCCTCTCTTAGTAACTAACCAAGTTTTGCAAACATCACATTATCATGAGTTAAAAATAATTCCTATTGGGCTGATTGGAGAAGAATGCCATAGTTAACTGCTAAAAACACTGGGAATATTATGGATGACACTAAGAAGAGAGTTATTTCGGTCAATCACATCTGAATTCCTACTTATGGAGAGCTAACTTCAGTACTTACAGGTGGAAGATAGGATGTCAAGGGCAGAGTGGGAGAATTAATAGCTTGAACTCATCAGATAATCTAGGTAGAAGCTCCAGCTCAATCAGCACACTTCTAGTGCACCAGTGATTAGACATATTATTGAATCCCAACCAAGCCTCTGTTTTCTCATCTGTAAAATAGGGATAATGGCCTGACGGACTATAGTGAGGGTTATATTGGACACTCTGTGCCTAGTGATTGACTTGATCTTCTTGCTAGCTACCTGCTTTCTTGCCTTCCTGCCTTTTGTCTTATCATCCCCCATTACAGAATATAGCCTAAGCTTCCTAACATGGCATGCTAAGCTGTCCACAGTTTTTCCTTAGCTTACCCTTCAGTTGCATCTCTCCCCAACCCTGCAACCCCACAGATATCTAATTCTGGACATGCTGTGCACTTCCATGCCACATGGCTCATGTCATTCCATTTTCCAGAAATATCCCCTCTATTTCCATTTATATGACAATTCCCCACCCTTTAGGACTCAGCTCAAACACCACTTTCTCCGAGAAGCTTTTTCTTAACTGACCCATCTTTACCCTGGTCTCTTTTATCCCTTCTTTATACTGATAGTTTGGTGTCCCTAGTTTTTGCTTAGCACTCATATACTGAATCGGAACACGATGCCATTGTTACTACCATTATTCCACTCACACATTCACCTCTCTATCTTTGACTATATTGCAAACTTTGCAGTAGTTTCATAAAACATCTCAAACTGAAGAACCATTTCTAAATGGTATAGTTGGAGCTAGGACATCAAGTTTTACTTCCTTGGCTGCCTGATTCCCAGGTCTGTTTAGGTTCTTTATTTCAATGAGAATTTAAAAAAACGATTAGGTTTTACTAGTCATATTCAAGTTGGGTTGACAAGACATGTGCCCATGAAAATCTTTGAATTGCTGATTAGAGGAAGCCTGGAATTCCAAGCCCACTTCTTCAGTAATGAGGAAAATAAAGCCAGGATAGATTGATAGGCTTGACAAAGTCAATATAACTTGGTAATGCAGAGGAAAATAGACCCAAGTGGTCTGACTTCCAGCCCAGGAGAGCAGTAGCTCTCATGAGGAATAGTTGATTCAGAAATCAGCATCTGTTTTCCTTCTTTTGCTGACACTTCTTTGATTTTCCTTTGGAGAGTCAGACTTCAACTATCCATCCTTTTGGTCCAGTTGAGAGGAATATTTCCACAGCACTAAGGGTATACATGTGGTCCAGGCCAGATAAATTAGCATGTTCTATACCATCAGCAATAGTGATTCGTTTATGACAGGCATATGATTCAGCTTAGCTCATTGAGATTTAATTCCTGAAATTTTGCTTGAATTGTGAAGAGGAAAACTCTATGGGATTGTTAACCACGAAGATGGTGTTAGCCTCGATCTGTTGGGGATCACCTTGCAGAGGGCTTAATGAGGCTAACACAAAGAAACAAGAGCCCAAGAGGGAGGGAAATGGAAGAAGAGGAGAAGGAGGAAAAAAAGTAAGAGCAATAGAAAATGAAAGAGAACATGGAATCCAGAATAAATATATCATTTTAACCCTTAGATCCAGCTGTAGTTTAAACAGTGTATCTTGGAATTTTTAGACACATGAGTTAGCCAATTTAAGGATTTTCTTTGTTATTGAGAGTCCTGAATTATACATCATCTAGTTTGTTTTTTCCTTGTTGTCCACTTCTAGAGAAATTCTTAATACCTTAATTCTAGGATTTGCTGGCTCAGTTACTCAAATGTCTTTCTGAGCCTCAGTTTCTTTATATGTTGAGTCCAATAATGCCTTCATTTTTGGAAAGATAAAGTAAGATATACTTGTAAGCATTAGCACAGGCTGGATGATCACTTAATGGCATTTATTACGATGATTATTAATTTGGTGTATCACACTTTGAGATTTGGATGTCATAGTGATTCTTCATTTGTGTGTGGTTTGTTTTAATTTTCAAATGTAGAACTAACATTTCAAGTATGTTTGCAGGAATATTATCACTATGCCTCCATTAAAAGCATAATGCATGTATATATTTAAATTATATAGTGCCTCCTGTCTGTCAAGCCCTATTCCGAGCATTTTACAAATATGAACTTATTTAATCCTTATAACAAATCAAAGAGGTAAGGTTTGATATATTTTTTTTCCATTTTACATATGAAGAAGCTGAGGCACTTAGGAGGTTAAGCATCTTTCCCATTGCCATACAGCTGATCAGTAGCAAACCTGGGACTTGAACCAGGCAGTCACATGATACAAAGGCCATGCTTTTTGTCACTGTGCTTTGCCATCTCTTTATAAAAGTCTGTGGGCCATGGTCCTATGATTAATAGCAGCAGTGTCAACTGGGAACTTGTTGGAAATGCAAATTCTCAGGTCTATTCCCAGAACTACTGAATCAGAAACTCTGGGGATGAGGCCCAACAAGTTGTGTGTTAGTAAGCCCTTTAGGTGATCCTGGTTTGGGCTAAAGTTTAAGAACCCCTCTCCTAGGTCTATAATTCTAAGCTATAATTCACAGATTGCATGTTCATAGAGCATTGGGGCCTTATAATGCAATCAGTGTTTCTATATATTTCAACAAGTGGTTTTTGAATGCCTACTATGTGCTAGCTACCATTATACTTGAAGGTGTTGCTCTCCAGAGCAAAACCAGAAGTGTTTCCTGGGAAATAATCAAATAAAGACATAACTAAATATAAGATCCAAGCTGTCAGTTCTGACAATTTCTAGGAAGGAAAGGAGAAGGGTGATACTAGAGCGTATGACAAGGGCTTAGAGATGGCAGTGGTGTCATAAAAGTCTTCCCTAAGTAATGTGTGAAGAGCTGTGAGACCAACAGTTCAGGACTTTGGCTGCACATTGCAGTCACTTGGGAGCCTTAAAAACGTCAGTTCTCGGGCTGCCTCACAGGCAACCAAATCAGAAAGTCAGTGGTTGGGCTCAGCATCAGTATTTTTAAAGCTTCCAGGTGATTCCAATATGCAGACAGGTTTAGAGTCACTGCATTATAGTATATGTAGGAAATATTTAGGGATGATGGAAGAGTGGGGAGCATGACATTATTGTCAAAACACAGAGACTTTGACAAAGTCGAAAAAAATAACGAAACAGAAAAACCTTAAGATTTGTCTATGCATAATTCACTCATTTAATGTAATACATTTAATATATTGACAAATAGATGAGCTTCTAATTACAAATTAGTAATATGTATGTTTGGATTAGGAGGCCTACTAGGAAGGTACAAGTAGAAAATAGAATATCAATACGAATAGGATATGAAAATAGAATATGAGTTTAGCTTAGAGGATTCTGCCACTTATTTCACATAAAAACTTTCAATAGACATGTATGTAGTGACTACTGAGTGCTCTCTGCTAGAAACCCTGAAAATAAAACTGGTTTGCAAAGATTTTCCACTCTCAGCAATCTCAGCGTCTGCTAATGTGATGCTTCTAGAAGAAGCATCTTTTTCTTTCTTTTTTTTAGAGACAGCAAGCAGGGGAGGGGCAGAAAAAGAGAGGGAGAGAGAATCCCAAGCAGGCTTCACACTCACTGTGGAGCCCTATGCTGGGCTCGATCCCATGACCCTGAGATCATGACCTGAGATGAAATTAAGAGTCAACCCACTGGGCCACCCAGGCTCCATGGAAAAGCATCTTTTATTTACATGATTATGATTATGTACCAACTCATGTGGAAAATAATTAGAAAATATTTGAACTGTGAGGCTGCTCAATTCTTCTTTCCAAGGCTATTTAAGTAACTGGATATAATTTGTTGAATAAAGTACATTGTCTGAAACTAAAATGTGAGAGATTGTATTGTTGGCCTGAATTAATAGCTCCCCTATATCCACACTCTGGGAAATTAGACTTTGCAACTCTGGGATGGCCTTGTGATTTGCTTTGACCAATAGAAAGCAGAGGAATAGATGAAATGCTACTTCAAAGTCTTGGCCTTAAAAAGCCTTGCATGATTCTGTGCAGCTAATCCACTGGAGAATGGCAGTCCCATGGCCTAATCACCCCCATTGCCTCACCCAACAGCTAGCCAATACCCCCATACTCAGAGCTACCTAGATGACCCATAAGGACCACAGAGCATCATGAAGCCCAGCCAAGATAAGAAGCAGAATCCATCTGCCTAAATTACTGACCTGCAGAATCATAAGTTACACAAATAGTTATTCCTTTATATAATTATGGCAATAGGTAACTGATAAAATAAGCTTTAGGAAACTTTAAAATAATTTCCTGTAATATGTCTTGTGAAATGAGTCAGGAGACTTGCTCCTGAACAATAACTCTTGTGA
Source organism: Panthera tigris (assembly GCF_018350195.1). Lineage (NCBI taxonomy): Eukaryota > Metazoa > Chordata > Mammalia > Carnivora > Felidae > Panthera > Panthera tigris. The sequence goes on from NC_056662.1 coordinate 36,510,307, forward strand.
GAACAATGCTAACTAAAAATAAAAGTTATGGATACCCACTATATTTTCTCTATTAAAACTGTTAGCCTCTGCTGTTTTACTGTAATATAATTATCAAATTAATTTGATTTAATTATATCGGTTTAAACCTAAAGACGGAGGTTTCTAAGTAGCAATGATTTGTCTGTCTTGGTGGAAATGAGAACATTAAAGGAATACGTTGAATTTGTAATTGTGTGACATGTTATTTACTTGCAGCAGTGATTTTGGAGTAAGAGGCTCTAACATGGATTTCTGTTCATTTAAAAAATAATCACAGAATTCTGGCTCCTTATTCCAAGGCCATAAATAATTAAAGTGCATAAAATAGGACACATGAACAAGTCATTCTTTCCTTCTCTCACTCTATAGTATATGTGTGTGAAAGAGAGAGACAGACAGACTCAGACAGACTGCATTTGCTTTATTATCAGTCTTGATAAACTATGGAGGAGAAAGCCACTTGATCTTGTCATGAAATGTCTTTAACACATCTTCCAGAGTGTGGGATCTTCTTTCAAGCCCCCATGTTTGAGTGCCATTTGCTAACAGTCCTTTCCCCGTGAATAAGGAAGCTGAGTCACTTGTTGGACATGTGGACAAGAGGAGAAAAAAGCCTGAGAAACATGCTCATAACTATAGTTAGCTGAAGGGGTTCTCCTTCATCGTTGTATGTTCTGGGTTACGCCATTTTACTCCTATCTGTATATGTTTTCTATCTTTCAAGATACTTGTTTCAGAATCCCAAGGCTGGGGAGTGGAAATTAAATATATATATATATATATATATTAATCTCTGTTTTTTTAAAAACCAGTTCTTTGCTATGTTCCTGAAATCTCCATCTTTAGTACATAATGAGGTCTGTGCTTCTAAGAAGTACATTGGTTTGCTGGATGGGGGAGTAATGGTTCTCCCTCTGTCTATTTCTGGCAGAATTATTCTCCATTTTCCCTTGAGTGGAGACTGCCATGGACCACTGGTCTGTTAAAATAGTTCAGAGGCTTACAGGTGAGGCACTGTCCTTCAGTGGAATTGAGATTGACTGGAGGTTGGGAGACTCAGCTTTGATTTTTGCCCTGCCACTCTTTACTGAGTGATCTTGGGTAAGTCATTGAGCCAACTAGGTCCCATTTCATCTAGAGAACAAGAAAGTTGGTGTTGACATTCTCTTAGTTCCTTTGTAGTTATTTCTTATGACAGTAACTGGGCAGTATTGGAAGACCGTACTCACTGACATGGTCTCCATATGTATGATTTTCATTTGTTTTGCCTTGATCAAGAGCTAAAATACTAGACTAAAGAACTTTAAGATGTTTTCCCCACCAAACTTCCCCATCCAGCTAAGAACTGCACTTAGGACTAAAAAAGTCCTTAATTCTTAGTGCCCATATCCAGGTAGTATTTACAGTTGAATGTTGATTATGAAATAATTTAGAGGTTTTTCTGTTTAATATGTTTAAACTGAAAATCTTGATGCATGTTTTAGTCTTTTAATGGTTTTTACTCATATGAACTTAGAATAATGCATGTGATTCACTGTTTCTGGAACTCCTTATCAGAGGAGTTACAGGCCTTTTAGCAACTCCATTTGCTAGCTCTTCAGAAATATACTCCAGTTCAAATGTTCAGTTATAGAGTTTTATTGTTATCCAGAGGATGCTGCAGTTTTAAGAGAAGAAAGCTTTCCTTTTTGGGAAAGATTTCTGATTAACTTTGGCTAAAGTTAAGCAATGATTTATGGGTTTCAGTTGACCCATTTGTTATGGGTCTAGGCAAAATGAATTTTCTATTGATAAGATGTCTCCTCTGATTATGTTTTATCTTTGGAGTGGGATCTAAGGATGGAAGAGAAATGATAAGAAATGTATTTTCTTTTCCTTGGGAACGCTTGGGAGGAAGGCACTGTATACCACATAGTCCCTCCTTCATTTCATGGGTGCGTCTGTGCGTCACATCCTGAAATTTGTGTGATAAGATGCACTTTCACTGGTGTCAGATACTTAAGGACAATAATGCGGGGGACTAACCCTTTACGCTACATGACATTTTTCTCTTCTATACTGATAAGACAATTGGGACAGGCTGATTTATGTGGTGAATCCTTATAGTACTTTTTTATTTGCACTGCTCACTATGTTCATGTTCTAAAATTTAGAAATCTTGAGAGTGACGGCCTAGTAGGTATTTTTTGGTGCGTATGTGTGTTCACTTTTAAAAAAAATTTTTTAGGTTTATTTAATTTTGAGAAAGAGACAGTGAGAGAGAGTGCGTGTGAGTGAGCATGAGTGGGGGAGGGGAAGAGAGGGAGGGGGACAGAAGACTCAAGGCAGGCTCTGCCCTAACAGCAACAGGCCCAATGTGGGGCTTGAACTCACAAACCATGAGATCATGACCTGAGCCAAAGTCAGACACTCAACCAACTGAGCCACCCGGGTGCCCTGGTGTTCACTTTTTATTAAAGTGAGATTCGCATTTGGGAAAGTGAAGATATCATAGGCAGACAGCTTGATGCATTTTACAAGCTGAATACACATGAAACCAACACCCAGATAAAGAAACAATCCTTTTCCAGTTCCCTGGAACTCTTTCTTCTGTTCCTTCCCTGACCAAGTACAACTTCTTTACTGACTTCTTTACATAAAATGAATCATACAATATTACTTTTTAGGGTCTGGCTTCTTTCACTTAACATTATGCTTTTGGGATTCATCCATATCATTCTCACTGCTGTGTAGTAGTCCATTGTATGAATATACACAATTCATTTATCCATTACACCGTTGGTGTGTGTTTGGGCAATTTCCACTTTGGGACTATGAGGAATAATGCTGCTCTGAACATTCTACTGCCTGTTTTCTAGTGAACATATGTTACAATTCTCTTGGAAATATTCCTAAGTGTGGTATTTGTGGGTCATAGGTAAACGTTTTTTCTAAGTATAATATTAGAGTTGGGTGTGCAGAATTATGAAATTGATTATGAAGCAAAAATAAATTTGTTTGAAATAGAAGAGCTGTTTGGAGAAGAAAGGATAATATAAAAAAACATAACATTTCATTCTTGAGAATGCATTCCAGGTCTTCTGAGCTAATGTTGTTTGTTCTTATATCTGAATGACAGGGCTTTGAAAGTGTGCTGACACGGCCACTTTCTGCTGGGCTGCTCCTGCCCTAGTGTTCTTGCCACATAAACTCTTCTAGCCCAAACCTTGAAAGTGTTATGGGAAGTGACAGTAGCTCTTTTTTGTTCGTTTCCAGCACCAGGTTGCTCATCTCTCCCTGTTCCCATTTGAGGTAATGTACTGACAGTTGTCAAGATGAATCATGGCTCTTTCTCAGACACACATGGAGACCAAATTTGTGACTAATAGACAAATCCTGTGGACACAGGCTGAGCCACCAAAAGCCACCCTTGTCCAGGCAAGTTCAGGCCTGAGGTGCAACTTCTGACAGCCAGCAGGGAAAGCAAGCATTGGCAGAAGAGTTGTGTTTGTTTGATTCTCTGATTTCGAAGACACATAGCTTTCTCTCAGCCCCCTCCATTTCCTCCAGAAAGTTGTATTAGCTTATTTATGGCCCCTCATGTTTGTCTGCCTGTTCATGCATGTGCTCACAAGCTAGGGGGTGTGGCATGAATGGAAGCCTGGAGGGAGATGTGGTCTCAACGTTGATTCCAGGGGTCATTGGGCTTTACACTCCTCCTGCACATCTTTTATTGTCTCTGACTCTCCCCCTTCTTTGCATAGATGTCATTGGATTAAAATGATGGGGACTTGAAAGTATTAAAGAGAAATGAAATGTGAGGAAGGCGATGAAGATCTTTGAGTGATAGGTATTGATCATCTGCCTAGATGTTTCAGGTCTTCTTATATTTTCTTGGAGGTTGTTTTCCCAATTCAGTTGGCTTTCTCAGACATTCCTTAACAATTATGTGTGCATGTGTGTTAGAAGGATGTCACCACCAGGTTTTGCAATCACCTGTATGCTGCTGTTTCTGCAGCATTTTCATGGAACTAACCCTTGTAACTGCCAAAGAATATTTGATATTGGTTGGCTACAAGTAGATATTTCCTTGTGTATGAATTGGGTGACATTTAGAATCCCTTGGAATTTGCCTCCTTACTTTGAAGCATCCTTCTGCCTTAGTGTCACCCAGAGGAAGTCTTACATTCTCTTGCTTGAAGGACAGAAGAGGTAGGGATTTCACTTAGTTTCAAGAGACTGGACAGTTTCATTCTCACATGCTGAAAGCACCATGTTTGTTGAAAAGAAACTTTCAGTCACCTCAATTAAGCACAGTTTGATTTAACTTGTTTTTGATTGTAACAGGTTATTTTTTCTGGCACAGAGCCACCCAGAATTTTATCTGTAAGTTCCCCAGATAATATCCATCTTCCTGTACAGTTTTCTTTGTGATGTTCAGAATTTCACTGCAGTGGCACATTCCAGGTTTTTTCTTTCTGTCTGTCTTTCTTGGGTTTTCTTGGGTGGTATGCTTTACATCATTTGAAGGTGTAGAGATTGGTGGAGGTTTATAGGTTTCCCTTTCATAGATCTGCAACCTCCAGAGGTCAAGATTGTTTCCTGTAGAACCTAGAGGGCTCCAACAACCGAGCTCCCATCCCTATATTCAGTAATTCATCTTTGTTTCAGACTGGAAGTTGTTGTTTTCCTTACATAGAAGGGTATATTGCCATGTGTGGGAAGAGAGGTAGGAATGGAGAAATTAGCATTGGGGAAACAAGTGTCATTAACCTCTACCTCAGTGCTTTTTAAAAATGTTTATTTATTTATTTTGAGAAAGAGAGTGAGTGGGGGAGAAGGAGAGAGAATCTTAAGGAGACTCCATGCTCCGCACAGAGCCTGACATGGAGCTCAATCCCATCCATGACCCTGGGATCATGACCTGAGCTGATATCAAGAGTTGGATGCTTAATCAACTGAGCCACTCAGGCACCCCTACCACAGTGCTTTTCAAAGTGTTGTGGTCCTTGGGGTCATACAGCATTAGCATCACTTGGGAACTTTTTCGATGGCAAACCTATTGAATAAGAAATTCCTGGGCCCCGCGATCTGTGTTTTAGCAAGACTGAAAAAGGTTTAAGTCTGGGATCAACTTCTCTCATAAAAGATTGCCTTTGCCAGTCTTAAATATTAAGACATAAGCTTTGGGAGAAGTATCTCTGAGGTTGTTTTTTTTTTTTTTTTTTTTTTTTTGCCATTTGCTTTTGGTTTTCAGTGGTGGTAATTTTTGTTGGGAATAAGATGACATATATAAAATAAACACATGTAAAATATTAGCTGTAATTTTAGTCTTTTCTCCAGGCGAAGAATAATAGTAGAGCTACTGTGAAGTATATTGAATATATATCTCTTCACTTTGTATATATGAAAAAAGTATGTCTAATTTAGACTTGTAACCTGAATGCCTTCTAGAGTAGGCTCTCCCTCTGCATAAAGTTTCTAACTGCCTTTTTTTTCATGTTTCTTTGCATGGTTGCTTCAAAACAGCATTTTGGTTTTCATTTTTCCTTCTATTTCTTTCTGGAAATTTCTTCTAGGGATCCTTAATTATGGCTTCTCTTGAGTATATATGACAACAGAAAACTCTGACTCACAACTGCAAAGAATAGAATTTAGAAGAAGACTGTCTTACCATTGTCATGATAGTTGTTCCACAGCTTGTCTACTGTGCGATAAATAAAGGATTGGAGGGCTCACTTCATAAAATGTGACTTAGTGTGATTGAAGAGGAGAGAGCATGGAGGAACAAATACTTGTGTGTTAATTTCCATGTCAAAATTTATGGAAAGCTTTGACGACTGCCCTTTTAATGATCAACTCCATGTATCTCTTAAGGTTCTAGTTGATGTACAATAGTGTACCTCTATCTGAAGTACATGCAAGCCTTTTTGAAATGCACAGTGTACTTTTCAGATAGTTTATACTGGTGGCTGGTAACTTTCAGAACTTCCTTTCTCCTTAAAGCAAGCATAGAGTAGAAATTTAAAACTCCCCCAAAAGAGCAGTTGATGAAAAGAACAGTTGATCCAATTGGAGAACTAGACCATAGGAAAGTACCCAAAATATAATCAAATTAATTCAAACTTTAGGAATCAAATGAGCTATATTAAAGAGACAGTGGTCTAACATAGAGACCTTTAATTAATTATACAACGATTTCTCAAGTATTTCAGGATGAAGATGAAGGTGGTTAATTATGTCTGAAATAGTCAAATAACACTGTAAAAACAAATGTAAACATCCAAACTTATGCCTCAGACTAACCTTTTCTTTAAATGAGGAAACCATGGGAGACTTTCAAATCCATCAGGAAAAGAAGGCAATACAATTATATTGGCGAGCAAACACTGGCTTGGTATTAAAACTGTTTTTCTCTTTGGAACTTGAAAGTTTTGCAGGAAATGTCTTCAAAGGCATTCCACACTAGGGGAAGTAGCTTAATGACAGCATTGCTGGCGGAGGCTGGGTAGTGAGGTCTGGAGCTGGAGCCTCAGGTCCCTGCCCACCTCAGTCACTCTGCTCTACCCTCTTTGCTATAACCTCCACATGTAGCTGTCTTTACAGGGGCCAGTTCTAGAGCCAGCTTGGACCCAGAATGCTCTGGAACCCTGAGATACCTCTGTCTTATTTGTTTGTTTATTCTCTCCCTGCCAGTCAGATTGAGCTTTTTATTAGGATGAAGGGTAGGATTCTTGAATCAAATCAAGCTGATAGGATCAGGGAGCTCTGCTTTCAAACTCATTTGACTAATATTTAGTCTCAGTATTTTCAGAAAGGTACTTAAAAATCACCTTACTGAAGTATAACTTACATACAAAAAATGCCATATAAGTGTAGAGTTTGATAAGTTAGGCTGATGTATACAACTTTCCTATCAATTAAGAAATATAGCATTATTATCAGTCCAGAAAGTTTCTGTTGTCTCTTTTCAGTCACTCCTAACACCTGCCCTAGGCAACCACTGATCTGATTTCTATCTCCATAGATTAAATTTGCATTTCCTAGAATTTCATGCAAATGAAATCATATAGTATAATTACTTTTACATTTCACCTCCTTCATGCAATATTATGTAAAAATCCAAACTTATATACTCCAGCTTAACATTTTCTTTGAAAGTGGACACCATGGGAAGCTTTAAGAATCCTTTAGGAAACGGAGTCAAATCTTCTGTATTGTTGCACATATCAGTATTTAGTTCCTTTGCATCACTGTGTAGTATTCTATTATGTAAATATACCTAATCTTCTGTTAATGGATATTTGTTGTTTCCAGATTGGGGATATTGTAAATTAAGGTTCTATGAACTTTTATGTACAGATCTTTTTGTAGACATATGTTTTGATTTCTCTTGAGTAAACACATAGAGGGTGGAATTGCTTGATTATGTTTAACTTCAAAAACAACTCCCAAATTGATTTCCAGAGTGGTTGTTCACAGGTAGTCAATGACGGTTTCCATTGTTCCACATGCTTGTTAATACTTGATATTGTCAGTATTTTTAATTTTACCCATTCTAGGTTTAAGTGGTCATTGTGGGATGATCATATTTTTTTCCTTTTTTGAAAAATTGAAGTATAGTTGATACACAATGTTATATTAGTTTCAGGTGTATGATGTAGTGATTCAACAATCCTATACATTATGCAAGCTCACCACCATAAGTATAGTTGCCATTTCTCACCATACAAAGTTATTATAATATTATTGACTATAGTCACTATGCTGTACTTTTCATCCCTATAACTTATTTTATAACTGGAAGTTTGTACCTCTTAATCCCCTTCCCCTATTTTGCCCATCCCCTCACCCACTTCCCTTCTGGTAATCACCAGTTTGTTTTCTGTATTTATGAGTCTATTTATGTTTTTTGTTTATTCATTTGTTTTGTTTTTTTTAGATTCCATATGAAAGTGAAATCATATGGTATTTGTCCTTCTCTGTCTGACCCATTTAGTATAATACCCTCTAAGTCCATCCATGTTGTCATTAATGGCAGGATTTCATTCTTGTTTATGGTTAAGTAATATTCCATGTGTGTGTGTGTGTGTGTGTGTGTGTGTGAGTGAGAGAGAGAGAGAGAGAGAGAGAGAGATCACACCCTCTTTACCTATTCATCTATCAGTGGACATTTAGGTTGCTTCCATATCTTGGCTATTGTAAATAATGTTGCAGTAAACATTAGGGGTATGCATATCTTTTTGAATTAGTGTTTTCATTTTCTTTGGGTAATACCCAGGGGTGGAATTACTGGATCATAAGTTATTTCTATTTTTAATTTTTTTGAGGAACCTACATACTGTTTTCCATAGTGTTTGCACCAATTTACATTCCCACCAGTGGTGTACAAGGGTTACTTTTTCTCTATATCCTCAATTTTTTTTTTAATCTCTGATCCTCTCTTGGGTTTCCTTGCTGGTAATTCTAACAAAGGATCAGTCAGCTTATATGTAATGTAGAGATGTAAAAAATTGCCCAGAATGAAATGGGCAGAGATTACTAGCTCATTTTCACAGCTCATTAACCATTGGCCTGTGATCAAACTGTGAACTTTAGGGCATTATTTCTGTTTTCCCTCTCTCTTAGCAATTTTATTTACCTGCATATTTCATCTTTCAACATTAAAATTTCTTTAAAGAAGGAAAAAATTGGAGGAAGGCATTGTGTTAGTTTCCTATGACTGCTGTAATAAATTACCACACACTTGGTGGCTTAAAACAACAGAAATTTATTCTCTCATAGTTCTGAAGACCAGAAAAACAAAATCAGTTTTCCTGGACCAAAATCAAGATGTCTACAGGGCTTTTCTTTTTCCAGAGGCTCTAGGGGAGAATCTGTTCCTGCCTCTTTCAACTTCTGGTGGCTGCTGGCATTTCTTAGATTGTGGCCACAATACTCCAATCTCTGCCTCTGTCTTCACATTGCTACCTCCTCTCTGTGTGTATCTGCCTCTTTCTTACAAGAGCACATGTGATTGCATTAAGGGCCCACCTGGATAATTTGTGGTACTCTCTCCATCTTAAAATCCTTAATTACATCTGCAAAGATCCTTTTTCCAAATAAGGTAATATTTATAAGTTCCAAGGTTTAGGACCTGGTATATTGGTGGGAGGGGAGGGGGTAGATTTTTCAGCCTACTATATGCATTCAGTCTTAAAATTAATTGTGTCTAAAGCTGAGCTTCCTTGCCTCTTTTGAGGAAGAGCCTTTTGGGGAAGGCATTTAAATGCCTTAGAGAATAAGCATACAGACTCCATGAACAATTCCTTCAGGTCCTATGACCTTCTGGACCCCATCTATGAATATCAAGAACAAAATGCCATGATAGAAATAGATCCCCAAGTCAAGCATGCTAGGCTGTATTATTTGTTCATAATTCTTGCTTCCCTCTGGCTGTTTTCATGGATTCTCTGTAGGGTAGAGTGTTTTTCCTCTACTGAGTTTGGTTTTGGCCATATGACTTGCCCAATGGGATGTGAACAGAGGTGATAGTATGTAGTTCCAAACTGAGGCTTTATGAGGCTTGACAAGTTTCTATCAGCCCTCTTGGAGTTCTGTCTCTCCCTCTTGGAGATCTTGCCTCAGATGGTAGTTGTTCCTTCTTCCTAGGTCCCTAAAGGAAGATGTGTGGAGCAAACCTGGACCTGACCCAAATCTGGGAATCTAGCCTGGCCCAGAGAATTCTGGATAACTCCTTCTAAACCACACCTTACCTGAATATCTGTGTAAATGAATTAACTATTTGATGTAAGGCACTGAGATGTTTGTTAGGTAGCATTGTCACAGTAAAAGCTGATGGATACACCATATTCAAATTTCCATCTACTTTTCTACTCTGGCAAGCTGTCTTGGACAGTGTAGAAGAAAACCTTGGAGTACTCATTCTTTTCCTTCCTCTAAAATCCTTGAACATAAGGTAAGCAGTCAGCTCCCCATTTCCTCTTTCTTGCCTTAGGAAATGAGTCAAAGGGCTTCCTAAACTAAAAGGCATTCTAATCTCAAAAGCAAATGCCCAGTGATGATACTTTAACATCACTTTAATATCTCAACATCAAATGGTTCATAACTCCAAAAAGGAAAATGAGCAAAATAAGCAGCTCTCTTTTCTCACTTAAAAGTAGATCCCAATTTCATAATACATAGGGTCAAAGGAAGGGGGAGGAATTCTACCATCTTTTTTTTTCTGGAATCTGGGGAAACATTCATCTTCCCTCCTAATTTTTGATAGTTGGTGGTTTCAGGGATCAACAGAAGGAGATGGAATAATAGATGGGACAAGTTGAGGGCTCAAACATCTGGGACTTGAACATCTGTAAATAGGCAATTACCATGCTTTCCTCATGAATTCCACAATAGTCATTGTGCTTTGGTTTCATTCTTAGGCAAAATTTAATTCTGTACGATACAAGTATTTGTAAAACCTGTGGAGATTTGAGATTTATTTTGGTAAAAAACAAAACAACAGAATTGTGTCCTCTCCCCTAAATTTCAATTCATTGTCTGTTTTTAAAAAAATGGTTTTTTTTGTTTGTTTATTTATTTTTAATTTCTTTTTAATATACATCCAAATTAGTTAGCATATAGTGCAACAATGATTTCAGGAGTAGATTCCTTAATGCCCCTTATCCATTTAGCCCTCCCCTCTCCCACAACCCCTCCAGTAGCCCTCTGTTTGTTCTTCATATTTAAGAGTCTCTTATGTTTTGTCCCCCTCCCTGTTTTTATATTATTTTTGTTTCCTTTCCCTTATATTCATCTGTTTTGTCTCTTAAAGTTCTCATATGAGTGAAGTTATATGATATTTGTCTTTCTTTGACTGACTAATTTCACTTAGCATAATATTTATTTTTGAGAGAGAGAGAGAGAGAGACAGAGAGACAGAGAGAGAGAGTGAGTGAGCGGAAGAGGGGCAGAGAGAGAGGAGGACAGAAGATCTAAAGTGGGCTTTGTGCTGACAGCAGAGAGCCTGATTTAGGGCTTGAGCCCACAAACCATGAGATCATGTTCTGAGCTGAAGTTGGACACTTAACCGACTGAGCCCCCCAGATGCCCCATCATTGTCTTAATTAATGCCAGTGTGTCATATGCACTCTTATCAGGATCACTGGTAGCAAGTTATAGCCAAGATTTTAATCTAGAGAAATTATTATTAACCCTAAAATTCCATTGTATGAAAATTTTTACTTAAACAAGATTTGTATTGTTGTTTTGCTGTACAATATTAGAAAAGCAAAGATAATGGAAATCCATAGTTGTCTTAAATGAATTCGTTCCCTGAGTTCAGTATTAGGGCTTTTTTCCCCTCCCTAAAATTAGCAACTGATGGTTGGGGGAAAATATAAAGAACTGCTGCTATAAAAGCAGCTCTAAAATTTGATAGTGCTTGATAACATGAAAGGTAGAAGAATCAGTGGGTGGGAACATGGTGTGTCTAGAGATGGCAGTTTGTATATTTCTCTTTATGAGGAGGTTGGTGAAATAGGATGTCTATCATGTTAAGCTACTCTCACCTGTAATACTGAAGGTCTGAACTTTGTTCAGCTGGATATATTTAAAGTAATTAAAATGTAACAGATACAAAAGTGGTTCTGTCCCATCCATTTATAGTTTCCAACATAAATTGTTACTTTGCATAGTACACTTAAAGTCAGGTCTGTTTTGTGTCAAAGCTAAATGAAAATGGAAAAATAAAGCCAGAGAAGATGCTAAAGTTCATTGATGTAGTAAAAAGTGAAAAGGAAAGCAAAATGGCATTCCATTTTCCAAAAGGCTACCAGCTCTGCCTTTGATGTTAAGATTGTTCACTTACCATGGAAAGTGAAAGATGTTCCATAATCATTAAATTGTCATTTTCTCCCATCCTGAACATTGTAGTGCGTTTCCTGTCTTAGTGAAGCAAGATAAATTGGGTTCAGGAGTCTCCATGGAAAGGCCACTTTTCATTCCATGTAATGCTGACCTTTTTTTTTTTTTCTTTTCTAATGAATACAGTCTTGAAGTTTCTTTACCTACAGATGCATTTCTGTCTCAGAATGACATTCAGGTTGTTAAACTTTTGTATAGTTTTATTCCCATCTGAGGCATCATCTTCTCTGTAGTATTTAACTAGTTGGATGCTACTTTGTGCTTCATTTAAGGTGATGGGAGCTCCTTAGCATGTTTGTGTTTGTTAGAGATGTGATAGCACTGACATTCCAATGGAAAATAACGCATAAGAAATGTAAGGGTTATTTTATGTATGTATGTATGTATGTATGTATGTATGTATGTATGTTTAGATTTTTTACTTGAGAGAGAGAGAGAGGGAGAGGCAAAGGGAGGGAGGGAGAGAGAGAGAGAGAATGAATGAATGAATGAATGAATCCCAAGCAGGCTCCACGCTCAGTGTGGAAGCCTGATACAGGACTTGATCCCACAATTCTGGGATCATCACCTGAGCCAAAATCAAGAACCAGACACTCAACTGAGTGAGCACTCACGTTTCCCAAGGGCTATTTTAAAACATCTATTTTGTTGGATGTATGATATCTAGTCAGTGTAAAGAGAAATGAATTTGGTAATGATTATTGGTTGAGTCTCAGATTCTTGCTTGTGTACACATATGCCAAGGACAAACCTTGCTTAGACTTCTGTGTGCATACTGTTAAACACAGGCAGATGAAGCCTAGTGAGGTGACTTGATCTGGAGAACTGAGCTCTGTACTCTGAGGCTCACATTCTAATTCTGATTCCATCTAGTTTGGTTAATCTCGCTACCTATTAATGGATGCATGCTTATTACAAGAAACAAATACTAAACTTGTTAAATGTATCAATACTTCCCAAAGTTGGGACAAATGTTTACATATTAAAATTATATAGTTGTTTTTGTTTTTATAAATTTTTTATGTTTATTTATTCTTGAGACAGAGACAGAGCGTGAACAGGGGAGGGGCAGAGAGAGAGGGAGACACAGAATCCGAAACAGGCTCCAGGCTCTAAACTGTCAGCACAGAGCCCAATGCGGGGCTCGAACCCACGAACTGTGAGATCATGACCTGAGCTGAAGTCGGACGCTTAACCGACTAGCCACCCAGGTGCCCCTATGTAATTGTTTTAATATGCATTAGAAATACTTTTATTTTTCAAAGTTATGAACTTTTGTTAAAGTGGATCAGAAAAAAAAATGAGTTCTTTTGCAAACCTTTGATTCATGGATATTATTGCTTGGGAAAGGCTAAAGGAGAAAAGAGAGTGAATTTAAAGTTGACAAGTATTAAGAATGGATATTTTTCTCCTTAAGCTCTTGCTTCTACATATAGGTTCACAGGGTTTCCAGCTTCCCCAGGGGACCCTCTTCATTTATCCCTCCAGCCTAAGGGTGGGAATGGCTTCCAGTAGTTGATAATTTCTGAGTCACTTCAATATCTTTTGTTGACTCTCAGCTTCTCCATCATCTCTGGACCAAAGCTCTTTATTAACTTACTTCTCTTATAAATATGTAAAGTGGTTTCTGTTTTTCTGGTTAGATCCTGCCTGGCTCAAGTAGATGTTCTCACATCTTTATTCAAAGGGTGAGAAAACTGATGTTCAATAAATTTAGCAACTTTCCCAAGATCTACAGCAAAAAGGAACAAAACTAGATTAAAAATCTGGGTCTGTTTGGTTCAACAGTATATTCTCTTGATCCCTGATCTTCTTCACAGTTTTGTTGACCTCACAGGCTTGCTTGAAACTAGTCACATGCCTGAGTGGCCATTAGTACCTCCATGTGGAGAGAAGTTACTACATGAAAATGTACCCCTCACTGGACAGTGTTTTCTCACTAGCAAGTAGAGTTGTCTTCTAGGAACCTGCTGCATCCAGAGAGTTTCAGTTTCCTGCTCTCCACTCAGTATGTCCCTTCCATTTGATCCTGCTGGTGTTTAGGCAATTATTTGATTCTCATAACATTCCTACAGTCTCGAGGACCCTAAAATCATCTGAACTATATCTCTCAGAATACTGCAGAAAAGAGATGTCAGGGTGAAATAAGAGATAAATCAGAGAGCAGGTAGCAGGTAGCAGATTGTATTTAGATAGGCACACTGATGTGTGTGTGCGTGTGTGTGTGTGCGCGCGTGTGTATTCAATCCCACATGTTTTCCTTTCATGTGAAGTTGGCATACTTCCATCAAGAGGTAGAATCTGTGTTCTCTCAACTTGAATTGGGTGGATATTTTTAAATACCTTGATCAACAGAATGCAAAAGTAATGCCAAATGAATTCAGAAATGAGGCCATAAAAGGCAATATGACACTCTTTTTCTTTCTGTCTCTCTCTCTCTCTCTTTGTCTCCACCTCTCTCTCTTTCTCTCTCTCTCTCTCTCTCTCTCTCTCTCTCTCTCTCTCTCTCACACACACACACACACACACACACACACACACACAATGGGAAAATCCAGGTGCCACATTCAAAAAGCACCACAGAAAGACCTAAATGGGGAGAAATTGAGTCCCTCATCAATCTGCCTGCCATGTGAGTAAGCCACTACCATGGAACTGTATCATCTAGTCCCAAATGCAACCACATGAGAGACCCTAATAGCTCCTTTGCCAAACTCTTCTCAAATTCTTGACCAACAGGAGCTGTGAAAGCTAAGACACGATTACAATTTTAAGCTCTTACCTTTTAGGGTGATTTGTTAACCTGTTATAGATAATCAGACAAAGGATTTAATAAAGGGACTATTCTAAAAGTTGTGGACAGGCTGAGGATAATGACAAGAAATGGTACAGTATCCTGGAGCCTCTAATAACCCAGCTGTTACCATTCCTAGGCCTTGGAAGCACAGAGATGCGGAGAGAGGTCCACGTGGAGAGAAGCAATGACCTTTGGCATTGCTGCAAGGGATGTAGCCAATCCAGTGCAGTCCTCAGGGGAATAATTTGGGCAAATAACACCTCAACATCACTGTCTTTCTCTTTCACAACTTTGGCTGAGTGGCTCCGCAATGGCCACTGGCCAAATCCAAGCATTAGTGGATGAGTTGACCTTTAATAAACAGAGACACTAGGTGAGTTGATATGTTTGATTAGCTGGAAATACTTGCAAGGAAGAATCAGGCTTTTAACAAAGTATGTCTTGTAATGATTCACATTTTATCTCTAACTTGAGTCTTCCAACAACCCGATGCTGTTGTCATCCAATAATCCTACCTGTACTAGCCAGCAAACTGTAGTGCCTTTGCTTTAACATTGCACATCTTTCTTTTCCATGAACTGTCAACAAAGAGTGAACTACATTAGTTGAAGAGTTATAATCCCTTAAGAGATGCTGGAGAGGATTTTAGTAGCCAAGATATTCTATCCAGTGAATTAAAGAGTGACTTTTCAGTCTTTCTAACTTCCATTCTTATACTGACAGTCTTTCCTTTGGTCTTTCTTCCTTCTCTCCTGTATACTATTCTTGTTCTGCTACTAATATCCTCAGACAGTGTGTTTGGGTCATCTCCATGGTCTCACCATTCCCTTCCTGTTTAAATTCCTAATGTACCTGATCTTTCAGTAAGCCAAACTTCGTGGGTCAATGCATTTTCTATCCCCTAATATGTGTAAATCCATCCAGATTTCCTTTGCATCTTCCTTTCATTCACTATCGGTAACAATAAATCAGAGCCATCAGCAAACTTTACTCACTTGATATGATGTTCTTTTAAAAACATGTTTGGTATAAACATTGGGGTACAAGTGCCCCTATGCATCAGTAGAGGGGAGTGTGGGTTATGGGTATTGAAGAGAGCATCTTTTGGGATGAGCACTGGGTGTTGTATGGAAACCAATTTGACAATAAATTTCATATATTTAAAAAAAGGCATAGACTAAAATTATTAAAATAACTTCTTTTAACATGGCAAAAAAATAAAAAATAAATAAAAACATGATTGGAACCTAGATTCAACTAAGATTGAGTATGATTTTCATTCTCAGTAACCTGATAAATCTCACTGGAGGGAGATGATGCTAAATAATGTGTAAGGTTGGTCAAGTTTGTTCTCATAGAAACCTCTTTTGTCTTTAAATGACAGTCATAATCTTTAATTCATCAGATAATTAATGGACATTTATTATGTCAGCAGTGCTATGTTGGATGATGCAAGGAAGAAATGAACAATCATAATTAATGTACCCAAGAAAGTATATTTAATCAGTGACCAATTTCTCCTTTATTTTACCCTCCTCATAATTAATCTCATTTAGAAAAGACCTTATAGATCATTAATAGTATTGACCAAAGAGAAGCTTGTTTATATTTAATCTGCATAGATGTCATAAGATGTTGATAGACACTCATCTGCATTTGTGACTCAGGGAGACTATGGTTCAAAGGCACAGAGGCTTAACTGAGGTGTTATGACTAATTGGTGACAGAGATGAAATGATTTTCATATCTGTCCAAGTTTTCCAGTTCAAGATTATTTCACATTAGTCTCAGTTTCTTTGCTCCAAAAGTTGTGTAGTTTTCTGCATCCATAAAGCCAATATGTATTTTGATGAACCTTAATATGTTTAAGAAGAAGTATTTTTTTTTTTTTTTACAGAAGACATAATGTTCTGCACACACTAGGTATTCGGTAATTATTTGCTGAATGAGTAAATGACAGCAACCTTCAGATAAACCCAGTCAAGTTCTGTTTCCTTTTTCTTCAAGTCGGCATTGTGCAATGTTATCCTCAATTCAACCCTAAATCTATTTTCCCAGAAGCAATGAGTGGTTTTCTACAAATATGCTATTTCTGGGATCTTGTTTGGCTCCAGTATTTTTTTAAGAGCCTTGACTTTCCAGATTTGACTAGCAGCTGCTTTTTTGAATGATATACACAACGACACATGCTTTTTCTGCCTGTTTCTTTCCTCCTGAACCCCAGAGGGATTAACATCAAGGATTGTGATTAATGGTGCTTGAGTATTTCCCTTGCCCTCCTCCACACTTTTGTACTATGAGCATCTTTCTTTAGAAACATCTATCTCCATCTATGTCTTGCTTTCTCATGTGTTTTTCCTTGCAATGAGAACCTACTTAGCAATCTCCTTTCCTATTCCTTTGCCCTATTTTATATTATTTTATCATCTAATATATTATCTTCTCTTCTACCCATTTTAACACATTATCATTATATTTCCCTCTTTATGGGATGAAGTGAAACTTATGAATAGTCTACTATAGACCAAGCAGTATTCTAGGCCTGTCCACATATCATCTCTATTAATTCATGTAGTCTTAAGAGGTAAGTAATATTATTTCTGTCTTTCAGGTAGGAAGGCAAAAGTACAGTGTTGTCAATAATTTTTGTAGACTTACACTTTATAGCTGGATCAGCCAAATCCTGGCTTGCTCCCACATGTATGTTTAATAGAAGGTATGCAATGTTTTGTCAATTTGGTAGTGACAGTACCATCACTGTTTTCATTCATTTAGTTGGGAAGTGAATAATGGGAAGTTAGAATTGCAAAGACTGATTTAGGAAGGAGAAATAGAAAAGAGAAACAAAGCTAAATTTCTAATTTTTCCTCTAACCTTAACAGGGTCCCCAAGACCACTCTGAATTGTTAGATTTTGTCTTAATTTCCTGTGAGTGAGTTCCAAAAATTTTCCACTCTTTTCAAATCCTCTGCCCAACCTAACCCTTCTCACTCCCAGGAGGTGACCTCACTTTATATTTCACTGTCAAAATAGGGAAATATTAGGCATCTACTTGACTCTCAGCAAAATAATATGCCTACTATATTTATTTTTTCCTGGAGAAATAGACCCATCTGTTGATATGGCTACACTGGCCATCATTCTCTTTTCCTTCCTAGCCAAGCCACTTGCCAAAGAGCCTCATTTACTTCTTTCTCACTTTGGGGACACTTCTCATCCCTCTTCCTCACACTAAGGGCTGTCTTGGCTTTGCCTCTCCCCAGTGCTCCTGAACATGCCATAATAAAAGTCATTATTTCAGTATGGTGTTCTTCATCCCTCTGACACTTGATGTTACTGACCATTCCATCTTTGTAACTCTTTAATATTATGGTCTCTCTGGCATGAAAGAAGTATCACCTGGTTCTTCTCTCAGACACTTTATGGGATTATCATCTGTGCTTCAATCCTTATCATTTGGTATTCCTCAAAATTCTGGTCCTAACCTTCTTTTTCTAATGGGACTCATTCTCATGGCTCACCACCACCTCAAGATTGTAGCTGACTCCTCTTTTGATTTATATATGCTTGAATTAATAATTGCTCGAAATTTCATCTTGAATGTTGGACAGATCTTTCAACTTCTCTGCCTCTCACTCAACCCCTTCTAGACCTGCTTTTCCTTCCATAATCCCTTTCCCAGTTAATAGAATCACTGTTTGTCTGGTTATATGAACCAGAAACCAGGGAGCTACTCATAAATCTTTCTCTTTCCTGTCAAATCCATCCCATCCCATTGTATGAAATCAGTCAGTCCTCTAGTCATGACTGTTTGATCTTCAAATAGTATTTGAACCTGTCCCTTCTACTCTATTCCTTCAATTATTTTCCTACTATTTTTCACCATTAACATAACAGAAGCATCAGACTGATTTCTCTGATTCCATTTCCCCTTTCTGCTACATTCATTCTAGCCAGAGTGAACTATGCAAAAGGGAAAAAGAGGCCATGTTTCTCTTCTGCTTATCATTCTTCAGTGGCATCACTTCATAAACATATACATTTACAGATGCATAGCACATTGTGAAGGAGCTCCCCTAGCCTGACCGCTGACCACTTCTCCAGTTGAATCTACCATCTGAAGCTTTCTCACCCCTACCTTTCCTGTACTTTAGGCCTTTGCTTAAGCTCTCTCTCTCTCTCTCTTTTTTTTTTTTTTGCTTGGAATACCATTTTCCCTTTTTCCATCCCTCTACTTTCCTAAGTCATATCTATCTTTCAATCACAAGCTTGGAATTTTTTCCAGGAAGTCTTCCTCAAATTCCCAATAAAGGCTAGGAGGATCTATCACAATACCCTGAATAGAAGCTTAATAAATGTCGAATTCTCTTCACACTACTGACCACACCCAAACATCTAGATTGTATCTCCAAACTTAAAGGAAACACGGAGACTTTAAGACCTTCATCTTTTAATTCCTTCATCTTTTTAAAAATTCCTCCATGCATGGGCGGGGGGAGAGGGAGAGAGAGAAACCCAAGCAGGCTCTACACTGTCATCACAGAGCCCAATGTGGGGCTCAGTTCCATGAACCATGAGATCATGACCCGAGCCAAGATCAAGAGTTGGACACTTAACTGACAGAGGCACCTGTCCTTCATGTTTTTAACATCAAATAGTCAATTCTTCCTTTTTCTACCTACAAAGTTTTTCTTCTCTCTTCTTCTTTCCTATTCTTCCCTTTTGTCTAGGGTCTCCTCCAGAGAAGAAATAAAGCACCAATTGTATCAACTGCAGTAATAACCACATATGTATCAAACATTAGGATGAGAGGGAGAGATGGGAGATAATGTAAATGAGCCAAGTTCTTGTTATTTACATCACAGAATTAACTGATGGCATAACAAAATAGTGGCATAAGCATTATTTTTAGACATTTATGTGAGGAATATTTAGAAGGATCAGAATTAGAAATGATGATGTTGCCTTTGGGGAGTGGGAGTGGAGTGGGGGAATGGGTGATTTCTCTAAGGATGTGTTTGTTTCCATGAGCATTACTTTGCTGTTAAGGATATGTGATCTAAGATAGGTAACTTAACAAAAAGAGTAATACTGCTTATCTCTCAGGGATGTTTTTATTCAATAAGTTAATAAATACCAAAGAACTTTGTAATTTTTAGAGTATGGTTCAACTATCTTACTATTTTATTAAGAAAAAGTTTGTATTACTCCCATGAAAATTAATAATGTGGACTGTTTTGCCATCCACTGTCTATTCTGACATCAAGTTCTCTAATGTTTGTCAGTATTTGCATCACCAGGATAAATTAGTTTTACTTAATCTATACAATACAGCATTAAGAAAGAAGAATTTACTAAAAGTAATGTCATCACTGGCACTCACCATTGGTACAGAAAAGAGATTTTAAGTTATTTGATATTTGGCAAGGTTTCTACTCTTTACAGGGGATTGTGGAAGTTATGAAAAATACTTTAAAGTTAGAGAGAGTTTCTGTTATTAAGGGGCTCATAATACATTAGCAATTGACTGCATTTTCAAAATACCAACAACATTTTTCAAAGAACTAGAAAAAAACTATTCTAAAATTTGCATGGAACCACAACAGACCCTGAATAGCTAAGAAATCTTGAAAAATAAAAGTAAAGCAGGAGGCATCACAGGTTATATTACAAAGCTATAGTAATGAAATGAAAGCAGTATGGTACTGAAACAAAAAATAGACACATAGCTCAATGGAACAGAACAGAAAATCCAGAAAGAAACCCACAATTATATGGTCAATTAATCTTCAGCAAAGCAGGGAAGAATATTCAGTGGGAAAAATACAGTCTCTTCAAATGGTGTTGGAAAAACTGGACAGCAACGTGTAAAAGAATGAAACTGGACCACTCTCTTAAACTGTACACAAAATAAACTCAAATGGCTTAAAAACCTAAAATACGAGACCTTAAACCATAAAAATCCTAGAAAACAGCACTGGTAGTAACTTCTCTGACATGGGCTGTAGCAACATTTTTCTAGATAGTTCCCCGAGGAAGAAGAACAAAAACAAAAAGAAACTATTGGGGCTATATCAAAATAAGCAGCTTCTGCACAGCAAAAAACAATCAACAAAGCTAAAAGGTATCCTATGGAATGGGAGAAGATATTTGAAAGTGACCAAGGTTAGTATCCAAAATATATAAAGAACTTATAGAACTCAACACCCAAAAAGCAAATAATCTAATTAAAAAGTAGGCAGAAGACATGAACAGACATTTCTCCAAAGAAGACATAAGATGGTCAACAGACGTGAAAAGATGCTCAAATCACTCATCACCAGAGAAATACAAATCAAAGCTCATCCCTGTCAGAATGACAAAAATCAAAACCACAAAAAACAAGTATTAGCTAGGATGTGGAGAAAAAGGAACGCTTGTGCACTTTTGGTGGAATTGCAAACTAGAGAGCCATGTGGAAAACAGTATGGAGTTTCCTCAAAAAGTTAAAAATAGAACTACTGTATGATCCATAATCACACTATTTGGTATTTTTACCCAAAGAATACAAAAAATACTAATCCAAAGGATATATGCGCACTATGTTTATTGCAGCATTATTTACAATAGCCAAATTATGGAAGTAGCTCATGTATCCATCAACAGATGAATGGATAAAGATGTCACACACACACACACACACACACACACACACACACACTGGAATGTTATTCAGCCATAAAAAACAATGAAATCTTGGGGTGCCTGGGTGGGTCAGTCGGTTAAGCATCTGACTTCAGCTCAGGTCATGATCTCACGGTTCTGTGAGTTTGAGCCCCACATTGGGCTCTGTGCTATCAGTGTGGAGCCCGCTTCAATTCCTCTGTCTCACTCCCTCTGCCTCTCCCTTACTCATGTGTGTGCATGCTCCTCTCCCCCTCTCCCTCCCTCTCTCTCTCTCTCTCTCTCTCTCTCTCTCAAAAATAAATAAACATTTAAAAAATATGAAATCTTGCCATTTGCAGTGACCTGGATGGACCTAGAGAGTACAATGCAAGTGAAATAAGTCAATCAGAGAAAGACAAATACCATATGATTTCACTCAGTAGTGGAATTTAAGAAACAGGTGAACAAAGGAAAAAATAAAGAGAGAGACAAACCAAGACACAGACTCTTAACTATAGAGAACAAACTGTTGGTTATGAGAGGGAGGGGGACATGGGTGAAATGGGTGAAGGGGATTAAGAATATACTTATGAGGAACACTGAGTAATATACAGAATTGTTGAATCACTAGTGTATACATATAAAACTAATATAACACTGTATGTTAACTATACTGGAATGAAGATAAAAACTGAACAAGAAAAAACCTATAATTAACCACATTTGTGAAGAGCATTTGAAATAAATTCAAAGATGGATTTGCTAAATTTTAGCACCTAAATATAATATTGCATGCATGTTGAGTCAGGAGATACTGATGTAAACAGTATTGAATGTTGTAGGGTTTTTTAAAATTTTGATTTCTAATTGAATTTTATAAGCATGACAAATATTTTGTGATAGTTTTAATGAGCCATTTCCTTATATGGTAATGCCTTCATTCTTATCATAAAAGTAACATTACATGTCTTTTTTAGTATATCTCTTACTGTCTGATGGCCCAGTCTTGTTTTCTAGGGCTCTAACTTTAATATCTGTTACACATAGCACTTAAGCAATGCCCCCTCTTTCTGTTTCTATAAGTATGACAAATTCTGTACCAGTAATACTGTTTAATCTTCTAATAAAATAAACACATTATAGGAAAGTACTTTGGCTTTTGCTTCTTAATTACTCTAATTTGGGCCCCAGCTGGGGCTCATCTCCGACAATCTTTACTCCATCAGATAAAGGGGAATTGTTTAAAACTGTTCTGGGTTAGTTGTAAACAATGGACCAGCTTCTAAAAGGTTTATCTCAAAGTTGATATCTGATAAAAGCAAAATATTAAGGCTGAATCAAAATGAAAAATGTTTTGAGACTTCTCCCTATTCAGATGATCCCCGTTCATTATTGTGATTAACCTGAAGACGTCTTTTATTTAATAGCTTAATTCAGCTGTTATGAAAACTTTTATAAGCTTTTTTTCCTTTATATGTTAAAGATTTACTGAGTAAAATAAGGAATTTTTGAAACAGCACAGGAGATAGGGTTAAAGAGTTCATTTCAGGTAAATGGTGAAATACAGGGAGGTGAAGACAGTGATGAAGATTCAGATGAAGAAGGAAAAAAAAATAACAGTGGGGACAAGAGAAAATATGGGGTATAGATAAAGACACATAGTGGATTATGTGCCCAAGATCCTTCTTATCTCTTTTCTGTTCAAAAATGCTATTCAGAGAGGAGAAAGAGGTTACTAGAGATAATTTAGGATGTAGACAGATAGTATTAATATAATAATGCAAAGTAGTATAATAATAATATAATATGAAACATAAAGCAGTGCTTTCTAATTACCCAAAATCTAGAAAATTCAGAAAGGTTGAACAAAGGAAATTACATAGAACCCTTGTACTTCCTAACCTAAGCTGAAACCCTTGTAACATTTTCTATCTGTAGATAGAAACTTTCACTTTTTCATTTAGTTTTTTTTAAAGCTGTTAATTCTATTTTATTATTTAAAAATTTTAAAAATTATAACAGACTTTAAAACTACTTATTAAAATAATTATTTTACTACAGCAAAATATATGTACAGAAACGTGCATAAATCATATACAGCTTGATGAATTTTTATAAACTGAATGCACAGTCATTACATCCACTGTTTTTCAACTGTTTACCTTTTTAAAAGAATCAGATGCCACTTGCTACATGACTCTTTTCTTAGCCTTGAAGTAGAGATAATTTTTTCCTAATTGTGACAAAATTAGCTAGACCCATTAACGGAACCTAAGGATGAAAACAGGGGTGTTGGTCACAGAACAGCATGGTAATCAGCCCTGATGCATCCATCCTGGCAAGGTACATAGAGCTTGTGAAGGAGAGTGTTGAGGAGAGCTGTGAAGGAGAGTGTTGAGGAACATAAAATCCTCATAATCATTTAAGTTCCCTTCTGGAATATGAGAACTCAGCAAATGGCTGGCTGTTACCATAGTATCTTGGGATGGACCAAGGTACTACAGACAGGAGAGAACCTCAGGAGGACAAGGGGTGGGGGCACTCCAGGAAAATGAAAAGAGGAACTGAATCACAACAATAGCAGGAATATCAAATACTAGCAAGAGAATCGGAGGAGACATGAGGTATTATAAATAAATAAAATTTTTCTTATTTATATCTGAGCATCAGTGTATGGTATATACAGCTAAAACATAAAAAATAGAAATGCAGAATAGAAATAGGAATACAGAAGAGAAATAGACAATAGGAGAGAAATAGAAATGTAGAATAGAAAGTTGATGCAGAAAGATGAAAAAATGGAAAAAAGAAATAGAAATAGATAATAAAAATAGAAATGAGTAGAAAAATAATATACAATTGAAATAAATATCTAAGGTACATAAAATTATCCTGAGTTATGTGGGGAGTATTTAGAAGAATAGAATAATAAATAATTAAAAGTGCTATTTTTAGTCACTTCTATTCTTCTTGTCATTCATTTTAAATAATGTTTAATTTTAGTTCTGATTTCCTGTTAGAGGAATTAGGAAAATTTTAAAGTTAGTTCTAAAGTAGTTTCCTTGAAAAAATTTCTGTTTATTGTGAATATATAATTTATTTTAATGTAGCCAAATAATGTGTCCTGCATAAATTTTGACTTTTGGGAATTCACTGATTTTTCTTTGAAATATACAAATGCAATTTTCTGGAACCTCATTTGTTGAATTATAGCTTTACTATAGAGTTCCAATTGAAAATACTTTCCCCTGAATAATGTAACGATAATGCTCCATTATTTTTTAAATAGCTATTGGAGCTTTTTAGAGGCTGCAATTAGTATCTTTGTATTCTTTTCTAGGTAATTTATAGTTTCTCTGGCAACTTTAGGTTTTTTTTTTTTTTTCTTTCATTCTCGCCAAGGTAAGTTCATATATGGATTTATTTTATCAATCCAGTTCTACACTCAGCATATTATTTTAATTTGAAGTTTCATGTAATCCTTCAAACTGGAAAGTTCTCACTTGTTTATTAATGCTCTGCTTTTTCCTCTTCATTCTTCTGGAACTCCCATTAGATATTGGTAAATCTACTGAATCTGTCCCCTATGTGTCTCTATTATTATTGTTAATGAAATATAATTCATGTATCATAAAACACACCCTATTAAAGTCTATAATATTTTTAGTATATTCCCAAAGTTGTGCAACTATCACTACTGTCTCATTCTAGAACATTTTCATCACCCTCAAAAAAATCATGTACTCATTAGCAGTCACTTCTCATTCCTTACTCCCTCAACCCCTAGAAACCACAATTTACCTTCTATCTCTATGTGTTTGCTTGCTCTAGACAATTCATATAATTAGAATTGTATAATAAGTGGCTTTTTGTTGTCTAGCTCCTTTTACTTAGTATATTTTCAAGGTTCATCCATGTTGGAGTTTGAATCAGTACTTCATTACTTTTTATGGTAGAATAATATTTTGTTATATGGATATAACATATTTTGTTTATTCATATGGGCATTTGAGTTGTGTATACTTTGTGGCTATTATGAATAATACCTCTGCAAACATTTGTGTATAAGAGTTTGTGTCAACATATATTTTTAGTTCTCTTGCATGTACACTTAGGAATAGAATTGCTGGGTCATATGGTATCTTTATATTTAACTTTTTGAGAAACTTCCAAACTGTTTTCTGAAGAGGCTGCACTATTTTACATTCCCACCAGCAATGCATGAAGGTTCCAGTTTCTCCACATCCTAGATAATAGTTGTTATTGCCTCTTTTTTTATTAACAGTCATCCTAGTGGATGTGAAGATACATCACATTGTAGTTTGGATTTGCATTTTCCTTTTTTTTTTTTTTTTAAGAGAGAGAGGGCACAAGTCAGGGGCAGAGAGAGAGAATCTCACAAGGGGGAGAGAGAAAGAGAGAGAGAGAGAGAGGGAGGTAGGGAGGGGGAGAAAGACAGAGAGAAGAGGGGCTCACCTATTTTAGGGCTCGTGTTCACCCAAAGTGGGGCATGAGCTCACCCAAGTGGGGCTCCAGCACACCAGATGTGGGATTGGAAATCACGAACCATGAGATCATGACCTGAGCCGAAGTCAGATGCTTAACAACTGAGCCAATGACTGTGATGTTGAATATCTTTTCATGTATTATGATCATTTATGTATCTTCATTGGAGAAATGTCCATTCAAGTCTTTTGCTCATTTTTAAATTGGGTTCAATTTTATTGCTGAATTGTAAAAAAATTCTTCATTCTTTACTCTGGATGCTAGACCCTTCTCAGCCTATGATTTGCAAATATTTTCTGCCATTCTGTAGGTTATCTTTTCACTTTCTTGATGATGTCTTTTGAAGCACAAAAGTTTTTAATTTTGATGAAGTCCACTTATTTAGTTTATTTTTTGATTGCTTATGCTTTTTGTGTCATACCTAAGAAACAAATGTATTATAAAGGGTATGAAGATTTACATCACTGTTGCCTTCCAAGAATTTTATAGTTTCAGATCTTACATTTAGATCTTTGATCTATTTTGAGTGTTTTTACATATGGTATGAGTTTAGGAGTCCAGTTTTCTCATTCATTGTCCCAGCATTGAAAAGTCTTGGTACTCTTATTGCAATCAGTTGACTATATATTGGTGGTTGCAGTGGCTGCTTTTCTCAGCCAATGTTCATGCTCCAGGAGCCCTGCACTAGTCCCCTAACTCATGCAGTGGCCTTCTTGGCTCTGGTCTCTGGTGTGTTTTGGCTACATTTCCCTCTAGGTGGTAAATTTACACCACCAGAATCTCTGTCCAGATCAGAGGTCAAAAGCTGGCACTGTCAGCCTTTGTTCTCTCTGTTTTCACTTACTTTATATTAATGCATAATTTGTTAGCTAGTATTTGTTTTGATTGACTAAAAATATTGTCTATGTATCTATCTAATTTTTATGTGTATGGGGGGGCGCTGTTGTCTTTTGTGTGCTTCTTTTTGCTTCTTGACCAGAAA
This sequence comes from Panthera tigris, assembly GCF_018350195.1. Classification (NCBI taxonomy): domain Eukaryota; kingdom Metazoa; phylum Chordata; class Mammalia; order Carnivora; family Felidae; genus Panthera; species Panthera tigris. The sequence continues at coordinate 36,537,144 of NC_056662.1, forward strand.
TACATAATATTTATAAATAATCCATAGGCTCTGTGTCAGGTATCTATTGTCAGAATAATGCTGTGAAACAACTACAAGTCCTCAGTTGCTTATAATTATAGCACTTACTGCTCACAGTCTGGGGATGGTTGGCTAGAAAGTTCTGCTGATTTTGGCTAGGTTTATTTGATGATCTGGAAATTGGCTGGCTGTTGGATAATTTAGGGTAGCCTCGGCTAGGATCACTGGGACTTTCAACCTCCAGTTAGCTAGCTCAGGCATTTTCTCATGGGGATGGGGAAACAAAGAGAGAAGGCAGAAGCACTATTTTAATTATCTGCTCCTTCTGCTAAGATAACTTTGGCTAAAATAAGTTGCATGCTAAAGTCTGTGCTGCTTATGTTGGGAGGGCAGTGAAGTAACATGGAAAGGGCAAGGGTATGGATAGATATGTGAAAAACTGGGGACATTTTGAAGTAAATCTACCATAGGAGTTTAAAAGGTATGTGTTCTATGACTCCATAAAGTAAAGGAAAAGGAAGAAAAGTGAAGAGGCTAGGAGAAGTCATTGGTAAGAAATAGAGAATATTTTGCTGGTTAATATTAATAACATTGTAGCTGCTTAATGAACACATTGAAGTTCACTATATTGCTCTGTAAGTTTTTATGTATGTTTGAGAAATTCTCCATAATAGAAAATTAAAATAAGGTATATTCTATGTTTGTTAGCTATAAAAGTCTTCATCTAGGTCTATTATATCAAAGCTGTTTTATTCAATTCTTACATACTCCTAGTTGTGTATCTCTATTGCTGCTTCATTTTTTAATATAGCTGTAATAAACTCTCCCAGTACAATTGTGGTCCTTTCATGGGCTTTCCCAAGACAACAGTTTTGGAGCATGTTTGAGAAGCTTAAAGGCAACATACAGCACCACCCTCCTTTTGCCCCAACCCTTCATTAGATAGAAGGGTATGTGTTGAACAGATCTGTGCTGAAATTTGTGAGTATATTTAGAAACTGCATATAATCGGTCATTTTTGTTTGCAGATTAGTAAGACAAGAAGCTTGTCTAAGCGCTTTAGGCCAGCTGAACATTAGGGGTGAGTGGCAGGACTAGGAATGAGATACCCATGTCCATTTCTGGCTTTTGGCTTATGGAGAGGCTTCTATTAGTTGCTGTGACCTCTGGTATATTGATGTTGGGGTGAGACACTGGGGCTGTCTTGGTGATAAATTGGCTAAATAATTAGATACATTCCCAGAAGGGAATATGAAGTTAATGGTTCACATGGGCCCTAGGGAAGGTGGCTGTCCCTCTGAGGGTCCTTTGTGCCCAGGAGCAGAAAGGGACCTAACTCATGGACTGGGTAAACATTTATATCTTTTATATCTATTTTATATCTATTTATCTTTTATATCTATTTTATATCTTTTATATCATTTATATCTTTTATATCTATTTTATATCTATTTATCTTTTATATCTATTTTATCTTTTCATTTCCTCCCTATGTGTAGTTTTTAAAATTGAAAGTATTTTTTTCATTATGTATACATACACACACACTTTGGAAACAATAATAATTTTTCTTTTGATACAGTTCTGTGTCAAAGATCTATGATAAAACACTAGGTTATCAGAATACTTTGAAAATACCATATTTATTACCTTTATTCATGAAGTAGAAGTAATAAAACAGTAGAGATAGGTAACAATTGTCTGTTGCTATGCTCTGAAACTGTCTCGCCATTCCCTTTCATTATTTCCACCTTTTGATACCACTTAACAGGTTGACCTCTGGCTCTTGAAGAGCCCTTTGTTTTCCCTCCTAATATCATGTTGGAATTTGAAAGAACAGTGGGCCTTTTGGTTCATTGCATTCCACTGGGACCCTTCCAACTCTAGCTCATTAGAAACACCCCCGAGTCTGAGGACTAACTATGATGTCATATGTCATAGCAATGAAGTAATTGTGGCAGGCCAAGGCAAAGAACAATTTTATTTTTGCTGCTTTGAGAAATTTCTCATATTGCTTCAAATGTAACCTCCCCCCGCTTCAAGTAAAAATTATTATATGTAGATTCTCAGGGTCAAAAGAACAAGTGAAAACTTGTTGGATAGGGTCAACCTGGAATTAGTTGAGGAGATGTTGGTGTAGATTACCACTTTTCCTTGGTTTGGCTCAATCTTTGTATCCCTTTCAGGTGTGTCTAACAGTAATGTCTGTGTCTAATAGGATGTGTGTGAGAAGACTGCAGGGAGTTCTGTGGGAGGCTTTGTTGTCTTCTTATGAGTTCAAGGAGGTAAATCTTTTTGTCTTTTATATTAACACTGTCTCCTTTTTAGAGGATATTCTTGAATGGAAAATTGCCAATCTGGAATACATATACTTCTGTAAGTTTGTATCAAACAAAAATTTTCCATTAGAAATAATTTCCATATTCCATTTTTTTGGGAAGGCAACTTAAGCAATTTTTTTCTCTAAAGCTTCCTTTATCCCCCAATATACTTTTCAGTGAATGATTGAAAATTAATGAGTGCCATTATCTACACACTACTGATTTTAGATGAAATGCTTTATATGTATTAATCCATTCTGCCAAACAATGGTCTTGGCCAGTCCTTTGAAACTGCAATGAAGACACTTTTTATAGCTCTGCTCAGAATACATGAGACCCACTCTTCTCTGATCACAATCTAAGTGCTGTAGTCAGATGATATAAAGAAAGGTAAAGAAAGTTCCAACATCCAGTAAGGAGAATATTAACAAAAGCCTTTTTTTTTTTTTTTTTTTTTTTTTTTTAGATTTCCTTCTTACTGCTTTTCTGAGATTAGGGTTTGTGATGATTCGTGAAATGTTTTTGGTGGTTCTTTTTTCCAAGAAAGCATCCATTGTTTTCATATTTTCACAGGGTATTTGTTGCACAAATGTTCAGAACTCTTCCCCAAATAATAGTTTTATTTACCATTGTAAATGAAATAAAAAGTTGTACATAAAGAATAAATGAAAAGAAAAACATAAGTGTTTACCTAGCACATGTATATGTAATAGGAGTGACACGTCTATTCTTAGTCACCTAGTTTCTGAATTTCAAAGTAAACTTTGCCTCTATTTTTTTAACACCCATTTTCAATGAACTGTTAATTCCTTCCAAGAAGCAGTATATGAGCCAGGTTTTGCTGCAGTAATACTGTATAACAGACAACTTCAGATTCTCAGCAGCTCACACTAACAAACATGTATTTCCTCCTCATAGATTTGGGATAGATTGGAGATATAAACAAAAATGAAATAAAAAAAACTGGTTTTTCATTTAAAAGTTGATGATACTGAAGAAGAAATTCAAAATCATGTAAACAAATCAGACAAAATAAAATAAGACCCTTGGTACGCCATTCTAGCTATATCAATCTCTTTGGAGTTGCCTTATCAATGCTTCTCAAAAACTGTTTCCTCCATCCTCTTGTTTGTTAAATCCTAGGCTTAAATCCTGATGCAAAAATCACATCTAAGATAAAGCTCAACATCTTCACTATCATCTACCTCTTTTATACCTCAGTGTCTACTCAATCGCTTGCTCCCCTTAACTTTGTCAATACATTTATATCACAACCAAATTTCAGAATGATCTTCACCTCCTTCATTTTTTTTAGTCCTTTAACTCAACAACTAGTAGAATTATCTTCATTATCTTCCACACATGGTTCCCTTCCCAGATCCATTTTAAAAATATCAAAACTAAGTTTCCCCTCCCCTGTCCAGTTAAGTTCAGTATAGGCAATTTTTACCTCTTTTCTAATTTACTTCTCACATCAGCTCTTTCTTCGACTAGTGAAATCGTTCCCTAACTGGTCCCTTGTTTCTACTCGCCCCTAATGTTAAGTCTGTTATACCCCTGTTGTAAGAGTTCCCATGGGAAACAAATTCCTTGTAGATTTTTTCTAGTCCACATAGAGAGGAATTCCTTGGTTTTTATTTCAAGCTTCTTAAAACTCTGGTTCCACCTGAAATTCAGAAGCATTTAATAACTTATTGCACACCAAATGAAAAATTGTCTCTATCATACACTGCCTCACAATAATCCAGACATGTAAAAACTTTGAAAGAAAGTAGAATGCTTATCATGTTCTAGTGAACATGCTGTGTAGGACTTGGATGAAAATCTTTTTATTTTAATGTTTATATGTTCATTTAATAGTTATGAATTATTTTTTATATATTCACAAAAAAGTGACTAGTCTATCAGTTATTGTTACTTAGATAACATTGCCCAGAAGGGAGCTTATGTAGGAAGCAATGTTAGGTGTGAATAAATTTAAAGAAAAATGCTAAATTAATAAGGATAAACATACATGCAAAAATTGAGAAAATGATGTGGAAAATGATTGAAGATTAGCAGTTGGTCTAGTAGTGGCTGTGTGAGAATAGGAATGGAAAAATAGGAGATAGATTTTAAAGGACAAATTGCAACATATCTTGTGCAGGAATGGAGTACTTTTTATATCATACTGATTTTAGTCTGTTTCCTCCTCAGTGGAGGTGAATCACAAGCTCACTACCAAAGGGGTAAATGTATCAATAAGGTTTTCCTGATTGATACAAACCAAAAAACTTTTAGTGTCTTTAAAAAAAATCAGCTATTACTTAGCTTTTGATTCTGAGGGTCTGTATTTTGGGCTGTGCTCTGCTGGATGGTTCTTCTGGTTTTGGCTGGGTTTGCTTATTTATCTGTGATCATCTGTTGAGTTGGCTGGGGACAGAGAGGTCTAAGATGGCATCAGCTGGGGAAGTTTCTATCTTCTCTTCCTGGTCCCTTATCTTCCAGCAGGGCAGTGTGGCTTTATTCACTCCAAAAGTAAAGGGTTTCTAAATAGAGAGTGGAAGCAAGTAAGGATTTGTAATACCCAGGCTTAGATTTTACACACAGATGTTTTTGCCTCATGTTTTTATTTTTATCTTTTATTTTTTGCCAAAGCAAGTCACAAGTCTTCACTATTAAAAGGATGGCAAAACAGCCTTTCCCTCCTTTTTTTCTACCAGATTTATTGGGGGGTGTAATTAACAAATAAATATGTTCTTGAAGTGTACAGTGTGATGTTTGATATACAGACACATTGTGAAATGATGACCACAATAAAGTTAAGTAACACAGTTGTCCCTTCACATATTTATATTTTTTTGTGTGATGAGAACACCTAAGTTTTAATTTCTTAGTAAATTTGAAATATATAATACCATGTTACTGATTGTAGTCACCATGCTATACATTAGATCTTCAGAACTTATTCATGTTATAAATGAAAGCTTGTTGTCCTTTGACCAGCATCTTCCTAGCCCCCATTCCATCCACATTCCAACCCCAGTCTTTGATAACCACTGTTGCGCTCTGTTTCTATGAGTTCCACATTTTTTAAGGATTCCACATATAAAGGAGATCATATAATATTGTTTTTCTCCAGCTTATTTTACTTAGCACAATGTTCTCTAGATTCATCCATGTTTTTGCAAATGGCAGGAATAATATTCCATCTTGTGTGTATACATAACGTATTTTCTTTATCCATTCATCCATTTACAGACATTTCGGTTTTTTCATATCTTTCCTGTTGTGAATAATGCTGCAGTGAACATGGGAGTTTAGACACTTCTTTGAGATACTGATTTCATTTCTTTCCAGATATATACCCAGAAGTGGGATTGCTGGATCATATAGTAGTTCCATTTTTTTTTTTTTTTGAGGAGCCTCCATACTGTTTTTCCATAGTGGCTCTACCAGTTTTCATTCCCACCAACATGGCCCAAGGATTCCCTTTTCTCCACATCCTATTAAATACTTGCATCATCTTTTTGCTAAAAGATATCCTAATAGGTATGAGTCTCATTGTGGTTTTTATTTGCAGTTCCCTAATGATTAATATGGAGTACTGTTTCATGCACCTGTTGGCCATTTGTATTTCTTCTTTGAAAAAGTATTTATTCAGGTCTTTTGCTTATTTTTAAACTGGATTTTAAATTTTAACCCCTATTATTATCAGATATATGGTTTGCAAATATTTTCTCCCATTCTGTGTGTTCCCTTTTCATTTTGTTGATTGTTTTCTTCACTTTTTAGTTTGATGTAGTCCCACTTTTTTTGTTTGTTTTGCTGTTCTTTCACTCTTGATGGAAGAGCTACAAAGTCACATTTTAAAGGGTATGGATATAACAAAGAGTGAAGGATTATATTCAAACACAACACATGACTAATTTTATATTTTAGGATTCACTCATTAAAAACTTAAATGCTAAACAAACTATAGAATTAATTGGGGTCAAGTGGGATCCAAGGCATGTTGACCATCGAGAAAGCTAATATTAAATATGTGAAGGAAAACTAACGTGAGGCTGAACTAGGGCAGTAGGGGTATAAAGGATGTTTGAGGTATCGTAAAAGGAGAGTCCCAAGATTTGCCATTATGGTACGATAGCATGGTGTATGGTGTGGCAAAAGGTCAGGATAGAAGTTGTGTTCTGACCAGCTAATGGGATGATGATGCTGTTAAGATAAGAGACAGGAGGAAGTTAGGCTTGTTGAGATTAGTGGTGGATGGAAAAGTTGAGATGCTGATGTGTTATCTGTATGACTATGTCCAGAAGGAAATTTGAAATTTGGCTCTGGAGCTCAGTAGTGAAGCCAACAATGGAGATGTAAATTTGAGAATCATTCATATTTTAGTAAGAAGTTGAATGCATGAGAGTGGATATAGTGCTCTCCTGTATGGCTAACGGCATCAATATCTTGGCACACCTGTAGCCAGTATGTGACATGACAGTGGGCCTAAGCCTACCAGTTGGGAAATTAAGGATTAAGTAAAACTGCTCAGAGTAGCAGAACTAATAACTAAAAAAATTGTGATTAAAAGTCAGATTCTGAAGTTCAGATTCTTTCTACTACTTCAAGCAGTGATTTTTGCCTGGGTTTTAGGATTAAGAGGTTATGGGCTGGTTTATCATTTGAAAGATATCCTGAGACTGTTGGCTAAGATATATGATGGCTTTTTTTTTTAATTTCTAAAGTTGGTTCAGTATTATGGGATAAGGAAGCAATAATGATGCTCACCTTTCTTCTAATTTATATAGATATTCTAAAGCAATATTAACTAAGACCACACCATATTAAGGAAATGAGCAATTCATTTTCAGTATCCAGTATGTAGACTTAAAGATATGTGTCAATAGGCAACATGTATTTTGATGTTTTATTTCTGAAATTTGCTTTCTATTTCAAAATGTCCATTAGCTTAATTGTAATAAATCTTCACTTAAAGAAATGGAGAGACATTAACTTTTGTAAAACCAGATATTTTGATAGCTTCAGTTCTTTAGATGGCATATTTATCCATTCTTCAGGCCTACCTCATATTGATAAGCTTATCTTGGTCATAGGCTAAATCTGTACTTGGTATGGGAAGAGGATGGCCATCCATGAGTCACGTACTTCTATCACTGTACTTAACACTTACTGCATTTTGTTTTGTCCTTGTAGGTGTGCAGAGAAAGTATACTTACTCTGTTTATACTTACTTTCTCCTTAGAGAATAGTCCACAATTCAGTAGAACATAGGAGCATGGAGTTAGACACTCATGGAATAGAAATTTATTTATTTATTTATTTATTTATTTATTTATTTATTTATTTTTTTAACGTTTATTTATTTTTGAGACAGAGAGAGACAGAGCATGAACGGGGGAGGGTCAGAGAGAGAGGGAGACACAGAATCTGAAACAGGCTCCAGGCTCTGAGCAGTCAGCACAGAGCCCGACGCGGGGCTCAAACTCACGGACCGCAAGATCATGACCTGAGCCGAAGTCGGACGCTTAACCGACTGAGCCACCCAGGTGCTCCAGGAATAGAAATTTAAATATACTTTTTATTTGTGTGATTTGGAAAAAGTGGCATAACTTTCTGACTTTCATTTTTATTTTTTTATCTTTTTTAAATTTTAATGTTTATTTTTGAGAGAGAGAGAGAGAGAGACAGAGACAGAGACAGAGTATGAGTGGGGAGGGGCAGAGAGAGAGAGGGAGACACTGAACCCGAACCAGACTCTAGGCTCTGAGCTGTCAGCACAGAGCCTGATGTGGGGCTGGAACTCAGGAACCACGAGATCATGTCCTGAGCCGAAATCAGACACTTAACCGACTGAGCCACTCAGGTGCCCCTGACTTTCATTTTTAAAGTTAGAATAAGAATATACATCTCATGGAGCTTCTGTGAGAATTAAATAGTAGTAGTGGTTATAAAAAAAACTTAGCTCCTAGCTTACAGATACCTCAGTATGGTAGCAGTGGTTATAATGGAGTTGGTGATTATGGAGGTGGTGACAGTGGTGGTGGAGGTGATGGGCATAGTGAAGGTAGTTTTGATGCTGGTGGATGCTACATACAGTTATGAGTGGTAGTGATGACGGTAGAGGTGGTGAAAGTGGTGGAAATGGATGTGGTGATGGAGAAGTTGGTGGAGGAAGTAGTAGTGGATGTGATGGAAGTAGAGGTGTCCCTGGAGTTGGTAGGAACTGTAATGGACATAGTAGGAGGTGGTGATGGTGGTGGTGGTGGAGGTAGTGGTGGTGGAGTTGGTTTGGGTGAAAGTAGGAGCAGTGGAGGAGGTATCAATAGTGGTGGAGTCTGTGAAGGGGAGGTGGTGGTGATGAAAGTGGAGGTGGACATATGGATAATGGAGGTAGTAAAAGAGGAGGAGGTGGTACTGGGTGGTTGAATTAGTAGTGCTGGTGGTGGTGGTATCAGTGGAGACAGATGGTGGTGGTAGTGGTATTGGTAGAGATGGAGGGGAGGTGGAAATAGTGATGGTGAAGGTGGTGATGATAGTGATGGAAGTTATGGTGGGAATGGATTGAGGACGATAGTAGTGGAGCTGTTAGAGCTTCTGCTGGCAATAGGAGAGGTGGAAGTAAAAGTCATGGGAGGGGTAGAGGTGGTTACAGTGAAGACGGAAAGGGTGGAAGAAGTGGAGGTGACAGTGGGAGAGATAGTGACAGCGATGGTGGAGGTGGTGGTGGGAGGGGAGGTGGTGGTGGGAGTAGAGAAGGTAGATGTGGCAAAGCAGTATGGCAATGTCTGTATGAGCAGGATAGTTGGAACACATGGTTAATCTTTTACCCTAAGAAGTGGAAAATAAAAGGTGGAAAGCCACGTGTTACCTTCAGACAACTTTGGTATGACCAAGAGATTTAGTTGATGTTGGGTAAACAAATGGTACCCCTTCCCCATTTAAATATTAAAAATTGGTATTATCTGAGTATCAAGTCTGAAGTACTTTCACTTACATGATCTGTTGCCACCCTCTGTGTTTAATTTTCCTTCCTTTAGGTCCACGGCTGGACAGTTTTGTATGTATTTGTGAACTTGTACTCACAGGTTATGACACACTTGAATCCCTCTTGTAGCTGCTTGTCTGCTTACCTGTCTCTCAGTGGGGTAAGATGATTGATTACCAATATGGTCCTTCTCTGGATATTTCATTATTATAATGGTGTGCCAGCTCAACCCTGTGTAGATACAGACCATACGATGCATTCTGTCATTGTCCCCTGTATATAAACCCATGGGAAATGCAGCCTTACCTCCATTATCGTTTCCTCCATTACTATCTAAATAGCATTTAGTGGACCGCAACAGCCAGTTATAGGCTATGTCGCTGACATCAGAAGAGCCCACTCCTTTCTGGCACTTTCCTTCCTTTGCCAGTTCAGAAGGCCGTGGCCCTGCAGCCCAGCACCACAATTCTGCATTAATCTTAGGAACCTACTAGGCTTTCCCTCATTTCATCCAAACAGTGTTTGTGCTTGCCTTACACATTGGCAGATTTGAGAATTTCCACCATTGTTGATCTATCTTTCATTGCGACAAAACAAACTGAGACCTGTGGTGTCTCTCTGGTGTGTGGGTGACTCTGGAAAACATTCGGGTACTAAATTGTGGGAAGTATGCCTGCCAGGCCCTAGGACCTTTTGGGAAGTGCCTGCTTTGTCCCAATTAAAAGTTTTATTTTTCTGTTCACAAACAGGGCTACTTGTTGAAGTTATTCTTTCATCAGTTCAACTTTGTTAAGCATTATTGCACTTACTAATCCTCTCTCTGACAACTCCTGATCAACAGAATTACAAGTTCAAACTATGGAAACAAAATACATTTTAATTGTTATACTCCTAGGATGTTTTCAATAAAAGAGACAGCATCTACTTTGCCAAGTGGGTGTTGTGACTTTCCTGAGGTTTGGCTAGTTAGCATCCTGCCAATGAAAACACACAGTCCTCCAGTCCTCTTGTGGGCATCCTTTACCTCTAATGGAGGCTCCTCCATTATCATGTTTGGCCTCCAGAGGAGTCAGACCAAAATGCTTTGGACCAAGGCAAGTATCTCTGTATATTAATAGTGTCTAAGATAATTTGTCCTTGCTATGCTTTGATGACTTCTGCCCTTCACTTTAGAATAATCATATTAGCTAGTACTTAATGAGCTTTTACTGTGTAACAGGCACCAGGCTAAATGCTTTACCCAGACTATCACATTTAGCCCTCAAACTATGGCATGAGGTAGGTATTTTTCCTGAGAAAAATAAGAGATGAGAGATGAGAAACTAAAGCACAGGGAATGTAGGTGGCCTTGCCAAAGTCATACAGCTGGTAATTGATAATCTTGGACTTGAATCTACTTAACCACTACATCAGACCATCTCCTGAGGTTGGTGACTAAAACACAAGAAAACAGGGAAGTAAAACAATAGTTAACTAGAAGTGAAGGTTTGATTATATGAGTGGAAAGATATCTTTTGGCCTTTCAGCCAAAGAAGCACATTTTTTTGAGAAATGGAAAAGGGTATTCCTTCTGTTTCTAACTTCAAGAAGACTTGCAAAAGACCCACTTTGTACAGAGTGCCTGACATTGCCACAGTGCTAGACCTGCAGGCAACCTAGATGACCCTTGTTTTTCCTTAGAGGCAGTGACTTTTTGGTTGTCTGATTCTACTAGGCTCTTTCTCCCCTTAAAGATTTACAATCTGTTTTCATGAGGCTCTTCTCTGTTTCATACCTTGTATGTTTAGACTTGTCCAGTTTGAAGTGGGTAGATATCAGAGAAATTAGTTCACTTGAACAACTTTAAGGCCTCTTGGTGAGATCCAATGGAAAGGGATTATTGCTAAAATCCTTAGCTTGGGGTGGCTGCATGTGAATTGATTTACTTATAAGCACAATTAGATGTCTTTACATTAGGCATTCAAAGGCAGGAGGCATGTTGTGATCTCAACTAGGCAAAGGGAAGGGAAAGTTGGTGTGGAACAGGCAGACATTCCTGCATCTAACTTCTTGTTGGATGGATTTGAAACAAAGTTTCCCCTCTGATGTCCAGGGAATGTATCTGAAATCTATTAGCATTTCTGGCATGGCCTATGACAAACTGGGCAACTGTATTCAGTTCAGAGACCCTTTAGATCTTGTAACAGGATACCTGGGAAGCATCCCACAGAACACTGATGCCTTTTAGAGACGTTATCAGGGCTGCCTGTGATGCTGAAATCACCATTGGTATTCATGGCAAAAAGACTGCAGCATTGTCATTGGTCTAGATCACTTTACAGAAGAGTATTATTTCTCCTTCCATAGGCATCCCCTAGACACTCACACAGGAGAACTTCACCATTTGAGCTGCAGAGAGGAACTTTGAAGTTGGGTGACCTCAATAAGCTTGCCTGAACCAGGAAAAGGTGGGGCTATTCTCAAGATAAGAGAGAACATCAAAAGTTTGCAAAGATCAAGATGCAAAGGAGCCAGCTGAGAACTAGGTTTTACAGTCATTGAAAAATATAGTGTTTGTCTAGATGGTAGCTAGAGAGGGTGTACAGTTTGAAACAGCCTCTATCCTGTTTTTATTTTCTTCCCAAAACAGGTTGAAAAAGAAAAAAGAAAGAAATCACAAACAGTGACTGATTTGAATCCACCTGAACTGGGTGTGTGTTTATGGGATGTGACTCTGGTGGGAAGTCATAGTGGGAGGTAATAATTTGATTTGACAGTGGCTGCATTTCCATAGCTTCAACTCTCTTGATAATGTCTATCTTTACTTTTCCCCCTTGCGAGGCAAGGAGAGGAAGGGAGTGGCTCTCATGCTGTTTCCAAGGTCTTAGGACTTTCACGGTCATCTCTCTCATTAGGGAAATGTATGTCTCTGATTGACAAGGGCATTAGAGTGGTTTACTTCCATCTTCTCCACTGCACAGGGACACTGGTACTTTGAATGAGAATTATAGAACTCAAGTTGAAGGCCTGACTAATCTCCTGATGTTCCCAAATCTGTTACCTGGGTAAGGAAGTCAATTTTGCCTATGGTGTTTTTTGGCTATCGCTCAAATCACACCTCCTAAATAAGCAAAGACACCTTAGCTTATTGCTAGCCTGAGGTTGATGCTATAAGGAAATAAGAATCTGCCTTATGATGCTTGACAGAGTCTTCTATCCACCACTGCCTTTACCAGAGCTTTGCCTGTGGTAGGTGCTTAATAGATATTGCTTAGTTTGATGAGTGGGATGTTCAAGGGCATGTAAAACTTGGTCCCATTGATATCTGGTTGTACTTTTGGGGAACTCTGTGATGTTTTTACTCCTATACATTCAAAGGGTCCTGTAGAATGTGAGATAATATACTAGAAAAGTACATATTACTTTAGAGAAAAAAATAGCCCTGGAAAAGTTCTTTTTAGCTTTTGGAATTGGAAGAAAAGAATAACGGGTAAAAGGCTTTATGAAACTTAGGTGTAGGACTCAGGTAACCTGAGTTTCTTCCTATACATGACTTTGCTAAAAGAAATTCAGGTGAGAAAATGGAGTGTGTCTCTGTATTAGGGAAAAGGCATTAGACCATGGATGTCTTCAATTCTAACTGTGGATGAAACTTCATGTTTTGATTTTAAGTGATAGTAAGATAAAACAAAGGTCTGGTCTCTGCCCAGACCCTTGCTACTAAAATGCCAGAGAGTGAAATTTAAATATGTTTGGTGAAAATCAAACTGGTTATCACTTACCGTTCTGACAGGCAGTAATGAAGGGGGGAGGTGATTAGATTTGACAGTCGAAAGGGAAGGGGAACCTAATGAAGGCCTTCAGGATTATTTTTTTCCTTCCCTACAGAGATTAGTGTCATTGGAACTCATTCTTTATGGGAGACTGAGCAAGTGACAAAAGTACATGGAGAGTATAGTCTTAAAAGTGAGATTGGAGTCACCTTATAGGGGCTGACAAGATACATGTTGAGAGGGTTTGGCAAAAAAAGTGCTTTTGAGTTTACTATTTTTGTATTTTACCGGAGAGACTCATGGGGTGACCCATGAGTTTGGATATTTCTTTCCAGCGAGTTTGCAAATGATGTTCCAGTTTAAATAGAAACTCAAATTATTGAATTAAAGTTGAGCACACTCTAGATCCTTGGAAATTCTGAAAAGGAATTTTGAGGAGACTGGTCACAAATATTCCAAGTGTTTTGCTAGGAAGCTAAGAAGAGACCCCAAGAAAGCAGCCATTAAGGATGAAAATGCTATCCTTTTAGCAAACCCATTGCTAGCAAATTTTACTTAAGTTCATTTCTTAGTTTTATTAGTTCTTTTTAGCAGTATTGTTTCCAAATAGTTTATTCAGTTTGTTGCAAGTAGAAATAAACATTTATTTCTTAGAATTATGATGAGTATTCAACCTGGATTCCCTTGGTAGTTCCAAATTTATTATGTTCTGGTTTTCCCACCAACCATAAAAATGTCGCAGATAGTCTAATACTTTTTCATTTATGCTGTTTCACACATGTGGAAGAGTCTGCATCTCATATCTGGAACAGCAGGGCAGTAATTTCCCAGACCACAAATCTCGTTGGAGTTTTGAGGGGCTCAAAGATATGGGTACTATTCTTAGACCACTTGACCAGGGGGTCAGGAAGGAGGTGAGTATGTAGAGAAGAATCAAACAAATTGTGGGTTAAGCTCAAAATTTGTAAGAGCCATAGAGCCAAAGGGCTCTTTAATTTATCATGTGTTCCCTACTACATAAAGCTAGAAGCTATGTACACACAGGAGAACTGTTCCAATTCAACACTGTTTCTTAAATGCCACAGGTCCAATTTGTAAAGAAGTGAGTGGATCAATCACCATATAATATAGCTAGTATTTACAGAGTATCTACTATATGCCAGCTGCTGTTCAGAGATAGAAGAACAAGGCAGACAAAGCCCCATTGTTATGGACTCTATGTGTTGGTTGGGTGAAATACACTATATGTCAATAAATACACGTAATATATAGTGAAGAGTATAGTGAAAATAAGTCAAGATAAAGGATTGAGATTCAGGGAAGAGCTATTTTAGGATGGTTAAGAAGTGCTTTTTCTGCTTAGATGACATTTGAGCTGAGACCTAATGTAGTGAAGAAGGAAGTCATGTGGATCTTTGGGAGAAGAGGGAAAAAGAAGAACAAAAGATATAAGTTGGGGGTGTTGACATATCCCAGGAACAGCAGAAACTGCTACTATGGCTGGGCTGGCCTCGGCAAGGAAAAGATAGAGATTAAGATCAATTAGGTTGTGGGGTCCAGCTCATGTGGAGCTTTGTAGGATTCTGTGGTAAGTGATATGGGAAACCATTGGATGATTAGAACTGGTATTTACAAAAAAGCTGGTTCCAGTGAGAGGGATTCTGAACTTCTAGACTGGGTAGGTTTGAAGTGTCTATTACATCCAACTGAAGTATTGAAGAGGCAATTTATTATTTAAGTCTGGATTTCAGGGAAGAAGTATGAGCTGAAAATGGACCCAACATGAACATAGCAACTAAAACCAAGAGATTGCACACAATCAAGTAAACACAATGAAGTAATTTTTAAAAGGGAGATATTTTTTAAATCAATTTCCTTGATAAGAGCTCTGGGTTAATAACCTGTATATGGATTGATACAACTTTGTGTGATGGGCTAAATAGTTTAAAATGTTAGGAGGGTCCTTACCCTTATTCCTTGTGTAAAATCCACCTCTCTTCATCCCCTTACTTATTCTTTTTAAGGAAAGGAAGAGTACTAAAGGTGATTTGTTTTTATAACCCCAGCTATTGATTGGAATACTTTTTACTATGAGGCAGTGTTATTGTGCTTTAAAAGGCAGAAGTCCATAGTTCAATCTTCTATTCCACTGCCTCTCTTTCAAAGGGTTAATTTCAAAAGATAGCTTATTCCTTGGAGATGAATAATCATAATTTCACTTCCTCTATGTTCTTCTCCCATCTGGCAGCCTGGCCTTTGCTGTGACTGACTGACTTAACCTTCAGAAAGATAGTCTAGGATAATTTGGTGATTTTTTTCTTTTTGTTTTCCACCCTGGGCAGTGGAGGCTTTCAGCTCCTTTGTCCTATAGCTGATTGACTAGCTGGCTTGGTGCTTTCTTTGCAAAGTCAGCATTTCTAGATTAAAGGAAATAGAATGGGAACACTCATCTAGATCCTTGTAAAGGAATCTAGGCCCTTGAATCCATTTATCACCAGAGAACCCTGCACTGGGCAGTGTTGGCTGCATTCTCATGCACTTTTCCCCATTTTAGCAATTGTTCATTGTGTGTTCCTCCCTGTGGGAACCCTCTGAGAGGAGGAGGGATGAAAGATAGGGTTCAGATATCTAAATCTGAACAGAATTCTTTCTTTTTTAAAGATACTGCTAGCAAAATTGTGGTTTCCTGGATATGATGAAACACCTTAAATTAATGTGCATTTTGTGGGTGCCTTTGACTCTTCCTCCCTGACCAGGCTAGTTCCTTCAGGGCAGAGATTGTGTTTTGTTCCCAGATGTATTCCCAGTGACTAACATGATCTCTAGCATATGGGAAGCACTCAATAAGGTTTGTTGAATGAGGAAAGGAAATAGTGCCCCTGGCATTATCTATTTTCTCTGAAAGAGGGTAGTATCATGTTCTCACAATGAGCCATTCCTTCCTCCTTTTTCCCATAGCAGGAGAATTCACCTCTCCATCAATGATTTTGTTTCCAACTCTCTGGAGGTAACAGAGATTCTGAAGGTTATTTGCTGCTTTGGGCTGGGAATTGGAACTGTTCCCATCATGCAGCTTTCCATCCTTTAATGAAATTCTGGAAGAGGCTGTATTCCAGTGTGGAATTAGGACTCCCTGCTTTGCTGCGTAAACCACCAGCACCCTTTAGTGTAGTCAACTCACTGCCCCAGGACCACCTACGGATTCTGATGGCCATGTCTACTTAATCATGTGTTTCTTTAAGCTAGGTGAATTGAAAGTCCATCTTCTATTAGCTCAGATTTTATTATTTCTCTGTGGCCTAACTCCTGTGAACTCCCTAGTGTGACTTTCTCAGAACATGTATGGGGCTTGGAATCCATATTACTCATTTGGCACTAATTTGGCTTCCTTGCATTGTTAGTATATGCTAATATAGAGGTTCTTAAACTTTAACATTTACCAGAATCACCTGAAGGACTTGTTAAAACAGATTGCTGGGCACCACCCCCAGTTTCTGATTCAGTAGGTATGGGCAGAGCCTGAAAGTTTGCATTTGTAACAAGTTCTCAGGTGGTGTTGATGCTGATTCTGGGAAAATACTTTGAAAATGACTTAAGCCAGTAGTTCTTAATCCTGGCAGCATATTAGAATCACCTGGGACAACTTCTAATCTATGCAATGCCTTGGTCCCAGTTTAATCGGAATCACTAACCAATTTAATCCGAATCACTGGATGTGGGACCCAAACATTGGCAGGTGTAGAAGAAATCATCCTTTCCTCTTCTGGAATTACTATAGGCCTATAAATTAGGAACTTCTGCCAACTTGGCAGTAATGGGGACAAAAATATCTATGAAATGGTGTATTTTTAAAATGCCAGTGGGCCATATTCCTTTACAACAATGATTCTCACAGTGAGGTCCCTTGACCAGTATCTTCAGCATCACCTGGGTCCCAAACCAGACAGATCTACTCAGTCAGAAACTTGGGACATAGAGCCCTGCAATCTGTATTTAACAAGATTTCTAGGTGATTCTGATGCACGTTCAATTTTGAGAACTACAGTCCTATGGAGTAGGTGGTTTGATAGTTAAATCAGTCATTCTCAACCACAGCTGTGCAGTAGAATTACCTGGGGAGCTTTTAAATATGTATAGGCCCCAGCCTCAGATGTTCTGATTTAATTGTCCCTGGTGGGCATCCGTAGTTTTCAAAGCACCACAACTGATTCTATAGTGAGGTCAGGGTTTTGCAGTGACAAGTATTATTTTGTAACTGATTAACCCAACCATTTACAGTGACTATGGCTTTATTTCCACATGAATGAATACATCTTCTGGTTGACTAGATATGTTATAAATGGATATGATGGTCAAAGTTACTGCTATAGACTGAATGTTTGTGTCTCCTCAAAATTCATATGTTGAAATCATATCCCCTAGCATATGGTATTAGGAGATGGGACCTTTTCTAGGTGACTAGGCCATGAGGGCAGACCCTCATGAATGGGATTAATACTCTTAGGAAAGAGATCTTGAAGAGTTGCTTTGCCACTTCTGCCATGTGAGATCACCGAGAGATGATGACCTCTGTGAACCTCGAAGCAAGCTCCTACCATACATGGAATCTGCTGGTGCCTTTATCTTGGACTTTCTAGCCTCCAGAACTGTGAGCAATGAATTTATGTTGCTTATAAGCCTCCCAGTCTATGGCAGTCTGTTATAGCTACCCAGATGGATTAAAACAATCACCAACACCAAGTGTTTTGGGGGACTTAGGGTAAAGTTGTGGGAAGTACATTATGTGGGAAGCATAGTGACAAATACTGAGGGTACAAGTAACATGACACAGTTCTTGAGGATTTAAAGTATAGAAAGGGAGAGAGAGGTGTCAGAGCTTAATGGCAAAAATGGTCAGAGTTATTCCCCTTTCTGTATCCACACCCCTTTCTAATGTGCCTCTATTGCTCTGTATGTCAAAACGTCAAGGTATTTCCTGATCCTCTCATCTGAGCTGGCTGTGTGCCTTGACTGGATCAACAGAATATGGTAGAAATGACATTGTGCCAGACCAGGCCTCCAGAAGCCTTATGCACACCTATGTTCTTTTTTGGAACCCCAATGCCATTATGAGGACAAGGTCAACTTAGACTGCTGGAGAATGAAAGACCACATGACACAGATCTGAGTCCCAGCTGAGGCCATCCTAGATCAGCAACCCTTAATATCCAACAACATGGGCACATGAGGGAGCCCAGCTGAAAGCAAGAGAGCCAGTCAGCTGATGTTAGCCCAAATTGCTGACCATCAGAACATTGAGGCAAAGAAATGATTATTGTTCCAAGTCACTAAATTTCAGGTAGTTTGTGAAGCAGAAAAGCCTAAATGATACAGATAGTATAAAATTTATTCAAGTGTTCTTAATCTGAACTTTTGAATGTTAACACAAAGTAGTGGTTTACTAATAATAAACTGTATGTAGGAAGAAGAGAGAGTAATATACACTGCCTGAAATTAACATTTAAATCATTTGGCATCTTAGCATATCAAAATCAAATCCTTTTTAAATACACATATTGAACTAAGATTATTCATAAAAAATTATTTTTGTCAGCAAGGGAGGGGAGGTTTTGTGATTCATAGGGGATGGGGACCAGGGTCACTTAGGTAGCAGAAAACTTGTAGCACTGAATGGGAGAGAAGAGACTATAGCATTAGGTAAGGAAACTTCAGAATTACGTAAAAGGATGGATAACTTGTTCAAAGCAGTCATAATATTTTTGGGGAGTGGATATCAAATGAAAGAGTTTCATAAATTTGTCCGATCTGTTAGTCTTCTAAGTATAGGGCATCTCTCCTTATATATTATGGCAGCTGTTGTCTTCATCAATGCATATGTGACATATTTGCTGTTGTCTTTCCCTAATAGAGTCTGTAGCTCTCTTTTGGTTCTCAAAGGGATCATTGAAGGTCAGTCTCCATCCCCGTGTTAAGAATCCATAATGCTAAAAGATTAACAACAAAACTCAAAGTGCCTGTGCAGCATGATAAATATGTAGAATGCATATATTATCTTAAAACAAGTGTCTTAAGAAAAATGAGTGCTTCTTTGGGGCCACTGGTAGAAAAAGAGCTACCATGTGCCAAGTATTTTATGTGTGTCAATTCATTTATTGCTCAAAAGTGTTCTAAAGGGTACTTGCTGGTGATGCAAGCTAGCCGAGTCTGAGGACCCACAGGGGGGCCCACAGGACCAGCCAAGAGGGCCCTTGGCTTTACACAAGATAGAAATCAAATGCAAGCCAATAGGAAGTGAGCACTTTATTGAAGATGTAGACAGAGTGTAGATACACACAGAATGTCCAGGAGACTTGGAAATGAAAGAAGAGTGAGTCTCATCTTTGCTCTTGGGGTCTGGAGTTTTTATTGAGGTCTGGTGTATGTGTCCTCTCTGGGCATCCAGGGACTGGTTAAAGCAAAGACAAGTGTTTAGGTGTCCTCCATAAGTCACTTATACCTTAGAGCCAGTGGTCTTGACATCAAGGTGTCTGGAGTCAGTGGTCTTGGAAAACATACATCATGACCTCCCGTGGTCACCCCTTAAATGTTATCTGTTGTGGGGGAGACAGCAAAGAAATCATTAACTCCTTGATCTTTATAAGCAGTACATACATTATCTGTACCGTAAGGAGTGTGTAGAGTGGGGGTGTAAGTTGTAGCAAGAAGAGAGGCAGCAAAAAAGCATTCTTTCACGGGGTCCCTTCAGTTTCCTTGTCTCAGTGGTTACCTTCACTTTACAAATGAGGGCACTGAAGCTGAAGATTATGGGACTAGTGAAATCTGCTATAATGCTTTGATCGGAAGCAAAAGAAAGCCCAACTCCAACTGTCTTAAACAATGCAAGTGATTAGCTCATGTAATTGAAAATAGTGAGCTAGCATAAGCTTCAGGTGTGGTTTGATAAAGCCCTCAGTTCCTTTCCTTCAAGATTTTTTACATTCAGCCCTTCTCCTTGCATTGGTTTTGTCTTCCAAGTGCCTTATCTTATGGTAGTTGCAGAAGTTCCAGGCTTCTGAACAGTATACCACACTACCCTTAAGAAGAGGAAACAATCAAAAGCTTTACTAGGCTACAACAAACTTAGGTCACTTGTCTACTTATGAATCAGTCACTCTGTCTATAAGAAAACCGTGTGCTAATTGGCTTAGGCTGGGTTATCTCCTAAAAGACTTGATAGTAGTGGGCTTATATTGACGTTTTTTTAAATTGTACTTAACATAGAGTGCAATATTGGGTTCAGGAGTAGAATTCAGTGATTCATTACTTACATACAACACCCAGTGCTCATCACAAGTGCCCTCCTTAATACCCATCACCCATCTAGCCTATCTCCCACCCACCTCCCTCTGTCAACCCTCAGTTTGTTCTCTATCTGTAAGAGTCTCTTGTGATTTGTTTCTCTCTTCTTCACTGCCCCTTCCTATATGTTCCCATATGTTTTGTTTATTAAACTTCACGTATGAGTGAAATCATATGGTATTTCTGATTGACTTATTTTGCTTAGCATTATACATTCTTGCTCCATCCATGTCATTGCAAATGGCAAGATTTCATTCCTTTTGTTGATTGCTTTATTTTTTTAAGTTTGTTTATTTATTTATTTTGAGAGAGAGAGAGAGTGCGCATGCACAGGGAAGAGACAGAGAGAGGGAGACGAGAGAGAGAGAGAGTGAGTATCTCAAGCAGGCCCCACATTGTCAACATGATCATGACCTGAGCCAAAATCAAGAGTTGGATGCTTAATCAACTGAGTCACCCAGGTGCCCCATATTTTTGTTAACTATTTTTACATGGTCAAGGATCATCCCTTGAACAATGGTCAAGACCATTCTCATCCAAAGCCCTTAGCTCTCACACAAATGGCAGAGGGAAGAAATAGGAGGCCAGTAATATCCGCCTTGGCTAGTAAGTGGTGGGGATAGCATTTGAGCTATCTTTTTCTCCATGTCCAACCCCATTCCTTCCCTCAAGACTGCCCTGTCTTTATCCAGGAATTAAGACTTGAACTGGGTGTTCAGGGTCAGGCATAGGGAGGTGATTTTAAAATGTTCACTAACTTATAAAAGCTTTTGAGGTGTGGGAATGAAAAGCATAATTGTGTGTGAACTCTGAGAGTTAGCAGGGTTTTGCTTTACTGCATTGCTAGAGTCATTAGAGGACTAGCAGTCATTTGTTCTACTATCCTGACAATTCACGGAATTTTTATCAGCAGCAATTTTTGTAAAGGAGGGGTTAAAATGACTTCTTAGATGTTGACGGTCCATCTCTAATAGTGCATGTTAGCAGAAGGAAGACAAAGCTACAATTCATCTGCTAGGTCTTGGTGATGTCATAAACACTTATGACAGCAGTAGAAATTTAAGATTGAATTACCTTCTTTGTACCCACTGAAGGAGCAGACTTTTCTGTGTATAACACATTGTGTAAGCTAAACAGCATTTGATGGTTTTCACATGGCACATGGGAAGAAGGGAACTTGATCTGTGAACCCAAAAGATCATGAATCTGATATGTGGAAAGACAATTTGACCCTGCAAATTGCTTTGGTCTCTGATATATAATTCTAAAATTAAATAAATTAATATGTGCTGACATTTCCCTAATCTAATCTTAAGGCATCACAGTTTGGTTAATCTAATGAGGAGTCCTAAATTGAGCACTTCATTATGTAACTAATGATACTATAGTACAAGATCATCAAATTAGTTAATGAGCCAAATCTATTAAAAATTATTGGTTGAAGTACACATAGAAGGCAAGGGGATCGAATTGAATCTATTTTCTCTTAGCAATGGAACATTTTGTAGGAATATTGCCATTTGAATATTCCAGGAGTAGAAAACATGGATGGTTTATGCAGAGTTTTAATTTATAAACTAAAAATACAAGCTTTGCAAGTCAGAAGGCCTGTGGATGATAACTTCTAATGCCTCCAAAACCAAGGAAAAAATGGGGTTAACAGAGCAGATTGTTGGAAAATATTGTTAAAATGTCATCACATAAGATACAGAACTAGTTCTAGAATTAAGTTTTTAAAATGCTCCTATTAAGCGTGCTTCCTGCTTCGAATCAACCTCCTTTTCCTTTCCTTCCTCCCCAAATGAAAATAAAGATAATTTTCATAGGCTACCTGCCTTCCTCCCTCCTCAAAAAGCCCTATAAACAATTAAACCATTTAGGTCATAGTTTAGTTTTTTTAAATTACTCTTTATTTTTGGTAACCTTTTTGATATTCTCATTTTTTGTTAATATTGGAATCAATCTTAAAAGTAATATTTTTTCCTGGTATATTTTTTTTCCATACAACTCAGGGTGACTAAGAAATTATGAGTCATGTTTTGCCTAATAAACATACAGTTGCTGAGAAGATACCTCAATCATCAAAAAAGATCAAAATCTGTTTAGTTATATTTTTATACATTTCTAATGAAAAAATTTTAAAAAACGATTCATAAAAGCCTTTTGGCATATCTGTGGTTGCTCATAGTGGAGCTGAATATGAAATTAAATTCAAGTTGAGGGCAGTCCAAAAATTTACCAAGAGAACACTCAAATTCACTGCTGAAAAAAAGATGTTCTTAGGTGTTGACTACTGTGAGATGTGCTCAAAATTGAAAAAAAATTAAATGTTTCATCAATTTAAATCACATAAATGTAAGAAAATCATATAATAAATAAAATATCCTGTCACTTAAGATTGATTTGTGGTGTTTCTTAACACTGGTAGATTACTCAAGGGTTTGGTACTGTCAGATATAACAAAGACTTTCTTTTATCAATTATCCTTTCTTTTTATGATTATGCCTGATTAATTCTTATATAAATAAAATGCATCTAACTGACTCAGATGTTTACAGGAATCTTGTTCCCCTAAGAACTTTCAAATATTAAAATAAAAAAAATTTGATCAATTCTTGTATAAATTTTGAATAAAGAAGTAATATTCCAGGATGTTTATTATAAAGATGGTTCAATAGAACAAATATACCCTGAATATGGAAACAATGAAAGGCCTTTTAATTTGCTGTATTCAGTCTCACCTTTACTGAAATACTGGCAACTTCTTTTTTTGTGACATCTGCCCTCATGTTTACTTCTTGAAAGATTTTTTCCCAAAGGTAGACTTGTGGCTTGGGGTGAAATGAACTGGCTAACAGACTTGGCTGAACAGTGATGCCAACCCAAATAGATAAAACCTGTGAATTCCCCCCAACCCATAAGGCCTTATCTAGTGTGAATGGAATGCAGAAGTTATTAATGGTGTACTTTGAAGCCTGTTGCCCTGAGGGCACTGATTCAAATCCCGCCTCTACAAGGTAAGTCTTGGAAAAATGTTGCAGACTGAGGGCTGTGCAGTCAATTATGTGAAATGAGTTGGTGGTTTGAGTCAAGAGCTCAGTTGACCAGGGTCCAACTCACAAAAACCACCAATACAATTTAAACCCTTTTTGGCAGTATCTTCAAGAGAGTGACTTAATGCCAAGTAGCTGAGTGGTCATCCTCTACACTAATATTTCTTGTGGGGTTCACATAAGAAAACTTGCTTCTTGGCTAACTCTAAGGTCCCTGCTCAGAAAAAAATGAAACTGCTCACTTCCACAATGTCAAGTGTGAGAAGAGCTTAATTAAACCTAAGATGTTTTATAAAGCAACTCCTTGGCCTCCTTGTAGAGATTGGTACCAGTAGGCTTTAGACAGAGCTCAATTTTACACAACTGTATAATACTTTGGTTTTTATAGACTACCAGATATTGGGGGTGGGTGGATCAAACAAAACTACAGGTGTCTAGATAGGCAGAAATCTAGTATTGAAACAATAATGAGAAAGAATTAACCTGTCTTTGGGTGGGTCATTTTGAATTTTAGAATTGGATGTTTGAAATTAAAATAAAGAAACCAACATTTAATATTCACAAGTCTACAAGGGAGTTATTTTATTTTACAGAGGAAGAGTATAATTACATTTGACTAATATCATATGAAATAGAGAACTAATTCTAGAAATCGGTTTTTAAAATGTTCATATTAAGCATACTTCCTCAAACCACCCTTTTTTCCTTTTTCCTTTTTCCTTACTCTCCAATTAAAAATAAAGTTTTCATAACCCCCCCCCAAAAAAAGAAACCCAAATATAAACATTTAAACCATTTAGGTCATAGTTAATCTGGCCCAGAGTTCGTTGGATGCCAGCCCATAGGCATTCTGCCAAAACTGTAAGGCTGTACCTGGGCTGACACTTGCCACCAGGAGGTTTCAGTTATATCCTGAGATCAGATCACATTTTGTTCCTGGAAGTAGAAGAAGAAAATCATACTTAAACTGCTATTATGGGCCAAAGCAAACTGAGTTTTCTACAATCTGAAAAACTCTCTTTCCCCCTGGGGCCTGTCTTGGTGAAGGTAGATGGGCCCACCCAGATGAGGAAGGTGAGGCCTCAGGCTTACCTGGTGTGGGCAGGACATCAGTGACACAGAAATGGCAGCACCTGCTATAGGCTGGAACAGGGATGACTGGCACAGTATAGATATGGTAGAGTCAGGTCAGGTATGGAGTAGTAACTGCTTGACCTAAAACCTTTACATCTTTAAAAGGCCTCTCAGATAATAGCATCACACACACACACACACACACACACACACACACACACACACCCTGTTTGGTTTGTTTTCCTGTCATCTTAATTTTCATCCGTTCTAAATTCCCAGTATCTTTCTGTAGCTACTTTGACTCTAGCATCCTAAGACAGGAACAATGTGTATGCTTCCTTCTTCATTGTAAATAGTCCCATTTTCCTCAGGAAATGTAACACATCTATTAATACAGTCAGTGGATCCTAACGGGTTAATGCACATCCCTTTCACATATTGCCTTCTTTACCTCAGGATTATTGCCTTAATCCAGAAGCATAATTCAAATGATAATGTCAGTAAAATAAGGAATCATTTAAAGAGTAATGAGAAGGGTGTATATCAGTAAGAGTCCCAATGGGAAATAGAAGGCATGCTTGAATGAACAATCATTTGAGGAAGATTTATACAAACGGACTATTTAGAAAGGTGTAGGTGGAGTGGAGGATAACCACAAGGCAGAGGGAAGTAACCTGGGGTTAGTAATCTGTTACTTACTCTCGAAGGGATGAGGAGAAAGAGCTGTTACCATTACAAAGAGTGGGCCCTAGACAGAAAGCTGCCCTGACAGGATTAGTTGCCTTTAGCTGCCCGTGGTGACCTTGCAGAGAGGAAGACAGGAGATTCAGCATCTCCCCTCATCTTTGTTCTACCCATTTCCTCCTTGGGTTCCTCATGGGTGAACTCAACTGGAAGCTACTGGATTAGGGACTATATATAATACAGAGTAGAGAAGAACAGAATGTGAATCTGGAGGGGCAAACAGAAGGTAGCTAGTACTTGGACATTTGCCAAGAGGTAGGAATTTTGACAGAACACTTTAAGTGATGTGGTGTAGGTTTTCTGCCAATTTCTTTTATCCTAGAATCTGGACCCAATGTCACAGATTTTGGAAAGTGAAATTATGACTATAAAACTTTACGACATCATGTGCGCCTGGGTGGCTCAGTAGGTTAAGTATCCTACTTCGGCTCAGGTCATGATCTCATAGTTTGTGAGTTCAAGTCCCGCGTCAGGCTCTGTGCTGATAGCTTGGAGACTGGAGCCTGCTTTGGATTCTGTGTCTCCCTATCTCTCTGCTCCTCCCCTGTTCATGCTCTGTTTCTCTCTCTCTTTCTCTTGCTCGCTTGCTCTCTCAAAAATAAATAAACATTAAAAAAAAGACAAAAAAACTTTCCGACATTTTTGAAGGTCATTAGCACAAAAAGCTATTAGACAGTTTGTGACTTACCTGAATTTCTCTTTACTCTCTTTCTCTCTTTTAGCTTCTCCCTGTTCCCTGATGCTCCTTTGAAGAATTGGCCAAATAAAGTAGAAAGTGACATCAAATTATTTTTGCTAATGTAGCCAGTCATTAAAAACCTTGAAAAACTCTGGTGGGAAAAGACACATAGAAAAGGGAGGGGGGTAGTGTATATAGTCAAAAATTAACCAAATAACTTCATTTGTCTATGTAACCACCACTTACTGAACATCTACCATTTGCACGAAACTGCACTAGGTTTATTTTACATGTAAAGAATTGGTGGCCAGTGTCCCTGACCTCAAAGAATTTATAGTTTGATTATGTGAAGGTGTGAGGATAGGCAAATGGACATGTGGTTCAAAGAAGTGAAACAATTGTCATATAGTTTTAACTGCAAATAGTGAATGAAAATGCTGGAAGGTAAGCAGAAGGGGATCCGGGTCCTTGACACATTCCTTCACACTGGGTCCAAGTCCAGGGAGGTTTCTAGAAGGAAGCGATGTCTGAAGTGAATTTCTAAGAATAAATAGAATTAATTAGGTGAAAGAATATAAAAACATTAAGAAGAAAAACCGGAAAGAGGTGTGAGGAGAGACTGTCAGTTTAAAGATGGTAAGGTTAGAATGAAGGCTCTAAAGGATTAGATGGGGGTATGAGACTGTTGATAGATCAGATTAGGGAGGCAGGTAAGAACAAATTTACCGAGTCTTCCGTGTCATGCCAAAGAGCTTGGTTTTTATGATAACAACAGGAAGCCTCTAAAGGATCCACAGAGGAAGTGATAGACACAGATTTACATATTAATAGTTCACTCTGGCAGCTATGGTGAGATTGACTGGAATTCAGCAGAGATGAGGAGTTTCTGAATTGAGAAGCATAACAAGAGAGATGGGGGTGAAGGGAGAGAGTCAAGGGTATTGTACAGTTATAAGCATTTGGAATCACTATTGACTGAATGTCAGAAAACTTAGGTGATTCTGCCCTATTTTCATATGCAACAAACAGATAGCTTGTGGTACCATTCACTGAGGTGTAGGAGACAGAAAATGGGACAAGTGTGACAGGGATGGGGGATCAGTTTCAGATATTTAAGCTTGAGATGTCATTAGGACATCCAGGTGGAGGTGTAAGATCATTAGACAGCTGGGACTGCAGACAAGATTGGGGATATAGATTGCACAGTGGACTTTATTTTCATTGCTGTTCCCAAATGGCTGAAAGTTAACGTTTTCATAAGCCTGAAGTACATAATGCATCTTTTGGTGGTGGCGGATCCAGGCCAAGTACAATGTCCTATATTATAATTCTCTTTCATGAGAAATAGTTGTATTTATAAGAAGTGTGGATGAGGAGTCATGGGATGTGGTGGAGAAAAATGCAAGTCGAATCTTCTTGGCCATTGGGACCAGGAATGAAAATAAAAGTCTAGAATATCATATTATTTTAAAGTTTTAGAAATTAGGGGAGTGTTTTAAAAAATAAATACACAAATATAAGATAATAATTGCATAGGTAAGAAAATAATGTTAGCCATTATAGACCAAGTATTGAATATGAGTCAGCACAAATGAGCAGTTGTTACCACAGAGAGCATAAGGCAGACAGTAAATTCTGGAATATGTATTAAGGAATGTAAGTCATGGTTAAAAGCCACATTAAGTACTAGATGAAGTTCAGAGAATTTGGCAAGCCGCCAAATGTAAAATGCACTGTTTTAGAAAACACAGAATGCTGTGATATATCAAAGGTAATATTTGAGGTTGAGTTTTGTGTATCATATTATATCAGTTAATATGTGCTGCTGATCTAGCTACCTACCTAGTAGCCTGCCTGTGAAATAAACTAATTCTAGAAGCTTTGCCACTGAAACAGACCAAATTTTACAGACTAAAGCTATGTCTCTTCCCATATATTTCCACCATGCATTTTAATTTTAGGTACCTTGCATTTATGAACTTTATGTGACTTATTTTAATACTTAGTTAATGAGTGATCAACTTGGCATTATAAGCTTACATTAATAATTAAGGATGTATTGGATATAAACCAGCTAACACAAGTTCTTTCTAAAGAAAACCAGTTGCTTTTATTTTGCAAATATCTTTCACATTAACCCAATAGACCAGGCAGGCTTTAAGAGCAGTCTATTGCATAAAATGTCTCTTATTATTTTGGAAGGCTTTAAAATGCATATTATTAACCTAAGAGGCTCTACTGAGCACCCCTGAAATACTTTATATTGTTTCATCAAAACCTTTATATAGTAAAAATGTTCAACTAAATGTCAGAATTTTGTAGGCATGCCAAGTGGAAAACATTATTCTTTACCAACACTACTGTGGAGATTTTAGGGTGGGGAAACTCTTCAACATTTTTGATACTAAACTGAATAAAGCATGATGGGAATTTCCTAAGTTCTATCATATAATTTTATGGGTAACCCTATGACTAGGGTTGTCCATATGTGCAAACTAAGTCTCAAGAATTATTAGTTATAAAAGAGAAGGAAAAGATTGACTTCATCCTCTAAGTGATGTTAAATAGTTTTATAAGGTTTTAAGCCAGTTATTTGGGCACCATATAAAAATAATAAACAAAAAAAATAAATGTATGTTGCACATCCATATCCACACTCACATATTTCAAAGAAATATATGTCCACATGTCTTCATTCTGTTGAAGCTGTGTCCAACTGTTAAATGACACCAGGCCAAGGTTTTAAAATCCATGTGTTACGCAGAAATTTCTATGATAATGATATTTCCGTATTTCATTGATTTTTAACAGTTACTCATTGAAAATGAATTTATGTATTTGGTGTTATTTACCACAGATCAAAGGTTGGCTAGCATATTTACCTGCTTTGGTGATAATGAGTTTAGAGCTAAGAGAATAGAGAGAGTCAAAAAAAGAGGACACCTCAGTAATAGGCAAAGAAAAATGGCATGAAAAAACATCATTTAGCTGCATGATAAAATATAACATACTCGTTTTTTCCTTCCAAGCCCTGCTTAATTTCTGGCTGTTAAAAACTTAGGTATAATTAGTCTTTAGAACATCCATTTCAAAAGATCTCTAATACTTACTTTGTAAGGTTGTTAGTTATTTCATAATAATTTCTCTGTTTTAAAGCACCATCAATAGTGTTATATAATAATTACTGACAGTGTCTTTGATTTATGAACATGACTGATAGTTGATTTATATATTTGTATACAATCTTCCAAGTATACATTTTGTGTACCTGCTTGTGATTTTGCAGGGATTGGCTCTTCTCTTTCCCTACCCTTTCCTCTTCCAAAATTTACTTTGCTCTTTCTCTCAACTTCATTCTCCTTCTCTTCCTCTCTGTATCTCTCTCTCCTTCTCTCTCTCTCTCTCTCTCTTATTATTATCATTTTTAAAAATTTTTTGGCTAGAGTTGTTCCAAATCTTTACTCATGCTTAGGAACAAAACAGATAATGTCCTGCTGAAAGTGAACAGGGGAAGAAAATACAACACTTGATTTGATACATATTAAATAATGCCAGTTACTTACTTCCTGTGGTTTCCTGAATGTAAAGCTTATAGCTAATAATTACAGATTGAGGAATGATGGGATGTAGCCAATGCATACACAGACAGCTGTGACTCCTGCCATGTGAACTCTGTGGTCCCTCAGTCAGCTCTCCCAGGATTTGGGCATCTCAGCAGATGCCTGGTTGGTTGATCTAGAGTAACTGATTCAGATCCAGTCAGGCATCTATCTGGTGGTAATATGTGGGTAAATAGCTGCCTAGTTGGGGAACTCCCTCAAGGCAAACTCATGAAGGTAAACAACACTCAGTAACAATAAGAAATAACATTCCGATAGCATGGTATAATTGGCAAACACTTTTATTTTGATGATCTTTATCATAGTCTTTTGAGATTATTATTACCTTCTCCATCTTGTAGATGAGTGAGAATGAATCTCTGAGGTCACAACCATATCGAGGTCATTCACCTGCCTAAGCTTCAGCCGCTCATCCATCATAGAGAGTATTTTCCATGGATTTTAAGGAAATGAAAACTTGTTCTTAGGTGAAAAAATGATTTTATTAGAATAAGATAAGAGAAAAGACATCAATGCAACTACATGGATGGAACTGGAGGGTATTATGCTAAGCAAAATTAGTCAGAGAAAGACAAATATACGACTTCACTCATATGAGGACTTAAAGACACAGAAAAGATGAACACAAAGGAAGCAAAAATAATATAAAAACAGGGAGGGGGACAAAACATAAGAGACTCTTAAATGTAGAGAGCAAACATAGGGTTACTGGAGGGGTTGTGGGAGGGAGGATGGGCTAAATGGGTAAGGGGCATTAAGGAATGTACTCCTGAAATCATTGTTGCACTATATGATAACTATCTTGAATGTAAATTAAAAAAAAAATTTAAAACGACCTCAATGTTTACTTAAAAAAAGAGAAAAAACAAAGCAACCTTCACATCTGTCTGGAACATCACTAATCTGAGGTAAAAGGAAAGCAAGCACACAAAAGCTGTCTTACTCACAGGCAGTTCAATCCGAGAAGGCATCACTGCTCCCCCACAAGTCTCCCAGAGGAAAGGGACTGTTGCGTGTTAAATTTTGGAGCAGAGAGGAGAGCACTTAATGGGGTTTTAATAAGTGATTTTTCATTTCACATGCATCCTATGTGTGTAATCCTTTGGTGTAATGTTAGGCAAATGCTGGCACCTGTAGTAATGCTTTTAATGTCTTTAGCTTGCTTAATTAATTTCCTCTCTATGTATGTTCATGTGACATCAAAAATATCCAAGTGGAAAATGAAAATATAGGCCAGAGACCCAGATATTCCTAAATATGCAGATATTTGGAAAGATATACACCTGTTTTGAGCAGGTTTCCATGCAGATGATGCTTGAAGCCTATGTTACCTACCACCTGTGGTCCAATTTCAAGTTATATCAGTATGTTGTTACTTCTCAAATATACTGAAATATTAACTTTATTATAGAGGGAAAGCAGTGTCAGATTCCGTGTCAATATTCTTCTATGCAGTAAATGGTTTAACTTAAATGAATATATATGCATATATATTTTTCCCGTAAGACTTAATAAAGGTGTTTTAATTTAAACTGAAAAAAGTCCTTGGGTTTAAATATTTTTGTGTTTTCTAATTGGTCTTTATAAGCACAATATTACTTATTATTGATAAAGACAGAATATTCTAATGAATGATGAAATTTTTACTCTCCATTTAAATATCTTATTAATACTTAACAAAACATCATTGTTCTGTTTCACATAGAAACTGCACGTTTATTTTGTTTGAAAAATGGGGAAATAAACTCCTGTTTCGGTCTTCTCTTTGTTGTTCTAGCTGTGTGTCATTGACACTGGCGTGACTTGTCATGGGAAGGTGTAATGAGGCAAGACTGGGATTGTAACAATTATTAACCTGCAAGTATGCTATTGCAAAGTAAATGTAAGCTATCATGACACTTCTAAGTATCTCAGGAAATAGTACTCTCATCTGAATTACTCATTTTATCAATTTGATATATATATGGGAGAAATTAATAACTTTTAAATATAAAGAGGGACCAAATGTCATTAATTGGGCATTTCACATAGGCTGATATATTCGACTCCCTTAACTCCCCCCCCACCCGCCCCCCGACTGCCCATCTCTTTGGTGGTAATTTATTTAGCTGGGAAAGCTTGGGTTCAGTACAGCATCTGGTTTTCAGTGATATCCTGCTGGTCTTATCCAATTTTCCAGCTGGGAGCATGAGGCACAGGGAGGTCGAATGACTTGCCTAAAGGTCACCTGGTAGCTCAACTGGGATTATAACTCAGAATCTTTCTGATTTTCCCATCCTTTGCTCACTGGACCACAAAACTCCCTTGATCCCATCTTCTCAAGCTTGCCTGAGCAGGAAGTAATGTTTAGGCCTAGAAAAAAAAAATCCCAAATTAAATACTGGCCACTGCCATCTTCTTAAAAAAGTGTGTTAAACTTCTATTGCTATGACTCTAAGGGAATATCTTGTTTCCTTGAAATCATTTCGATCTAAGGTAGTGTAGTGTCTTTCCAGGTGGTCACCTTTGGAAGATCTGTATCTATTGCTCAGATGCTGCTTTTGGTCAAAATGCTTGAGCATGCCAATGACTTGATGCTTGTGGCAGAAGAATACAATTACTTGGATGTGTACTGGGCCTTGCTCATTATACTTAGGCATATGGTACTTGATTATGAAATTCAAAGAAACCGCCTGGCTTATCTACTATCTTAGAATGTGGTTTACCATTCCCTCAGCTTGGAAATCCTTCCCACAACTCATCATTCAAAAAATTTAAATATTTTATTTATTTTTGAGAGAGAGAGACAGAGTGTGAGCAGGGGAAGGGGCAGAGAGAGAGAGGGAGACACAGAATCTGAAGCAGGCTCCAGGCTCTGAGCTGTCAGCACAGAGCCCAACGTGGGGCTTGAACTCACAGACCATGAGATCATGACCTGAGATGAAGTTGGATGCTTAACCGACTGAGCCACCCAAGCACCCCTCCACAATTCATCATTCAGATCTTAGTGGAAATATTGCCTTCTCAGAGAGCCCTGTTCTAACCTTCTAATGTGATGTCTCTATCTGATGTCCCATATTTTTCTTCATTACATGTATGGCCATTTAAAATTTTTGTTAAATTTTTTTATTCTTTATGTCCTTACCCAGAACATAGGCCTCTAATGTGTGCTATTCACAGCATATATTAGACAATGTTTGATATGTAGAAGAGGTTCAATAAACATTTGTTGAAAGCATTAATTGTTATTCCTGATGAAAGAAGGGCTCTCTTTGCCTTTTTTTTTTTTTATTATCAGTCAAGGAGTTTCAAAAGGGATGCCCATGGGGTAGTGAGGGCGAGTGGAGATGACCCTTAGTCAGCCAGCCAGATCAGGTGAATTAACCCCGAAGGTCAACAGGATGACTGATGACAGCTGTCCCTGTCAGATCACCCTCTCATCCATAGCTTCAACCTTGGAATTGCCCCCAGGCTTGGCTTGTGATTGGCAGAGGAAAAGCAGTCTTGTTATATTTATAGTCACACTTCATTTTTGATCTAAATTTGCACTGCCCATTTTCATCACCCATCCTATTTACACGATTGATACTTCATAATGTTTGGTCACTTCCAAAGTCCAAATCCATATTTGAAGACTGATTAATGTACAGAATATTAAAAAAAAATATGTGACACCTGAAAAGGAATTGCCCAATTTGTTTGTTTGGTTGTTTGCTTTTAATCAACAGACATATTATGCTGTAATATTTCATGGGGGGGATTTAAATAAATAAGGCTTGCAGAAGGGTTTAAGGTAGTCAGTGTTTTTAAGAATTCAGCCAAATAATTTTCCAGATTTGCTTCATAGTCACTTTCATAACTTTTGACAGGAAATGAAACTAACTGTATGGTAAACAAATTCCTGTTGCTGGTGTCTCTATGCATAAGCTGCTCTGAATTTATAACCTAGTGGTCTGTTCATCATTTTATAGATAAGGAGACAGGAGAACAGGGTGACTTTCTCAAGAGGGGCTTCTTAGTTGTTCTGGCATCCCAGTAGGTTGTTTAGCTGCAAGTATTACGGAATAAGGGCTCAAGCACCTGCTTTTCCTATTCTACTTCTCTTTGGAAGTGACTTCTGTAGTATCTAGACAATTTGTGAGCCAGATTTTGCAAAACTCTAGAAAGTGACTGTATGAGTTTCTGTGTGGCTGTGTTGGAGAACTTGGATGATAATGATCTCAGGCAGTGAGAAGTTTCCATTTCATTTGACAAGAGGGAGCTCTGGAGATATTTTGTGTTTAATGTGTGAGGGGGTAGTTTGCAGGGTAAAACAAAACACCTATGTTACCATCCTTTAGAATCTTTTGTTGCACTTATAAAACTACTGCTGCATTTCCTTGATTCAGTATGAACCTTCTGGACATTGTGGCTAAGAGATGTCTAGTTCATAGATATAAATAAGCAGTTGTTACTATTACATTAACTTCTGAACTCCTCTGACAGTTTAAAACTACCTGTATGACTGAAGTTGAGATTCAAATTCATTTTATTAGTAAAAGGAAGCATTAATAAACTACTAGAACTGCATAAACTTTGAAGTGGACTTTTTTCTTGATCTGCATATTTCAGGACAGGGACCTTAAAGATTCTTGCATTATTTGACATGGTCCCCCAGACAGACTGTACCCCTTTGTCCTGAAAAAATGTGGGGCAGAATTCATCGGCTTCTCGAATGGTCCAGTAGTTATCTTGGCTTTCCAACAATCATTTTGTTTTTGCCATTGAGGAAGGATTAGATTGTACTCACACTTTTTTTTTCTGGAAAACTCAAAAGTCTGTCATTGATAGGATTGGTATTAAGAAAACAGGATATACCATTAAAGCATTTCTTTGTTTCGAGCCAACAGAAATTTGATCTTTTCTTCTTTTTCACAACTGATATTAAAGCACCTCCCGATGTTCCAGGGCCCGAGAGAGTCATAAAATTTGGGTCATTAAACTGATGATGGGAAACCTATCAAGGGATTGTTTCAAAACAGATGCATGCCCATATTCAGAAAATAAGCCCCAGACACAATTCAAACAGAACACACTGATGAGTATAGTATATCCACAAAGGAAGGAAATAGATTTCTTGACACTCTTTTTTTCTAGTATCATCACTTGGATTTCACACTTTGTCACTTCTTTCTCAGAAATGAGCCTTTGTGATCCCTCAATCTTTTCATAAAAATTATCTTTGGAGAAGGAATGAAAAACTTATCATATAGTTGATAACTATATTTTTCACCCATTCAGATAAATGATTCTGTGACCCAGTTGCCTATTATTAATGCTAACATTAGGACTCTCAAGATGAGAGTTTATGAATAGAGCTACTCAATGACAGCCAAGTTGAACCATCAAGTACACATACTCAACTCCTGATTGATGTTATTTTGCAACACATTGTCTGTGTGACATCATGGAAAATACTTCGTTTTCATTGCTTTTAAGAATAAAGAGTCTGATACATGGGAAATATTTTACACTATCTTTTCCTTTTTCCCTGTGAAGGAATGTTTTACAGTTATATGAATTTATGAAGAATAATCAGGGGGTGTGACTAAAAGAAAAAATAAGAAAAAATGAAATTCCTACTGGTCTAATTCATAATTCACTTTTTCATTCATTCTACAATATTTATGGATTGTCTACTGTGTGCAATAGTGCAATATAGGCTGTTATATAACTTAGATACCAAGTGGTAGATACAGCGCTTTGAAGATGCCATTCTCTTTTGAAAGCAGAACTAGCAACAGTTATGGTATAGTTATATCTAAAATTTAAGTTTACAGTGGGCCCAATTCCAGTCCCAAACTAGGCATCTCATGAAACAGAGTGGCCCCTAACAGCAATGATCTCTTCCAGCAAGGAAGAAGGTGCAGATTTTTAAGTGCCAAAATGTCTATGAAAAGTGATACTTGATACTTCTTTCCCCAAATTCCAATGTAGAAAGAGTACAGGGGGAATATAAATTGGCCACACAACTTTATCTATTTCTACAGGCAAAAAAAAAAAAAATCTGGACAGAGGTCCTGTACTTTTTTGATATCTTGAAATGTCGAGAGATGAGAGAGAGACAGAGAGAGAGAGAGAGAGAGAGAGAGGGAGACATCTGAAGGGGGTAGAAAAGGGAGTGAGTAGGAGAGAAACTCAAACATTAATGGGGAATAGAATTTCTTTTGCACTGGTCACAATACATATGTTTGTTAAAAAGCAAGAGGCGGGGAAGACATGCATGCCTGATGTTGAAGAAAAGCCTGTTTGTGCTTCATACACTAGAGAAATTGTTCAGGAACAGTTCATCCATGTGAAAATATGACCCATGTCATTTTGCCAGGGTCGTTAAGACACTGAGCTGCTGAGTAAGGCCTGATTGGGTAAATTCAAGATCCTGGGGGAACACATACTTCCTCGTGCTCAGTTTTTCTAAGACGTAAAAAAAAAAATGTCAGTGGAAATAAGGTTATGGAGTGCCACTTGCGTGGGCGAGACAGGGTCTCCATAGGGTGGGAACCAGCTGGATCTCAGACATGGCCCATTCTTTTAGATTCTTCCCCATTTTCTTAGTGGGCAAAATGAAAAACAGAGAATAAATGTCCAGCACTAGTAGCCAGAAGAGAACAGTGGTATTTAGAGACAGGGAAGAGAGAAAGGGTACAAATCATTTTTGAAATGAATTTACTATTCTCTTTTGACTGTTATTATATTCGCGTTTTACAAACTCCTAAAATGACTGGAGATAAAATTCATATCACTTGTTGCAAAAAAAAAAATGGCTTTATAGAGGAACTTAGAGGATATGAAAGCTACATTTGAATGAATATTCAAAAGCTGGCAGGAAATATGGAATAATGGACAAAATCTTACCCTTTAAAATATTGGAAGAACTGTGAATTTGAGGAGGTCTTCCATGAACCAAAATAACTAATTGGAAAACAAAACCAAAAACCCTCGTCATTTAGCTGTTTTGGTTTTGACTGGGCTAGGACAAATAACCACTGGTTCAAATTCAATGTTAATTTTTAAAAAATTGATAATTCTGATTATGCTGGCTTATTTCCAGCGTCCCAGGCTCTTTTATTCAACAAAGTGATAGAACAATCACATAATTCAGTCAACAAATAGCAAAATCTTATTAATGTACAGTGGACCAGGCCTTTAATCTCTCTGGGCCTCATTTTCCTTATCTGTAAATTAATGGATTGAAATTAGCCAAATTTTAAATTTTGTTCTCTGAATTGTATAATTATTTGCTAGCTTGTATATCTCATTAAAGGGATTTTATCATTTGGATACAAGTCTTGAAACTATTTGTATTTCTAGAAAAACACAATACAACAGTACCATTATGGGCTTTCTGCAATACCATTTGAATATGTAAAAAGAAAAATTCTTGGGTTTCTCCTTAATAGCTGCAAACTATATTTTAGGAATGTTTGGCATTTTAATTTAATAGGTAGTTAACTTTTTATCAATAAAAGAGTTGGGCAGGGTGGAGCTTACAATGAACCGAAGTGGACCATTCAGTTTTAGTGAGACAGGTTTCAAAATCTTCCCTAAATTAAGGGCAGAGGATTTATTTTATTGTACTCCTTAGAAAGAGATATGTCTTTCTGTCTTTTTACTTTAAGGATCTGTGAGCATGTTTCAAGCTTCCTTAGATTAAACAGCTTTAGAACTGCTAGTTATAAAAGTGGGGTTTTTTTTTTGTATTATTTTTCCCAAAGAACAAAACTGTGGTTTTCAAATCGAATTGGCAGGTACTTAAAGAAACCTGGACTCTGAGTGAAGGAGTGGAAACATGAAACCCTTGTAAAGATTTAACCGCCATTAAGAAATTTCTTTTGAAACACTCATATCAGCCCACTGATATAATGTCATAAAATAACTGCCATTCCCACCTTTTATAGGAGCAACTCTTGGATTAGTCAGAGCTGCTGGATTGTAATGAGGAAACATGTGTTAAAAAAAATGAATTAAAGGAAAAGATGACCTTCAGGTTACTCTGGTTGTTGATGGGGTCAGGGGAAGGAAGGTTCAAAACCTAGTGGGAGAGAGGTCAGTCTGATGCTGGATGCGAAAGTTCACAAGTCTGCATTATAAATAATATATGTAGGAAATGAGTGTTTACTCCTCTCTAATGTTAGCAAACTGGAAGGATAAGATGGTTTCCTTTTGACGCGAAAAAGATCTAAATGTGAAATGCTATTTTAAACAATGAACAGCTGTTTCATCTTGAACTAAAAAGAACAAAGAAAACACCCTCAGGTCCACATAGGATATATTGTGGTTTCCCGTGTGTGTGTGTGTGTGTG
This sequence comes from Panthera tigris, assembly GCF_018350195.1. Classification (NCBI taxonomy): domain Eukaryota; kingdom Metazoa; phylum Chordata; class Mammalia; order Carnivora; family Felidae; genus Panthera; species Panthera tigris. Next base: position 36,575,025 of record NC_056662.1, read on the forward strand.
TGTGTGTGTGTGTGTGTGTGTGTTCCCTCCTCTCTTTTTGCTTAGGATAATTGAAATGTCATTTTATCTTGGGATATTTTCTTTATTCACCAGGGACATGGAAAGTTAAAATATTGGAGAATTTCCTTTTCATCGTTTTGAACATAAACAACTTTTCATTGCTTTAATATGAAGTGTTTTCTTTGTTAATCCAACAGAGATTAATGCCTGGAATGCTAAATTGTATGCTTAAGGGAAAATCATGATGGTCCATGGGTAATATATTTTAGGCAAGACTAAAGCAATAGAGTGGCATTATATCATAGCCTAAGAGCTTTTTCTTGCTCTTGAGAACAGCTGGAAACATAAAAGGTAGCCTGAATCACCAATGTAAGAGATTTCAATTATCCAATTAATGCCTGGGAATCCTACAATTGCATTTACAGGAAAGAGTTTAAGCATCTATGTTTAGATGATTCAGAAAATGATTTCTGATCTTCAGAGCAAGATTCTTGATAATTAAAACACCTCTTAGATTGATATGAAAAGATATATGTCTTTAAAAATTTGTATTAATAAATAAAATCATTTGTCTTGGTTTGGATTTTGTACTGGAAAGTGCTGCAGCTGAATGCATAGAACAAAATTCTGACTATTCAATAAGCTGCAGGTTTATTTACTTCATAATTCTCCATAGACATTTATATCTACATTCTCGATTCTAATTTTTGGGACTATGAGGCATTACAGTAAATTCTGTTCTCCCAGATAAGAAACACATACATGCATGTATGTGCATGAACATGAACTATGGTTCATTTTACCTGGAAAACTGTTCCATGAACCTGGCACATAAGATTGTGGCTTTTTTGGAAAGAATAGTTTCATTTAGCTGTTTTTGATAGTTACATAAAGTATGTCTGCTGTTTCATACTAGTTTCTAGATCTCCTTTTAACTCATGAGGCATAGTTTTAGTCAACTTTTCCTGGGGCTTAATTTCTTCTAATTCTATATTTGAAATAAAACACGAGTTTCTTTAAATTAAAAACAGGAAATTCTAAGCCAGAAACTATTTCTCTTCCTTCAGATATAGATCTTGAGGATACTAGTATCTTGTAAAACTTAAACAAAAATCTGTGAGATCTTTTTTAAATCCAGACCTGGTTATATAGCACATTAATAAATTGTCCTGTCAACCTCCAGGACATGGGTTCAACTCCAATTGGTTTAATGGCCACAAATGTTTCCTTAGAAGAATTCCGGATTTCTGGATGGAGGAAGGAATGTCAGGGATTCTCAGGGCAGGCTTGAGAACCCCCCCTCAGAAGGTGGTCTTGGGAGGTAATCACACCCTGCTGATAGGATTTGGCAGTTAAAATAGATGGAGGTCAGCCTGTCATTTTGTCTATTTAAATAAGTCACTTGTGATTAAGGATAAGCAGCAAGTTTTCTTTTCTTTCTAACTTTTGGGTCCTTGCAAGCTCTGATCTGTTTCTCTGATGTTTCTCTCCTTGAGTATTTCTCTCTCATTTTCTCTTGCCTTTAAATGGAAAAAAGTTCATGTTTTTCTGTCTTTCCTTTTTGGAGCTATGGATGGGGGACAATTTATCACTTGATTCCATTCAAAGTACAAGAAATTGCCATTCCAGAACTCTTACTACATACCAGATATTTTGTGACATCTAGAGAGAATCTAAACTTAAGACAGGAGTGTTTGCTCTTTCTTTGTTAATAAAAGTCACCAGAATCTGTGTTATGTAACAGAGTTCATGATAATTTCTCCATCTGCAGAGGTACTTTGGCAGGTTAACTTATTTTCTTCTTTTGAAAAAATTAATTGATGTCTGTAATTTTATACAAATCTCCATGAGGGCTGCATTTGCTTTCTTGGTGATAAAATAGCACGTCCTTGTGAGATCATGTACTTTTTTAGTAAAAGTATATTGGGTGTTACCTAACATAGAATCAATGATACACAAATATTTGCATCTGCCAACTTATCTGGCAAATTCTTTGCGGAACGTTATTCTGAAATAATGTTTCTCCTTCTTAGAGGCTTTCATCCGAAGATCTTCTACCTCCACATTTCTAGTTAATACTCTTCCTCCTGCCCTCACCATTACAGAGGCAGGCCTTGCAAAGGGGCCATACTTCATTGAGTGAGAGTGGACCAGACACAAACCCACCTATCTCTTGGGCCTTCTCTCAAACCCCATATCCATCATGTTCTTTGATCATTTCTGAAGTATCTGCTTTTATGCAGGGTTACTTTGATGGTATTCACCATAGCTGCATCACATATTTCTTTCTGCCCTGGGGCAAGAACCTCAGGCTTCTCAAAACACGCATTGCCTGGAAGTGCCAGTGGGTTACAAGTCATGGCCAACCGTTAGCTGATGGCAAACAAGAGCTAATGCACCCCTAAGGCAGGTAATTATGAAGGTCATTCTACAGGGCTCTTCAACATTTCCTAGTGGTGATGAGCCCAGGTGGTCTGAGTGATGATCTGTGCACTGTGTATTGAAGCTTCCCAGTCTTCAGCTTGGTGTCATTTCTCCAAATAAACTATTTTCTCTCAGGCTCTGCTTTCTAGAGAAACCTAACCTAAAATAACACAACACAGTGTAAAACAAAGCAAGAGCTAGATCTCTCTTCTGGTATCACTTGTTGCCTCATATCATAGTTATTTAGGTATAGTTCTCTCTCTCCTAAGAAACAGTTTGCTTTTTAAAGTGGCAGCAGGTATGGTCAGCCCTTCTTTTGTGTCAAGCTCTCAGCCAGAGCTGAGGATAAAATATTGGAAGACAAGATGCCACTCCAAGGAAAGAACCTGAAGTCTAGTGTTTACCCTCTGGAGCTGTCACCAGAGAAGCATAGCAAATTGTTTTTTTAAATAGCCAAATGATGTTTCTTAAATTCATATAGAATTTCTTTGATTAAAGATGTTTATGCCTGTGTTAGTTACAGGACACAACCTTTTACATAAAAAATCTGAGTGCTGTGGGAATCAAATAGGAAGCCTGGAGATATATACATCAGAGAAGGTATTCTCTAAGAGATCTTTTGAGTGAGATTTAGCAAGGGCTGAAAGGCCTGGGGTGAAAGAAAAGAGAAAAGCATTCCACGAATAGAGAATGGGAAGAGAGAGGGAGAACTTGGGGGTTCTGGAGCATGAATAGTTAACTGTGGACACAGAGAGCAGCTTTTACCTGCAGAAATTAACATTCTGTGAAGGTTCCATAGGTGTTCCTATCACTTAAATTTCCTATCCTCACATAAAATTTGGGGATCGAATTGAGAAATTTTCATATTGCTTCTAGAAGTCAGAGGTTCATACCATACAGTGTATTAAAGATCCCTTCAGAAATACTGCTGTCTATAAAAAATAACCCCCCCACCCCCAAAAAACACCCCACAAGTTTGTAGAACTGAGCTTTTTCCAAATTGTGTCTATGAAATGTTTTGCCCCAGGACACTGTTCAATCATCTTGCATCTTGCATAGACTGGATCTTTGGAAATTCTTGGGAAATGAAGCTGATAGGAGTGGGGGTGACGTGTGGCATGGTGGCAAATCTTGCATACTAGATAGGTGCATTTGGATTTGCTATGTCAAACAGTAGATGGTACCGTGTCCTTCTTGGAGACAGGAAAAGGGTTTCTTATAAGATCATTTAGCACCCCAAAGTCACATTTCCAACCTCATATTGGCGTTATCATCATGTTGATACGTTAGTTTTATGTCCATTGTTGGAAAGGCAGTAATATAACAGCTAATTTCATAGTCAGATACCTATGTTCAAATCCTTCTCTTCTTCCTTTGTGACCTTGGGCCATAGCTTCTGTTTCATCACCTATAACAAATATGGGCATGATGATATTGTTCATAACTCAGGGTTGTTGGAAGGATTAAATGCAATAAAATAATGAAAGCCCCTAGTAAAGTAATATAAAGCACGTGACCAGTAAAATGTAGCACATATACTTTTACAGAAATAGTGTTGTGTAATAGAAAAGACACAGACTTGAGGACAGATGGTCCTAAGTTCAAATCTTGTCATTGTCCTATTCTGGATAGGCCCTACACATTAGTGTTATTATGGTAAAAAGGAAATAATAATAATATATACCTATAGGATTATTGTGAGCATTAGAGGTTTTGATAAAATATCAAGGACATAGAAGCTGCTCAAGTAATGGTTGCTGATAGAATTATTTGCATAGATTATATAGTATTCTTCTGTTCCTTAATAGAAGTAGTATATTGCTCCAAAAGCTCCCCTAATCTTTTTCTGAATTTGCCTGAATTCATCCAGTGGTTCCTGCTAGGCTGAAGGAAACACTTGTGCTGATTATTGGATTATTGAATATTACTAAATGTTTTCTAAATGAGTGGATACATAAATTAATATTCCTCTAACTAGGGATTTTACACAGTGAGACACTGACAGAAAATATATAAGTGACAGTGAAGCTGATTAGCCCATGGTGGTTATCTTTGTGGTATAGATAGAGAAGCTAAAATCTAAGAAAGTTTAGAGTCATGTTTATATATTTTGTTCTTGCAAATTAGATTTAGATCTAAACCCACTGCTTGTCATATTTATTATTTTTTAAATGAAAAAGATAGGATAGGAATACAATACTAAACTTTCCTTGTTGGTATCTGTATCATTTTCTAGGGATTTTGTCAAGGAGAAGATTTAAATTTTCATTTTTAGTAAGATATGGTAATAAATATTTTACTCTAAAACATTTCACACTGAAAATCTTAAATTTATAAAATGAAGACTGTTTTTCCCATATCAATGTCAAACAACTAAGATTTCTCAACTCCTCTTCTGCTTTCCTTCATTTTTTTAGATTATTGCCTTATCAAGTTTTTAATTCAGATCGGTCCTGGAAAGATGGTTTTGCCAGGTGACATATAACTTGTGATTGTGTTGTGTGTGTAATATGCTCTTTTGTATGAAGACTTACATAGGGAATGTTTTTAAAAGAAACATTTAAGATTTATATTGTAGTCTACACCATCTGAAGTATGCCATATAAGGCACATAAGATCATGTGACCACAAAATACTTTTCTTAAAGAGGTATCTTCCTATGGGATGAATATCTTATTAAAAGGACATAGACACATGATTGTTTTCTTCCAATGAGACCTATTTCTCTAAAAAGCCAAGGATGAATTAGCCAATTGCAGAAGCAAACATTCTTGCTTCAAATCTTGACCATGTTAATGTTCTTATGTCTAAATATCCTTTGTCAGTGTACTGAAATTTTGAATTTTATAGTTATAAAGGGTCTGAAAGTAATTCCTCCTATTTGTGAGTTCTTTTAGAATTTTTGAAACCTTGTCACACATTTCATTCTTGTTGAGGAGTCTGGTGAATTACCTTCACATTTCAAGGGATATGGTATTTAGGTAAAAACCTCAAATACAGTGACAAAAACAGTCAACACAAGTGTTTTATTAACCACAGTGGTGCCTAATTCCCCACTTACACAGTTGTTCCCAGTGCTTACCCCTACTCTTCCAGCCCCCGGCAAACAGAGCAAATGGCACTCTAGATAGACAATTGGAATCACTTTGACAAGACATATTTAAGGTTGCAATGTAACATAGGGTGTGTTTAGAGCAAAGCCCATTCTTTGCTGTATTCTTCTTTGTATATAGACTAATTTCTAAAAATTACTCAATTAGGATACAGCATGAATCGTAGAACAAAATTTTGGTGACTGTGTGTGTATGTGACTTTTAATTTACAATATGTACTAGGTACTTGAAAGAAGATATTCTGGATTTCATCCTTAGCTATTTGCATAAATCCTAAGTTTTTTTTTTAATCTCTGTTGTTCTCTAAATACACATGCATAAACTCATACAGGCATCAGGAAAGGGAAGGAAAACAACCTGACAATTTCATGTAATGAAGAACAGATTAAAGCTCACCAATTTGAGATGTTATTATACTTGGGAATTTTCAAAGACAAGAGCCACAGTCTCTAAAGCCTGAAATTGGAGCACCTTGTTCCAAAAAAATTTTTAATGTTTATTTATTTTTGAGACAGAGGGAGACAGAACGCGAGTGGGGAAGGGGCACAGAGAGAGGGAGACAGAATCTGAAGCAGGCTCCAGACTCTGAGCTGTCAGCACAGAGCCCAATGCAGGGCTCGAACCCATGAACCGTGAGATCATGACCTGAGCCGAAGTCAGACATTTAACCAACCGAGCCACCCAGGCACCCCAGAAATTGGAGCACCGTATTGATCTCAAATGAAAATCTTGCTGCACATTTGTATTCTAAAATAAGAAGAATATCTTTAGGGCAAGAAATGAGAATCCTAAATAGGTTGTTATACATGTGCAAAACTTGATTTTCAACCCAAATTTCACAGTTATAATAGGCAATTTTACTCTTCTCCAACTTAGTGGTAGCCACACAGCCAAAAGCCCTTTGAAAATGTGTATCTTGTTTGGTATTTATCTAAAATATTAAATAACATAACACTCTTTGACAAATATATTGAATCATATTGTCCTGACTGGTTTGTTGGGAGAAAAATAAAAGTGGAAGAAGTTCGTATTGGGGAGGGAAACTAGTATTCTGTGACAGAATTGGCCTCTAATCTGGCAGAAAAACAAAATAGTTAAAATTTGAGAAGGCACTTTAGGTCTTATAATAATCATCAACCAAAAGAAAGATGAGGTCTAAAAATAGGGATGAATAATTAACAATCTAAAAATAGACTTGGCTAGCCATATGGAAGTCATTACAGTCTAGAGGTTAAAGGGGCTGAGGAGAATAAAAAACAAATCAAATATTATTGCATATTAAATGTACTACCTATAAACATAGTCTGTAAATGCTTAACAGAGTTCAGCTCCATCTAAGATATTTGATACAAGAAAAATATAAAAGCACAAATAATCATTTCCTAGTTGATCAAAGAGTTTTTCTTGTGAAGGTGCTTTTGGCTCCAATCCAAAGTGCTTCTTTTGGTTTAAGATATGATGGAGAGTGGGGGAGAGGGGAAAGTAGGTGATGGGCATGGAGGAGGGCACTTGTTGGGATGAGCACTGGTTGTTGTATGGAAACCAATCTGACAATAAATTATATTAAAAAAACAATTAAAAATGAAAATCTTGAGTTTAAGAAAAAAAGATATGCTATGGATATGATGGGGATTCTGTCTTTCATAAGGGGGAAAACATAGTGATTTTTAGGTCACTTGTTATATTTAAAATAAACAGTAATACTTCCAATATAAACAGCATTGCCCTAAGAATAAATAATTATAGAAAAAAAAGAGACTGTCAACAGAGATGTAACTAGCTTATGGATCTAGCATATGCTGAAGGGTTCTAATTTATTTTTTTAATTGATTAAAGCGGTCAGTGTGTAATTTTCTATGTTTTTGTTGTTACTTTTGGAAAATGGAGGAAATGTTATCACAGGGTAATTATTATCAGGATTGTAGAGTTTCTAGGCCTTTTTTTTTTTTTTTTTTTTTTTTCCCTCTTACACTTCTGGGTAACACAATTGCCTGGAAGGCAATGGGAGGGATCTTAAATCTGCTTACTATAGTTTTGAGCTTCTGGTTTAAAAAAAATGAATGTGTGAAGGAGTGATTGGAAGCTGACTAAAATTGAAAACAATTTAGTATGCTAAAGTGGAAAGAAGATAGGTGTGCTGTTTGAGGCTGGTCCCAGATTGGAAATCAGACTCTTCCTTGTATCATGTATACAACTTGGTCAAGAGATTTGTCTTTCTGAACCTCATGTGCCATTTCTACAAAATGAAAATAATGGTTTCTTGGTATTTATGTTGAGTATTGTAAGTATTTTGTGAAGAAAAATACGTAAAATCTTTAGGAACCTAGGGCCATGGTACTAACAATGGCTTCATAGATGACAGTAGTTAGTAATAGTGTTGTCTATCAATTTAGTCTCAGTTAACAAACCCTTAGGATGTTGACAAGACAAGACAGAGATGGCAAAGTTCAGGGGAGCCTGGGTGGCTCAGTCGGTTGAGCATTCTACTCTTGATTTCTGCTCGAGTCACGATCCTAATGTCGTGGGATCCAGCCCTGGGTTGGGCTCTGCACTGAGTGGATCCTGCTTATGATTCTCTCTCCCTCTGCCCCTCCCCTGCCCTGCATATGCATGCACTCTCTCTTTCTCTAAAATTAAAAATAAATTAATTAAAAACAAATTTTAAAAATTTAAAAAAAGAGAGATGGCAAAGTTCACCAAACACCTTGAAGCTTCATAGATAAGGAAAATTATTTCTTTCTAATTTGCAGTTCTGCCATTTAAATTTCAGGAATTTTTCATGATTCTCCCTACTGGTTTTTAATTATTTCTTGCTGTCTTAAATAAGGGCATTCAATCAAGATGAATTTTTCATCCTATTAATATCAGTGCCCATATAATAATTCTTATCTATGTTTTCTTTTTGTTTTCTATCTTCTTCTGCATATGATTTCTTCTGATTCATAAATAAAATAAATGATAAAGCCTAAAGAATTGTACAAATGGGTATATAGAAATCAAGTCTTCATAAAAGATTTTGCTAATTTATTAAGTATTTTTTCCTAGCTAGCTTACCTATTCTGTTACTGGTATCCATAGGATCTTTCCATCAGATTTCTTAAATGGTTGCTATTTGTGAATATGAATGTATTAATTTCCAGGAATGCCTGAGTGGCTCAGTCGGTTGGGTGTCCGACCTCAGCTCAGGTCATGGTCTCACAGTTCATGGGTTCGATCCCCGCGTCGGGCTCTGTGCTGACAGCTCAGAGCCTAGAGCCTGGAGCCTGCTTGGGATTCTGTGTGTATGTGTATGTGTGTCTCTCTCTCTGCCCCTCCCCCCTCACACTCTCTATCTCTCAAAAATGAATAAACATTAAACAATTAAAAAAAGAAAGTATTAATTTCCATAAAATGACACTACCTTGTTGAATTACCTTTTTAGTTGAATCTTTAAATTTCAGATGTTATTTAGTTGGTCAAGTTATCTGAAAAGTGTGATGATTTTTGTTTTCAATTTTATGCTGTTCAGTTTTCTCTCATATAATTATATTGGTACTACCTCCAGTAGAATGTTAAACATTTGTGGTGATAATAGACATCATCATATTTTCCCTGACGTTTCTGAGAGTGTCTTTAGTGATTTCCTGTATTGCAAGTATGATGTTATCTTCTGGGCTGTGATAAAATGCCTTATTAGCCTAGGAAAGTGTCCATCTGTTGCAATTTTGTTGTGTATGTTTATCAGAATATATTTTGGATTTTGGTAAATTTTTAGTGTTTTTCCATTTTTAGAGCTATTAATATACATGATGAATTATATTGTGTTTACTAAAATTAATGACTTTTAAAGATCTGAACTTATAACCATATATACTCACTCATAGTATTTGACATTTGAAAGCTTGTCTTTGTTGAAAGATCTATATACCAAGTCATTTTGGATACCATTCTTTTTTTCTTTTTTAACGTTTATTTATTTTTGAGACAGAGACAGAGCATGAATGGGGGAGGATCAGAGAGAGGGAGACACAGAATCCAAAACAGGCTCCAGGCTCTGAGCTGTCAGCACAGAGCCTGATGCGGGGCTCAAACTCACAGACCGCGAGATCATGACCTGAGCTGAAGTTGGCTGCTTAACCCACTGAGCCACCCAGGCGCCCCATGGATCCCATTCTTATTAGGTATAACAAAGTCCTTGTTTAGAAAAAAACAAACTGAAAATTTGAATATTTTATGAACAGAAACACTGTATAACTTACCATATAAAGTGTATGTAGCTTAATAAAACTGATAATTGATCTTTTGTATTTTCTATGTTTTTTTTATAAACAGTAATGCATTTATGAGATTCAAAAATTTTTTTAATGTTTTGAGAGAGAGAGAGAGAGAGACAGAGAGACAGAGTACAAGTTGGGGAGGGGCAGAGAGAGAGAGGGAGACACAGAATCCAAAGCAGGCTCCAGGCTCAGAGTGTCAGCACAGAGCCCAAGGCGGGGCTCAAAGCCACAAACTGTGAGATCATGACCTGAGCTGAAATTAGTCACTTAACCGACTGAGCCACCCAGGTGTCCCATATTCAAAAATTTTTTTAATCAAAGATATACAGTCTCACTCCCTCTTGCGCCCTTCTTCTTACCTCTCACCCTCCACCTTTCCATGGGTAACCACTGCTTTTAGTTTTTGTACATCTTCCCAGAATATATAGGCATATACTGATAGATATGCATGGAGATCCTTAATATCCCTTCCCCTGTTTACACAGTACATAGAATAGTGTGCATATTTTCTAAAATTTGATTTTTCATTAACTGTATCTTAAGAATCATTCTATCTCAATGGAAATAAAATCTTCTCATTATTTTTTATAGTGACATATTATTCCATTGTATGGTATGTTTTTTACCATTCCCCTATTAGTGGACATTCAGGATGCTTTGAATATTTCTCAGTTACAATATTGAAATGAATAGTTTCCAAAAAATCAAAATCTATATTGATAAAACTGACAAACAAGCTTGTTTCTCTACTTTGCAAAAGGAATGGTAAATTGATACAGTCCCTATAGACAGACATTTAGCAATAGCTGCCAAAATTACAAATGTCTCTTCTCCTTAACCCAGCAAATCCACTTCTGGGAAGAGATTTTCCTGTCTGCTTAGGTTTCAGTAGGGCGTGATTTAAAAATTGGGAAGAAATTCCTGATTTGGAAAGTCTTTTATTCTATTTAAAAGGTAATATGTGCTGAAGGCTTTAAAGAAGAGGATACTTTTTAGGAGATCTGTGCAGTAGTCTACCAGTGTTCAAGACCCCTTCAAGCATCATAGTTTGAGTTTTTTGTTCATGCACTATTATCAGAAACAGATTTCTGTCTTAGACCAAATCATTTAGACCTACAAACTTTGCAGTTTTAAGTGCTTTCTGTCTACTCATACTCCGATTATTCCCATTATACTTCTCCCTTCCACCACCTCGCTCCTTGGCTTCACTTTGATTTTTTCCCTCAGCAGAAAAGGTCATTGCATTGGCAGAAAATTATCCAGCCTTCTTTTACTTATTTCTTCTACTCCCTTCCCAAATGATCCTCTGTGCTTTGAAAGCTGAATAGATATTTTGCTCTTTTTGGAGTTCCCTTTCTTCACCCTTCTCCATTTTGTAATTTTTAAATGTCATTTATATTAATTTATAATTAATTTTGTCAAATTACATATAACAAGCAAATAGAATAGGCTTCATTATGAAAAGAAACTGCTTCCACTCTTCAAATTAACTCCTCTCCTTATTTTATTCTCCAGAAGAAATCTCTTTTAATATTTCTGTTCAAGTGTTCCTGGTTATGTTCATAATTTTAAATAATGTAGTCCCACCACAAATTCCTAAATTATTTAGTTTATCTATGTTTTTATATGAAAAATGAGTATATGGCGCCTTTATATTTCTCCAACTCTCTCTGTCCCAAATCTTTTTTATTTTGATTGATATTTAATCCTTATTTAATTCCATTGAATAACTTCATGTATTTTTAATTTATATACTTAAATCTTTTTCTTCTTCCATCACCATGAATTTCTTTCATTCTCTCCATGTAAGAAATGCTATTTTTTGTACTCACCCTTTCTGCCTCCTCTTACCATCACTTCTACTTCTTATCTCCTGAGAAATAGTTGTTAAGTTTGATAACATTTATGTTCTGTAACCACAGGCAAGTCTTCTCTGCTTTTTATGTAAGTCGAGTCTCACAGGAGAAATCTAATAACACATGATTATAATGTAATTCTTGTTCATTGTAGAGCCAAGTAATGAGTTATAATTACAGTTCTTTTCTACTAGTACAAGGTCTTAAACGTATTTGGAATTGCTATTTGAAGAATGTTTATAGTGCCAAGAGGTAATACAGTCCCACTTCTTATGCTACCTTGGGTGCTCCAAACTATAGTATCTCATGAAAAAATTTGATTTCATATTTGGACCATTACTTTCCTGCTTTTTGTCATCCAGTTATTGCTTGTCTTTTTTTTCCCCATTGGGAGAATTACACTCCCTGCCACCCAACATCTCTGAAGACTAAAATTAAAACCTATCTTCTTCATGGAGCATGCCCACTGTGATATCACTGAGGCCATCTATCTTGGTACAAAGTATCTCCATGGTTAGGAGCATAAATTTATATATTGATTATGATTAACACTAGATAGTTTTACTTGGACCTATCACTAGTTTTTCAGAATCTTATTTTACATTTTCTGAGGTAGTTACTGTATGATAATGCTCTTGAATAACTTTGCTTTTTCACGTCTTGTACTACCTATTCTTTTTTCCACTCTAATACTTCAACAGTTCAGATTTTCCTATGGACCATAATTTAAATTAGTTGCTAATGCAGCTTCTAAATGGTATCTATATCTTGGATTATTCTGTAGTCATCTTGATTCTATGTACAGGGAAATGGCCCACTAGGAGTATATTAACAGAAATCATTGGTTCAAGGATCTCAAATGGGTTTTCTGTGTCAGTCACAGACATCCCTTCCCCCTCACCCCCATTTAATCTTGTTCATGTCAGACTCTGCCTGATGAAGTTCTCCTTGTTTTCAAAGCCTTTTTCAAGTTTAATTACCTCCAGGGAGTTTCTCTGATCCCTCAACACTAAAACTGTCTCCTTTTCCCCTGCCTTCCTTAAGCACTTCCTTAATATCAATTCTTGACTTTTAACAGGAGGTAATTAACAGAGGTCCTTGCATTGCATTCATATTTGTGTGTTATGCTCCATACTAGATGCATCTTCCTTGAGGGAAGGGTGTCCATATTTTATGTACCTCAATGAATCCACCACTGTAGGAACTCCAGAAATATGTTGACTACAAGATTGAATCTATAAAATGAAATTAGTCATTCTCACTCTTGCTTACTTCACAGAAGCACGGACCTACCTTATTTGGAGGAAGGACTGCACAAATATATGGAGCTATTCTAAGATGTAGTTTGGTGTTATTTTTTTCATGAGCAGATGAGTGACCAAGAACACAATGTTCAGGATACATTTGAAAGAAAGAAATAGATGGAGTTGCAGCCCAATTGAACATCCCCACTTTTAGTGGAACAAGATGTGGGATGTTTCATTTTTGCTTGGGGGAAATTAAGACAAATGAAAGGGCAGACTAAAAAAAAGTCAAAATACATTTTATAGCCATGTATAAATTCAAACATTAAAGCATTTAGTCATTCATATTACAGATTGAAAAGTCTTCCTGGCCTGGCATTAGAGAAGAGATTGTATGTCTTAATTATCTTATGGGCCTTATTAAAATTGCAAGCTTGTTCCTTTCTGCTATGTGTACTGAGAACCACTTTTCACAGCTCAATAAATAATAATGGCATAATCATCAAGAGATAGGCACTTAGAAGTTTCAGGAGAAATATCCCATGGGAGGGGGTATTTATATATGGGAATAGGAATTTTCCCTCCCCTACTAACATGGCTTGGCTATATGAGCATTTAATATCTTTTAGGGAGTTGGGGAAGTTCAAATGTTGGCATTGCAGCCACATACTTGCAATAATGGAAATGAGAACAGGAATATCTATAATGATTTCATAATGCCAAGCTGTACTGGAATTGAAGGGAACACTAAGGTCGTTAAATAAGCAGCCTGATGGTGTGGGGAAGATAGCAATGGGCAAATAGTTCCATCACAGTCTCAATTTCAGATCAGCACAGATTTAGTATTAGCATATCAGATGAGGATCATCTAGACCACTTACTTTATTTTGTAGATAAAGTAATGAAGGGTTGAGGAAATGAATTTGTTCCCTGTACTGTTTTATCACCCCATATTTACACAATTTATACTTGTGAAAAGTAGGCTTCATACACCAGATATGCCCTTATCTTGAATAACAGAAGAGTTTTATAAATTGATAATTCATTAAATGTTTTTCTAATCCCAGTTTCTTTGTAAAACAAACAAATAACCCATTATGCCATTTCTTTTAATCTCAGGGATGGTAAGAATAAAATGACAACATTAAACAGTTATGTTTTTAATATTTCTTAGAAACTGGTATAAAATCAGGGACCTTTAATGTAGCAACCAAAGCAACCCTCACCCTCCAAAAGGGTCTGTGAATAGAGCTCAAGGGATCTGTATATTGCAAGGGGGAAATTACATCTTATTCTTTGTAAGTTCTATTCAAAATTGAGCATTTCAGTTATGAATGTGAACAACAAACCACAATACTAGGATATGGATTATTGTCATATTGCATGAGAGTTATTAATAAGATTTGAGAACCTCATATTATGTTCTTCACTCCTTTGAAAATACAGCAGCTAATAGACCCATTTAACAGTCACATATTCATTAACAAAAAAAAAAACTGTGTTTTACTACATCACAAATATTTTTTTTAATTACATTCATATAATTCGTTTCCTTTGTATTCCTATTTTATCTAATACTTTTAAAGACATTATTTTTAGGGGAGACCATTGATTTCACCAGATTGCCAAAAGACTGGTGGTGCAAAAGGGATTGTAAATGCCTACAATGAAGAATACATTCAAATGTTTAGATTTTGTTTAGATGGTAACTCTTATTTCTTCCCATCTGTGTAGTTTTGAAATTAATTTTAAGAATGTTTTCTTCTTAATTCAAGCTACCTTGCTTACTAACATTGGTTTTCTATGCCAGTCCCCATTAGAAAGAGATTAAGCTTGAGTTTCTTGCAGGAATTTTTATTACCACTTCTAAAGTGAGCAGGATGTTGTATTCTCCAATGGAAAGATCATTATTTTATAGAATAAATGTAATATCTTATCAAAATGGACTTCAATATGGGATTTTAAAGCATCTAATTTAATACTTGAGTTATTCCCAGGCTTCATCAATTATTGAAACAAGATCTGATTAAGCAAAGAGATCAAACAACACTACTCTGGAAGGAGTCATGCAAAGACATACATATTTTTTCACTTTATTCCTAAATACATTAAGTAATTTATAGTTGTTAATGAACCAGGCATAAATTATACAGCAAAGCTACTTAAAACTTTATGTTGTTTGGGGTTAGAATGTTTCTTTTCTTGATTTAAAACAATGAATGAGACTGAGGAATTGTTTACTAAAGAGAATTAGGACTTAATCTTAGTAAATAATATCTAGGATGTTATGAATTAAACATGTAAGATGACTCAATCTCTCAAATACCAATTCTGCAATAGGTAGAATTTTTAACAACTTGCATAGTTTTATTTATACCTTTCTAGATATCAAATGTTGGAGCCTGGGAAATAGGGGCCAGATGGCACAAGTCAAACTGAAATGTGCAAATCAAGCAACACTTAATACACTACTCACTTTTTACTCCCATTGTGAATGCAGGTTGGGGGGGTCTTAGAAAATTTTTCCTGGGGCAATCCTCTGGAAAGGCAAGGTGTAGCTGTCAGGTCTTCAGTTCTTTACATTTCAGTTTACGAATAACCTCCAGTGCTTTTTCTCATCTTTAGTCACTTGGTCTTCTAAATATGTGGTAGCTGTGACACAGTAGTGGCAAAATGATCACACATCATTACATAGTGCACATGTGATTATTTATGCCTTCTCAGCCACAGTGCAAGTTACAAGCAATTATTTTTCATCTCCTTGATGTAATTACCCTGTAATCTACAGGGACATGTAATTGCACGGACGGCTTCTGCACTGAATTACGCAGCTCTCAGGGACTACATGAGACCCTGGGAGCCTTTTACCAGCTAGCAGCTGGGCGGTCTCTTTGTGTAAACCTGGTGGCCTGAATATAAGGGCTATGCTGGAGGGAGATTTGCAACCCAGATGTGATGTGGGGCCACCAAGTAAACTGCCTAAGGGCTGCAGAGCCTGTGTGTTTGATATCCAACCTCAACAAATGGCGTCTTGATTTTCCATCTTCAGATTATGAAATGTCTGTGGTAGAAAAGGAAGCTCATATGAAAGCAAATATTTTCTTGGTCAAAAATTTCTTTAGGATTCAGGGATTTTTTATTCACCATTGTCACACTTCATATACCTAATAAATGTGTGATGCTTTAAAACTTGCCCGGCTTTATAGTAATACATGTGCTCAAAGAACATGATGAGTTGCTTTAGCATGATAAAAATACAAAATAAGTATTACATATATTATCCAAGAAACAGGAAATAAAGACTTCCTTTTCTATCCTTTCTCCTTTTCCTTTCCCTTTTCATTTTCCCTTTCCCTTCCCTTCCCTTCCCTTCCCTTCCCTTCCCTTCCCTTCCCTTCCCTTCCCTTCCCTTCCCTTGTCTTCCCTTCCCTTCCCTTCTCCTTTCCTTTCTCTTCTTTCACAAGGCACAAATGTGAAAGAACATTAAATAATCCGATGATGTGGTTGGTAATTTACTACTATTTCTAGTGTGCTCATCTAGAACGGAACAATTTTTAATCATTTAGCTATTTATTTATCAGGGTGACTTTTAAGACAGTTTCTGAGAGGCCAGAGTTTGTCCAAATGGGAGTCAGGGAAATTCTCAAAGGAGCAATTCTAGAGATTTGATGATCTGATCCTCTGGAAATAAAGCAAGAATTATATAAGGGAGAATCATTTATTCCTGTCTCATTGGCTGACTTCCTACTAGGAGAGTTGAGATTTCCATTGGCTTTACCACTTGGCTTGGTGATATATCCAGGTTCCTCTAATATGTGTGAATAAATGCATGTTACATGTTTCTTGTGGGTGCCCATTTTTTCACTTAATGCAAGAATTCTTGTAAAGTCAAATGAATTTGTTTGGAAAAGGAGAGTCTTTAACCAGGTAAAAGGTTTGTGGGAGAAGTCTAGGGAATCAGTGCTAAAGCAATGATAATCACTCTGAATCCAAAAGCAAAAAGGCAAACTCCTTGATTGATTAGCCTTTATTGAAATTTTCAAGTAAGTATAGTTATATAATTCATTACTAGATATTTCAAATGGATGTGAATTCTGGAGATATTTTATAGTTTTTGAAGAATTTTAAAATAGCCTTGACTAAGATAAAGCTGTTTTGAAAATTTGTCTCTTGAATGGATCTCCTTCACCCCCAGCTATATTAAGATAAATTGACATATAACATTGTGTAAGTTGAAGGTGTACAATGTGATGATTTGAAACATGGATATATTTATTGCTAAATGGTTACCATAATAAGGTTAGTTAACACCTAATTACTATTCATTTTTGTTGTGGTGTTGATAACATTTAGTATCTACTCTTGTAGCAACTTTCAAGGATACAATATAGTGTTGTTAACTATAGTCACCCTGCTGTATATTAGAGCCTTGCAACTTATTCATCTTCAAACTGAAGTTTATGCCTTCTGACCAACATCTACACATTTCCCCCACCCCATGGCAACCACCATCTACTCTCTCTTTCTATCATCTTAGGTTTTTGAGGTTCCACATAGAAGTGAGATCATGCAGTATTTGTCTTTCCTTATCGGACTTATTTCACTTAGCATAATGCCCTCAAAGTTCACCTATGTTGCAAATAGCAGGATTTCCTTTATCATTATTATTATTATTAATGAGGAATAATTACCTATCACCTACTACATTCTTTCTATCTATTGAATAGGTCTTTATTCAGCAAATGGGGTGGACTTTTTTTCAGTATTATTTATATATGTTAACATTTTCATAATCTGTTAATCTGCATTATACTATAGTTTTATGATTTATTTATTTAGGAATGAACATACATAGGTATATATGTACATAGAGGGATGGATGAATAGACAGACATAAAAATAGAGTGAAATTCCTTTATTGGCTTTCAGTATAGAACATTTATAGGGGAAACTCTTCTAAACCATCTACCTCAAAAAAATTCTCTGAAATAACTTAAGATTTAATGTATACCCTAGTATTGAGATACTTCGATGGTTACTGTTAGCCATCACAAATAGTTTTAAACCTGCTATTGGCATTCATTACCTTATAAACCTTTAATTTCTTGTGTAATGGTTTCCTTAACCCTAGAGTCACGTGCTAGTAAGTCATGTATTTTGATGATTGCAAACTGGATTTGTTTCACTTCAGGCTTTCCTTCATCATAGTGGCAACACTTGTGGAATAATGGCTATAGTTACGTTTTTTTGCCTGTGGAAATGTTGCTTTGTCTCCCTCTAATCCAGATGCTAACTTCTCCTTAGGTTGCCATGGATTTTTGACTTTGTGAAATACTTTGAGATGTCAGATGTTTTGTTTAATGTCACCACCAAATTCAGGGACTGCCAGTGAAAGAAGGAAGAGATTCAGATGAATCTGCTTGTGGTTTTGTGTGGTGTATAAAGGTCAGTGTTCAAAGGGCAACCCCCTACCATGGGGAATGCAAGTACTTGCTAACTAGAAGCGGCAAAGCTCTCCCTATGTGAATACCATTAAGGAGTGAGCTAAACGGGTTATTTTTTCCCCTAAAATCGTATTATTTAGTAACTATATCGCTATTGTAATTTGTGGAATTTATTGGAGTTTTCAACAGAAAAAGATGTTTTAAATATTTGCCTGTTAACTGATGCCAAAAATCATAGCTTCACAGCCCTTATATTATAACAAGCAATTGATTTGCTTGCCTGCCACAAGCACATTCCTAATTCTATTCTACTCCTAATTCTATTAAACCCTCTAAACTATAGGAACTGGAATTATAATATACATTATATCCTAAATATTCTAAATTTGTGAGACTTCCCCCCATTTTGCTCCTAGAGTTGGATTTCATATTACTTTCTAAGGGCTTTAATTCATGTGTATAATTTGGTTAAATTAACCCAAACCAGAGTGATATTCAAACAAAATTGAAGGCATCCTAAACAGTCAACAAAAGACAGGGCCTATCTTGATTAAGCTGTCTAGTGGGAGGAAGCATGGCCCAGTGAGAGAAGAGCTTATGGTGTAGAGTTCTGTTGCCCATTATGAGAGCTAGTAGGCACCTATGACTATTGAGCACTTGAGATGTGGTGAATCCAAACTGAGATGTGCTTTAAATGTCCAATACACATTTATTTTGAAGATTTAGTATAAATACAAGAATTTAAACTATCTCATTAATAGTTTTTAAAATACTGTTAGAATGATAATATTTTGGATATAGGCTAAATAAAGAATAATATTAAAGATAATTTCACCTGTTACTACTTTTTTGTAATATGGCTACTGGAAATTTTTAAATCACATGTCACTCATACTATATTTCTGTTGGACAGTGCTCATCTAAAGGCTAAATAAATGAGCTTTATTGGAAGTCCTTGATTCTCTTGCCAGCACAGTTTGGCTCCGGATGAGACATATACTCATAAAAGTCCTCAGTTTCTTCATCTGTGAAATGGGGATAATAACACTTCCCACTTACTGACGTCATAGGTAAGTAGCTATAAGGATTAACGACCCAGAGCTTGTAAAATGCTGAGTTCTTTGGATCTTCAAGAGTGAAACTAAATTTAAAAAAAAATTTCCCTGGGGACTGGACTATATGAATAAAAACAAATAGAATGCATGGGAAAACACCCACACACCCACATAGCTTTGGCCTACTTTTCCCTTTGGTGGATTTATAGTGGCTACAAATGGCAGGAGAAGAAAAAAAAGAGAATCATGTGCCAAAAAATGCCAAATGCACTGCTGTCAGGCTTGGCTGAGCTTTGTGTAGCCTAAGTATCTATAACTCTAGAAATGTTCATACCAGGCTAGTAAATTTTTTTAGTCTTTATTTATTTATTTTGAGAGAAAATGATCAGGGGAGGGGGAGAGAGAGAGGGAGTGAAAGAATCCCAAACAGGCTCCGCATTGTTGGCATGGAGCCTGATGTGAGGCTCAGTCTCAGGAACTGTGAGATCATGACCTGAGACAAAATCAAGAGTTGGACACTTAACTGACTGAGCCACCAGGTGCCCCCAGGCTGGTAATTGTTGAAGCTGTGGGAACATGGAGCATGATGATTCATTATATATTGTTTTTCCTTTTGTATATTGGAATTGTTCACAATAAGAATGTTCTAAATAAGTAACTAATGACCATCCCACCCTATCCTATCCCCCTTTTTATTTTCTTTATGTCCTTTGTGCTTTATATGGAATAGTTGTGTGTTGATGGTTTGCTTCACAATAAATTTCACATATGCAGTCATTCTGCAAAACCAATATTTTTACCCTGAGTTCAAGGTTAGATCAAGCCTTTCTTATCCTCCATGATTCCAGAGCAAAAAGATCCCAAAACAAGCATAAGTAAATGATCCAGGATGAGTAAATGAAAAGCTCATCCTAATTCCTGCTCCCTAACTATTTAATGTTTTCATAGTTTATGGTTTAATTCTCTTAATGTCTCCTTCTCTCAGTGGAATCCAAGGCTTTTAACCCCCACTCCCAATTTCAGAACTGATGATGTGGATATGAGGCATACTTGTTTGTAAGCACCAAGGAGCTTTATGTTGCCAAGATGGACCCAGGTTCTTCCTGAAACACAGGAAGCATGAGTATTTTCATCCTCTGAAGAAGCAGCCTTCTGACCTGCTGGAGCCAGTGCAGTCATGCTGAGTGGTCTATGTTTTCCTGTTCCTTTGCTTTGTACAACAGGGAAGTCTTGTTTGAAGTCTAAATATGAGGATGCTGTAACACTGGCATGCCAGAGTTTGAATTTATATCCGCAATTGTCACATCCTTTATTGAGTGCTACACACTTGCACCATTATAATAGGCTTTTGGGGGGGAACAAATCGATGTCAGCAATTATATTTGTGGATCCATTTCAGGTATATAGCTGAAATATCCTTCGAAGGATGACAGCATCAGTCAAGGAGTAGAGGAGGATATTGCCTCTGTGTGTGTGTGTGTGTGTGTGTGTGTGTGTGTGTGTGTGTGTGTGTGTTTGTGTGAGAGGGTGCATGTAAGAGAGAGCATGTATTTGGTATGGTATTATAATAATAACTTAAAATCATACAGTTAGGTGGCAGTAATGAGAAACTCTAGCCTAGAGTTCTAAGAAAACTCAAGAGTTAAACTCAAGAGTTGTTGTTATATATATTGTCTTTCAGTATGTAAGTAACCATTACTCCCATTTTACAAATGAACACTTTAAAGTCAGGAGAAGTTAAATAACTTGATTAAGCCATGCAGGTTAATGGGAATAGGGATAGTGGAAGAAAATGAATTTGTCTTAGTGATAAACTATTAGTCATTTAGGGAGATTAAGGAGAGTAGTAATTTTAAATGGAGAAGGGCAGCTTTTGATTGAACCTATCCCTTGTCTAACTTTTTAAAAGAATGAGAGTATCTTAGTGAAATTAAAATAGAACAATTGTTTCACTGAATGGGAAAAACTTTGAGACTTTAGCAATCTGCCACCAGCATCTTGGAGCTGTGGCGGCCTGGAGGCCCAAGATATGAGCAAGGACACTTGAGGGATCAACCATGGGTTGATCAGTCTGGTATCAGCCTGGTTGCTCTGCCTGGTGGAGCAACATGAAGGAGAGCTGAGTCTAGTGAGAGTTGTACCAGGAAGACTAGATTTGGGCCAGTGTCAGTGTCAAGGAAAACCACAGTGCCCATGAAGTAGAGTGACATCAAGGGCTCCAGAATGCCACATCAGATAAGCAGCAGAGCCAGGGTGAACAGACATGTGTGAGTATATGTGACATTCTATGTGGATGGATAGCCTGCTTGCAGGGGGCCAGAGGAGCTACCTTAGAGTCTGTGTGATAATCAACAATTATATCTGTTTGTGGTGAGTGAAAAAAAAAAAAACGATATATATACAAGGTTGGAGAGTAGCAAAGAGAACACAGATACATCAATCTACTTGTGGGGAGGGAGGGGTTCAGGGTTTCAAGGATACTTTTACAGATGAACGTGTGTCTGTTTCTTTTGTACCAGGAGCAGAACCTGAAACAAGGATTTGGGTGCAAGTTGGGTTTTTGGCAGTAGGACCCAGGAAGCATTAATGAGGGTAGGCAAGACAGAGAAGGGGGAAAGCCACTGTCAGGGTAGCTTAACAAGGGTTCCCCTATGGGCAGTGGGCTTGGTTCCATTAGGACTTCCTGAGAAACACAATGCTTTCCAAAATGGTCCACTTGAGATACAGGAAACCGGAGCACTTATACCATTGGCTTCTGTCTCCATTGGTAGAGACCTTCCTCCAGGGACTATGATGCTCATGGGAGCCAGAATAGCAAAGTCTCCAGGGCAGAGAACTAAAAGATGCCTTCTGGCATACTTGAAGTGGGACAATGTAGGATGAGGTAGAATGAACTTACTTGGAAGTCTCCCTTCAAATTCACCTGCCATAGGTGGTAAGCCAAGAGGTAGAATTATGAAACACTAGAGGTATTTCCTATAGAATGTGGTAATGTGGTAAATACTATGATATTTTAGGTTGATAAAATAATGAAAATGCAAACAGACATAAAGAAAAGAGTTTACAAATGTCCAATGATATAAAATATCAAGGTTGATTTTAGAAACTTAAGTTGTCTGTGATGTTGGATCACAGAATAAGAAGTGGTGAATCAAGATAAAGCTGGATATAATAAGAAGAAGATAAATCATGAAGATCCAAGAGTCATTCTGTAGAGTTTAAGTTTTACCTTTCTAGAGCAGAGAGTCTATGTGAATAGTGTCCAAAGTGGAGTTTCTGACTTATATATTTTTGATCTTAAAAAATAAAGAAATTGAACTTGACAACTATTTAATATATGCCTGTATTATAACACCTGAATTTAGTCTGGGTAACATAAAATCAAATGCTACACATAATCTTGGAGGAAGCTTGTAGAAGGTATGGGAGCCTAACAGAGCAATGTGGTGGTCAGTGACATCCTCTCTTGTTTATTCTTAGTCTATTTTAATATATGATTAGTTAAGTACACTGGGTTGGGTGTAATCATGGATTTAATTATTGGGTTTTCATTGAACTTCTCCTAATAAAGTGGACAGGTACATTGAAAAGGATTCATGAAAGGAACCATCACATTCAAGATAATACCAGTTTAGCAATGATAAGAAAACAGCAGTGCCAGTAGCATTGACTTCTGTCCTACTCTTAGAATGTTTGCTTCATCCATCCTGTCATGAGATTATAAACAGTGAAATAATCAAGTATGGCAAGAAGTAGATATCTGCCCCCCCCCAAAAAAAAGCCAAAAAATAGAAATAATCAAGAAGGCTATTTGAAATATGGACTTATAGCTACTATTATTAAAAATATAGCTCATGCCATACCTTTAGTGGGCACTGTTTCTTTAGCTATTCATAATATGAAATAATTTTAGGTAGCAAGCTATTTGGAAATAGTGTGTTATTTTATATTTCTTTCATATTTCTATTTCTTGACTTAGTTTTACCATACATATGATATATTAGTATGGTGGTATATGTATATAATTTATCAGCAAATGAATATACATATGTATGTACATGTATACACACATATATACATACATACATATGCATGCGTTGTTGATACTTGCCGAAGTTTTTTTCCCCTCTCATTAACAAATTCTGATACAAGGACTGGGAAGGTAGTTTGTGTGGGAGATGATATCAGGTAAAACACATGAAAGAGAGAGAGGAAGTGAAACAGGGAAGAGAGAAATGCTGATAAATGGTGTGGGCAAGGTGGATAGCTAGTGCTCAATCCTGTTGGGGTATGTCTAAATAACCATGTGAGTGCACCTCAGAATTGCTCACTGAGAACTAGAACTGTTTGAATACTTCTCACTGACTCATGTCCCTCATTTGTTGAAGTTTACCCATGGAAGGCATTTAATTACTAGCTTATCCAAACTGCTTCTAAATGTACCTATGCAAGATCCCTCTATCCAGGGATAGAGGGACTTGGGGAAAGTCCTCATGGAGTGAGATGAGGCCATAGTGCCTGTGGTAGGAACTTGTGTCAGCATGCTGGGTACTAGCTTCCAAGTCACAGGTAGAAACAGAGTTGGGCCAAATGGTGTGAGGCATGGCATCAACAGCATTAGTTATAATCTCCATCGAAAATATTTGAAGATCAATATTCTAGGTGAAGAACATACTGTGGAAGAGACATATGAGAGATCGAAGTATTCAGAATTGGTGTTTAGAAAGTTCTCTTGGACAGCAGTATGATGACGGGTGTTTTGGAGGAATAGAAGATAGAAGACATGGAGAACTTTTAGGAAAATGTGATAATCCAAGTGAACAGTGGGATGGATAGAGGGGCAAAACCTAGAGGTATGTATGTGTCAAAGTGTAAAAAGGTCCTGGTGGCTGATTTGATGTTGGAGGGTAGAAAAATAAAAACATAGGATGATCTTCTGATTTTGACTTGGGTTGCTTAGTTGATACTGGCAAGGAAGAATGGAAGAGACAGGAGGTGGGGCTATAAAATGGGCCCAGTTTGAATAGTTTCAGTGGGATATGTCAGAAGGCTACCTAGGAATATACTGCTATTAGAGAGTTAGATAGAGGGGTTTGGGATCCAAGAGTGAGTTCCTACCTTTTAAAAATTAGGGATTTGGGTTTCTGTGACTTTTAAGATCCTTTTCAATCCAATAATCTATAATCCTTACTCTACATTACCATTACCTTTCATAGTAGATTCAATCATCTAGGAGTTAGGCCTAGAGAAAGCACCCATTGGGATGATTACTGTTGTTTCTTAAATGAAAATATTTCAACATGTTTACAGGATGTTCGAACCTTTCAATTATATAATTGAAAAAAAGCAGTTTCAGCTACAGCACATCAAACATAAATGTATCTTCTTTCAAATATTGGAGTCTGATACAAATGAGAAGTATTTTACTCTTATTTAAATTTTGTTAATGGATCCATAAATTGATGATTCTTTGTTACCTTTGATAGTGCTATATGCAGTATAAACCCTTTTCAAACTTTAATATGTACAAAAAATTAAGTGGAGATCTTACTGCAATTTAGGATCTGATTCAGTGGGTCTGGGGTGGGTCCTGATATTCTTCATTTCTAATAAGCTCTCAGGTGAAGCTAATGCTCCTGGTTCATAGGTTTACAGGTAAAAAAAAAAAATAGAAGAGAAAATGGGACATTCACGAATGGGAATGTGAATGGGACATTCAGTCAGATTTTGTTTGGATAGAAGCCCAGTTGCCTCGTTTTGGGCAGTGCATTTTCCTGAATCCATTTTTTCTTGCTATACAATGAAGCAATCATCACCAGCTGCCATAGACCTTACTGAGTAAATCATTGCACTGTGTGCATCTGGAAGATCAGAGAGGGGTTCACAGGAAATAACAAAGTGGATATATGAATGTATGGAACAGGGTGATAAAAGAAAAGATGGGAATTCTAAGACAGAAGAAGTAGAAACAGATGGGTGATGCGTTAAAGAAAATGAGCAAAATAAAATGGAACTTTTTATTTATTTAATTTTGGAAAATACTTAGGAGGGTCTTTTTTCCTGTGAAAACTGAAAGGGAAAGAGAAAAGATGGAAGAATTGGGGAGCAAGCAAATGGCAACTGCCCAAGAAAGCCAAATCCTGATATGCTGTCTATTGATTTCCTGAAGGCAATTTTTAGCAAACACTAATGTATATAAGATTCAACTGCCCTGTTTGTTAAAATGCAGATTACTCAACCTTATCTTTAGAGATTTTATATGTAATTCACTGGGATGGGTCAAGATGTATGCATTTTAAATAGAACCTTAAATATGTGTTAATTTGGAACCATAGTTTGAGAAGCACTGCTAAGACCCCAGGAGAAAGAGAAGACATTGTAGAATATTCTAAAGCCAAGAAAATGTAGTAGAATTAGTGAAAAATGCTTTCAGAATTGTAAGTTTAAAAGTGCTTCCAGTGGGGCACCTGGGTGGCCCAGCCAGTTAAGCATCCAACTTACGCTCAGGTCATGATCTTGTGGTTTGTGGGTTCGAGCCCCGCATTCGGCTCTGTGCTAACAGCTCAAAGCCTGAGCCTGCTTCAGATTCTGTGTCTCTCTCTCCCTTTGCCCCTCCCCCACTCATGCTTTGTCTCTCTCTTTCTCTCTCAAAAATAAATAAAAACATTAAAAATAAGTGCTTCCAGGAAAGGATCTAGTTACTACTATTAGATTTAACCCAAAGGCATTCTTGGAGAAGTTTAGGGTGGTGTCTTCCAAATTTAATGTGCACACAAATCAGCTAGTTTGCTAAAATTCAGATTCTGACTCAGAAAGTCTATGGTAGGGCCTCAGAATCTGCATTTCTCACAAGCTCCCAGGTGACACTGATGTTGCTGGCCTTTGAACCACACTGTGGGTAATGAGGATTTAGTGGATGGGATCAAAGAAGTCTATTAGCTCTGGCCATTTAAAATTTACTTGGAAAAAATAAAGTAATGCTGGCTGGAATTTGCATACATAACATTAAACAGACATTGGTAAGGAATACTTGTTTATCAACTTTACCATGGAATTGTTGCTAAGAATGACAAGAGACAGGGCTAAAGAGTAACTGAATGATCAAAGTTAGTGTGGATGGTTATGGAATATAGAAGGGTAATGTGCAGCCATGGCTGGTCAGGGGAAGGCGTGGCAGGGTAATTCCTGACAACTGAGCAGAGTTATTGTAAAAGCATTAGACAGACACATCCTCCATGCCTTCTTCTCTGGCAATCCCTGTTTCTGGGCTAGCTGACACAGATCTGTAAAATGTGGTAATATTGGGTAAGGAGCAATGTAAATCTTCAGTGTCTCCTAGCTGAGATGGAGACGAAGAAGGCTCTAGAGGTCTGTGGAGTCAGAAGAGAGCAAGCAGTTAATTAGGCACTATGTTCCTGATGGAACCAATGGAACCCTCATTCAGTTTCTTGCTTAGGAAAGGAGGAGCCCATGGAAAGAGTTAGTTTTCTCTAAGAAAGCACTTTAAGAGAAAGCAGGCAAAGAAATGAAACCAAGAGAAATCAGTTTTCTTTCTTGATAGCTTGGCCCTTTGTGAGATGTGAACAAAATAAGTACCCAGAGGTGATGTAGGGAAGAGGGTACATGGGTAAGAGCCATTGAGAAAGACAATCAATAAACAAAACTGAAGAAAAACCAAGAAGAAAACAGAGGGAAATAAACTCAACACTAAATAAAAAATTAAAGCACCTTGATTGTGGTGATGGTATCACTGATGTATGCATATGCCATCAATTATATACATTAAGTAAGTGCAGTTTTGTATCTCAAATATACCTCAATAATGCTTTGAACAAACAAAAGAATTAAAGAACCAAAGAGAAAATTGGGGCTATGATGTTCAAGTGATTCACAGATCCACAAAACTGGCAAATAAGGAAATACCCTTCAGTTAGCTACATGCTGGAATACAGTTGAGAAAAAGTGTGAGATCAGTTTTGATCAAGAAGTTCATTGAGATTAATAGAGGCTTCCAGTTATGGAATGAATAAGTCATGAGAGGAAAAGGCACAGAATAGGGAATATAGTCAATGATATTGTAATAGTGTTGTATGTATAACTACCGGTAGTAGCTACACTGTGGTGAGCACAGCATAATGTACTGAGAAGTTGAATCACCCTGCTGTACACCGGAAATTAATATAATACTATGTGTCAACTGTACTCAAATAAAAAATAAGTTCATTAAGATTGTCAAAGTAGAAATAATTTAGAACAGGAACATAAGAACTCATCATTTATATCCAAATAAACACAACAAAATATTTCATACAAAATATGAGAAGTCAGTGTGGAACTTGCTACTTAAAATATTTGAATTAAAAGTTGAGGGGCGCCTGGGTGGCGCAGTCGGTTAAGCGTCCGACTTCAGCCAGGTCACGATCTCGCGGTCCGTGAGTTCGAGCCCCGCGTCGGGCTCTGGGGCTGACGGCTCGGAGCCTGGAGCCTGCTTCAGATTCTGTGTCTCCCTCTCTCTCTGCCCCTCCCCCGTTCATGCTCTGTCTCTCTCTGTCCCAAAAATAAATAAAAAACATTGAAAAAAAAATTAAAAAAAAAAAAAAAAGTTGAGGATGTCCCCTTATTAAGGAAAGTAATCATCACCATTATGTCCTTTGTCAGGGTGTAAGAATCCTTTGCTGGTTATTTGTTGGGTTTCTTTCAAATCTTTGTTCTGCACTCAGGAATATGCTTATGTGAAAATATAAACAGCTGAAGTTCCTCAAGAAAATTGCTCCCTTCCAAATATGCATATTGGTGTCAACATTTTTTCTTACTCATCTATGCTGAAATCTTTCTGAAATCTTGTAAATAATGGATGCCCCAAAACAAATGCTGTGCTGCTTGGTGGGAATGCAAACTGGTGCAGCCGCTCTGGAAAACAGTGGAGGTACCTCAAAAAATTAAAAATAGAACTACCCTATGACCCAGCAATAGCACTGCTAAGGAATCTACCCAAAGGATACAGGAGTGCTGATACATAGGGGCACATGTATCCCAATGTTTATAGCAGCACTTTCAACAATAGCCAAATTATGGAAAGAGCCTAAATGTCCATCAACTGACGAATGGTTTATATATACAATGGAATACTACTTGGCAATGAGAAAGAATGAAATCTGGCCATTTGCAGCAACATGCATGGAACTGGAGGATATTATGCTAAGTGAAATAAGCCAGGCAGAGAAAGACAGATATCATGTTTTCACTCACATGTGGATCTTGAGAAACTTAACAGAAGACCATGGGGGTGGGGAAGGGGAAAAAAAAGTTACAGAGAAGAAGGGAAGCAAACCATAAGAGACTCTTAAGGACTGAGAACAAACTAAGGGTAGATGGGGAGCGGGGGAGAGGGGAAAGTGGGTGATGGGCAGGGAGGAGGGCACTTGTTGGGATGAGCACTGGCTGTTGTATGGAAACCAATCTGACAATAAACTATATTTAAAAAATTAAATTAAACAAAAATAATTGCTATGAATTGAATCCTAACTGATACACTAGGCAAGAGTTTTATAATCAACATTTCAACATAATACCTGTAGCAGATTATTTTTTTAAAAAACATACAGTAAACTGGGGTACCTGGGTGGCTCAGTCAGTTGAGTGTCCAACTTCAGCTCGGGTCATGATCTCACAGCTCATGAGTTCAAGCCCCGCGTCAGGCTCTTTGCTGACAGCTTGGAGACTGGAGCCTGCTTCGGATTCTGTGTCTCCCTCTGTCTCTGCCCCTAACCCACTCGCATTCTGTCTCTGTCTCTCTAAAAAATAAATTAACATTAAAAAATTTAAAGAAAAACATAAAGTAAACTTAAAAGTATTTTTTAAACAGTGATAAGTTTTAATGATAGCTTTCTAAGCAAAATTGAATACACCTTTTGTCCACATTTTAAGATATTTATTTCTATGTCTACTGTGTAACTTAAAATTATTTCTCATTGTTTGTCTTGAAAGTGCAATTTCTTTTCAGTTTGAGTTATCATTAACTTATTAATAAGTGACATGTATTTTAATATGATACTTCTAGGAAGTTTTTTTCTTTTTAATTAGACAGAACAATGATGAGAAAATTTGAGTTACTTACGTGTGTGTGTGTGTGGGGTGTGCATTTTCTTATCCTGTGGGACCATGAAGTATGTTTAGATGATCCCAAGGTTGGGATGTTTGAAAACACTGAACCTTTTTAAAATTTATTTGAATTACTCTTGTGGAAAATTACCTCAGATTAATACGTTTTTCAAAATGTGTCCTATAGCTGAGTTATAAATCTCTCGTAATTTTACCCCCCTAATTTCTCATTTTGGTCTGTTAGAAGTCGATGTTAATGTGAAATTAATAGTGTGTACACTCTAACAAATTAAGAGGAAAAGGTTATCTGTTTCATCTTTCTCATTTTATATGAGTTTATTAAATACATTT
This sequence comes from Panthera tigris, assembly GCF_018350195.1. Lineage (NCBI taxonomy): Eukaryota > Metazoa > Chordata > Mammalia > Carnivora > Felidae > Panthera > Panthera tigris. The sequence continues at coordinate 36,604,869 of NC_056662.1, forward strand.
TTGTTGGCATTGATGTGCCAGATACATTGCAAAATAAGTTAATCATTCATGTCCTGATCAGATCCTATAATAAGCTCACAGAAATGTGTTCTGTAGTGAAGAAATAGAATGAGTTTGTAAATAATTCAGCCTTTAATATTGGATCTAAGCAATGTTTACCACTACTTGGTGGTTTGGGCCCACTGATTCATTCATTAAACACTGGCAATTTCCTTGAATCAACACTGTGCTAGACCCTTGCATATGAAGTAGTTCTGTCATGAACTAATATTTTAATGGGTTTGGTATAAATACATAGACTTAAATACCTTAGGTGCTATAATAATTTATATGTAAAATGCTGGGAAAATCTAAGAGACAAAATTCCATCTAGCAGAATCCTTTCTCAAAGTGTGGGTCATTTGAGCAGAGACTTGAAGGGTAAATAGGGAATTTGTCAGGCAGAGAAGAGGAAAACTACCCAGGCAAAGGCACAGAAGTATAATAACACATTAATTGTCAAGGTTTGGAGAGAAGCCAGTGTGGGTGCCACACAAGGATTGAGGAGGGAAGGCAATAAAAGCTAAGGTGACATGATAAATAGAGCTTACATTATAGAAGACATATGCCAGGTATATAGATGAGAATTCTGAGTTACAAACAACTGAATTCAAAATAAATGTCATCAAAACCCAGGAAGACAGACTTTAAAAAAATTGGGAGTGGGAAAATATGACAGACAATGCTGAGATATTAAGTAAAACAAGGGTTGAAATCCAGTGGTTTTACTAGTTATTAAAGCTCTATTGCCATAGCAAGAGAATTTCTGTAAGACAGTGATTTTAAAAGTGTGGTCCACAGAGCAGTAGCATCCAATTATCTAGAAACGTGTTAGAAATGCAGAATCACAAGCTTGACTCAGAATCACTAAATCAGAAACTCAGGTATGGGACCCCTCAATTTGCATATTGTAAGATGAAATTTGAGAATCACTACTGGAGTGTGACTCGTAAAGAGGATTTTTGTGGCTTGGAGGTTGATAGAAGTAAGGGCAGAAAAACTAGATTGCCCTTCTGAGAATTTTGATAGAAAAAAAAGAAACCAAGTAGTTTGAGCAAGGAGGAGATGGGGTTATGGAAGCATAACAATCCATCATATATTTCATTATTGATGGCATTTAATTTTCCAAATAGTGGTTTTTTCATTCACCAAAGTTTTACCTTTTTAAGCAGTCAAATATTTTTAAGTTTGGAGATTATTTTCCATTGCGAACCTCTTCACTTATATTCCCATATTTTCTGTTAGTTTGACATATTTTTTCATTCTTCCGTTTCACATTTAAAAAATACATATCTGGAGCTTATCTCAAGGAATACTGGGAAGAGTGGCTCCAAAGTGATACATTCTTTCCCCAAAAGCCAGTTTCTTCAATTTTACGTACTATTTGTCTCTTCCGAATGTTATGAGCCCCTTCTTTTATGAGATATTAGGTTCTTATACATACTGCATGCCGCTTAATGCAGCAGACAACTTCATTATATCTTCTGCTCAGAGGCACCACACTATTACCTCCTGTTAAGTTTATGATCAGTTAAATCCTCAGGTTGTTTTCAAATCACTGCTTTCAAGTGAAGTCTTCCTTATTCAATTTTTATATTGTATGAACATCAGTATAGGTATACTATAAATCTATACTATAGATATATGTTTAATATTTTAATCATAAATATGTTGGAGCTCAATTTCAGGCTAGGAATAGAGATCAGCTGTAGGTCAGTGATTCTCAAAGAGTCAGGCCCCACCCTACTTTAGGGGACCTGGGCCTCTGTGTTCTATATTAGCTCTGTAGGTGATTTTGTTACATACCAAAGTTTGAGAACCACCACTCTTTGCCTTCAGATTTTAATTTATTCTTTATCCTTATACACACCTGAGTGGAGGTGGAGTAATGAGGCCAGAATTTAAATTATGTAAGGCCTAGACACACTGACACAGAGACACCCATATTTGTAAAGAAAGATGGTTCTTGGACTGACTTATCCAGAGAAGGCATCAGTAGCTGCCCTGAGTAATTCTAATGGTTTTTCCAACTGAAATAGTTAACAGTCATGATCAGATAAGCATTTTGGAGCAACTGGCTTGCAACTGTTTCTCATGATTAAGTATTGGAAGATAGGTACAATTTGAACATGTTTCTGTTTCTTAAAAATCTGTGAAATTAAAATTGCCTTAAAGGTAGGGTTTGAGTTATATTCATATTAATATTCCAGTGAGTAGTACAGTGCTTATCTCTTAATGGATGTTCATTAAACCTGTGTTTACCATGGAAGGGTGCCAGTATTTATGAAGTATGCACACTATATTTGATTTAAAGTTATATTTTTTATATTTTGGTAAAGATCAAAATTCTCTTTAGTTTCCTTCAAATATTAACTGGAAGAGGGAAGTTAACTCCCATGGAAAGATATTAGATTTTCAAATTGGCTAATGCCTTTGTATGTTTCTCAGCAAAACTGAAATACATTGGACCAAATACATATTTTTCCTTGAGTACTTTTAAACCAAATTTATTTCAAAGGAAAATTAATCCATCTGTTTCTTTGCATTACATTAATAAAACGGCCATTTTAAAGAACTTCTTAATGGCCATGCAATTCTTTGAGAGATTTTTTAAGAGAAAGCTAAAAAGACCTTTGAACAAAAATTGATAATAAAATAAATCATAAATATTCAGGTCTGTAGTTTGGATCCTGGAAACCAAGGTACTGTTAACATTTAAACATGGGGCAGGAATATGGGGAGGAATTGGGAAAACCCCTTATCCAGCTTCCTGAGAACGCCTAGGCATTGTTTCATCTTTTTATAAGGTATCGACAATAGGTACTTTAGCACAGAGCTCTGCCCAGTCACAGCATTAAGTTTCTTTCTTATCTTTAGTTTTCAAAGAAGCATTTCTTCCTTTTCTCCACCTTTTTCAAAAGTTTTTTAATTTTAATTTCAGTAACCCCACCCTTTTTTGGATGAATTCTACAATAGGATCTTCGGAAAGTTACCCCCTACCACATATATATACTTCCTAATCCTCCTATCCCAAAACGTGACCCACCACCAGAAGATAGACATAGAGGGGTTGAGTCAGTTATCAGAAAGTACCTGAAAAGGGAAATTCAAAAACTGTACATTCATATCGTAAGATGAAAAAAGCAGAGAAATGAAAACCCTTATGTTTCTGAAGTACTAGATTTCCAAGTGCTTGTCTATAAAATTTCTCATTACAATGGCTATAATAATTACCAGTGATCTGTGGTTCAACTGGTAGAGTGATTTAATGGGAGTTGAAAAAATGTTCTAGTACCTGGCTTATGATCACATACAGTTACATTTGGCAAATAGTATAACCAATTGTAAAACCAAAGATAATCATACCACTGTATCAAATTGAAAATCCAGTGTACCTTCATCAATGGAGCAGTGTTTTCTGTCTCTTTCCTCTTTGTAGGCATTGGAAATACATGCCTTTATTATAGTGTTGTTGTGTTGAAAAACATGAAATTAATGCATCAGGGATTTATACAACACGCTCAAGAAAAATAATTTCATCTTTTCTGAATCACAAAATCAAAATTTTATCCATATTAACAGATACTTCATAGATTACAGATACCTTTTTAAACTGGCGATCTTCCATGTGTTGTAATCAAATTATATGTATTATCTCAGACATTTGCATTTCCCATATTATAGTCATGAAATTCCTGGTATATGCTGTAATGGGTTTTTGGCAAATGAGAGTATATTTTTACTCGTTAGATTGAAGTCCTTGTTGGAGACCCAAGAGAACTGTCAACTCTCCCAGGCTCGCTGAGTATCTGTGACATGTGAATAGTTCAATATGCAGTATGGTCATTTTTCTATTCTAAAGGTCACCTTGTAAATAAAACTATTTAGTTGAGAAAAGCCATTGAAAATACACATACTTCTCTTACAATGCTAGGAAAACACTAAACAGCAAAAGGATATGGCCCACATAATAAAGTAAATGACATAAGGTCAGTATTTAAAATATGATTCCTGATGTATTACACTTCCAGGAAGTGTTTGGTGGACTGATACATTTCACTTTATGGTTTTTTTTAAAGTAAAAATGAAACTTACTAAGGTTTCCTATGATGTAAACTGAATCTAAGAAGGAGAAAGTTATGGGTAGAGTTACAGGCTTCACTTTATAGAAGTTGTGATGTTTGCATAGTCAGGGCCAGTTCCTCAACAATCTAGTTCTCCCTGCAGGAGCATATTTATCCTTTAGCAGCTAGTCAAGAGCAAACTTGAAATATTTAAATAACCCTGATGCCACAATCCTTTGCTGCTATTAGTAAACATAGGTATATAGAGTTTTCTCTACAGGACTTTTGGCAACAAGAACAAACTAGGTTACAAGCTGATGTTTTTAATTAAAACATCCATTCATCCTGGAATGAATAAGTCACAGGAATAAAAGATACAGCATAGGGCATATATAGTCAATGATATTGTAATAGCATTGTATGGTGGGATATGGTAGCTGCATTTATGGTAAACATAGCATAACATAAACTCTTTGAATCACTATGTTGTACACCTGAAATTAATGTAGTGTGTGTCAACTATACTTATAAAAAATTAATCAAAATATCTAGTCTGGTACGTTTTTAAGCTCCAGATCTCTGACAGTCATTTATTTTTGAGCATTTCATGCACTTTCTTTAATAGGACAGTAGGCTTAGTGATCATAGAAGACTTGCTCTCTCCCTTCCAAGTCTTCAAATTCAGTTCAAGTATAAATTAAGGATGTTTACTTCAAGTTAACTTACAAGATTTTGATATCTATAACACTGTGATAGTAGAGTAATGAGGCTTAGTTTTCCATATCACTTCTTAATTCACACTGTCACTTCAAGTTGTCAATTTAGGGACTTTAGACAAATTTAAAGAATGCTGCCTTTGCTTAAAATAATCTTGACTTTCTTTTATGAAGTTACAATCAGGCACAATCACTTTATCAGCCTAAACTGTACTGCAAATCATCTTCTGGAAGGGAGATAATGATCTTTGGAAAATATGTGATGGGGTGAAAAGTCTGGTCCCTAATTTATGTAATCAAATACGGTAATGCTATTTCTCTTTTGAAAAGAAGTAAATGCCTGTATGTTCTTTAATGGCTCACAAGCCGAGATACGTGATAATTTAATTCAGATTGATTAGGAACTCAGTAGTTGGGCCAAAATACCATGGCTTTTACTCTGAGTAAACTGGAAATGAATGAATAAATTGGTTCAGGTAATATTGGTTGAACCCCTATTATGTGACAGGCACATTTCTAGATGTTGAGTTAATAGTTCTGAGCAACAATTCCTGCACTCTGTGTTTATATCCTAGAAGGAGAGAAAGAGGAAAAAAGATGGGTAAAATAAATAAGATTAAGGGTGGCTTAGGTGAAAAATTAAGTAGGAAGGGAGAATAAGTCATGTTGGAGGAGGGTTACAAGTTTTAGATAATGTGCTCAAGGATTTTTTCACTTTTTATCATCTTGGAAAGATGCTACTTGAGTGGGGGGCATGAAGGAAGTGAGGGAGGGAGCCATATGGATATATGGGGGATAAGCTTTCCATAAGAAGCAAATGACACATGGTTAGAACCGTTGGCAGAGCTCTTACTGGCTAGGCAAAGTGAATGAAGGTGGGAATAGGAGGTGAGGAGTGAGGAGATCATGTAGGACCTTGTGGGTCAACAAAAAGCTTTTATTCTAGGTGAATCAGGAAGCCATTTGGAAGATTTTTAATAGCCAAGTGTCTTGAACTCATGTATGCTTTAAAAAGATCATTCTGGTGGTTGTGTTGAGAACAGTATAGAGGCAGATAAGGGCAAAAGAAGTGGGACCTGTTAGGAGGTTATTATAGTAATTCTGGTAGTGATGATGGTGGTTTAGACTAGTGAGAAGTTTTGGTCAAGTCCCCAACAAGAAACAGGTAGCAAACTTTAATTTTGATAATTCATAGAATTTTGTTTGTTTCACAAAGGGATTAATTATAAAGTGTAGATGGCATATTGGGGAACCAAAAGAGATGGTGTAGTAATCCAGGGTGAGTAACTCTTACTGTGTCTAAGCCAAAAAGGATAAGGGAAGAAAAGAGTTCCAGAACAGGAGAAAGTTGTGTAGAGAAAGTCCCTCTGAGCAGGGACTTCACAGGGTGAGCCACAGCAATAGACATCAAGACCTCACTTTCTTCCATCCATCCAATATACTGTCAAAGTCTATCCTTTGACTAAACTCAGTCAGGAGCTACAGGGCAAGGGAACCACCAATGTCTTTACAAGGTCAGGCTCCTGGGGCAGAAAGCAGATGAAAAGTAGATCTGGAGAGACAAGTAGAAGTTATTCACCACAGTCTACTCTTCTCCTCCAGCTTCTCTTTTCTTTCTTCTGTGTGAAAAGTTTGTGGTCTTCAACCTAGGAAATGCATGAAATCCCATAAGATACCACATCATTGTGGATGTTGTCCATGCAGTAATCTTCCTACCTACCATCTATAATAATAAGCACCACTTGTATTATTCATATCAGGTGGTAGGGAGAGAGAGGAAAGAAAAAAATTAAATGACATAGAACATAGCTACTATGTTTCTGTATTTGATCTTGAGCCAAAATTGGTAATCACAATAGTCTTCCACAGAACATTGCATACTTCTCCTTTCTGTTGGCTACCACTATATGGTCAGTGTTTTCTACCTGGTAGAATGACACAAAACTTCATTCAGGTAAGATCTGAGCCCTTGATTGTCTTGCCTTTTTTTTGGGTTGCCACAGTTTTCCACTGGTTAAAGACTTTTGGTAGGGGCACTTGGGTGGCTCAGTTGGTTGAGCATCTGACTTTGGCAAAGGTCATGATCTCATGGTTCATGGGTTCGAGCCCCGCATCAGGCTCTGTGCTGACAGCTCAGAGCCTGGAGCCTACTTCACATTCTGTGTCTCCCTCTCTCTCTGCCCCTCCTACCCCATTCATACTCTGTGTCTCTCTATCTCTCAAAGATAAACATGATGTTTTTTTTAAAAAAAGGACTTATGGTCAAAGAAGTATGAAAAGGTAACCCACCAAATGCATGGGTTCCTAAAACAATATTCTTGCTCTCATTATGTAGCAATAACTCATTTTCCCCTGGGTGATTAGGATGGATCACCTTGGCTAGTATAGAGTACTTCTCTGACTATTGGTTCTATGTACTAGGAACCAAATGAGCAGGGAGAATTCTCATTTTTTAAATCAGTGAGTCCATGATCTTATTTTCCAGTAGAAGCATTCCTCTTTCAGACACCAGGATCTCTAAACACAGTGAACCTTAGGTTGTGGGAATGGAAAGGAAGAAAATTTCAATTTCAATTTCAAACCCTATAAGTGGGTTATTGGTATAATAGTGAAAGGGGTCACTCCACTATTTGGTTCCTAAATGTATACATTTAGGCTAAGTTAAAAAAAAAAAAAACATCAACATGTATTGGCCATATGTTTAAAGCATATATTCCATCTTTGGTAGAGCACTCAATATTCTAGGATATTAACTTCCAGCTGCTTTTGTTATTGTTCTTTTAGCTGGATATTCCAGGCTTCTATCAAGCCAACCCCTTCTGGATGATGGGCCATGTGGTGATTCTATGAGTGTGAGCTTTGCTATAAAATCAATCTCCTAGTTGGAAGCAACATTGTACAGGATGCTTTAGTAATGAAGAAGGTATTCTGTAAGTCCACAAATGCCTGTGCTTATAGAACCTTATGGGTAGGGAAGGCAAATCAGTATCATTAATATTTCTATTTTTTTGAGACTGTGTCTCTCCTCTCCATGACAGAAGATACCCAATGCAGTCAAGTGCCACCAAGTGGATGACTGGGTTTTCAGGGATGGTGCAATATTGATTGTCAGCATTTGCCTCTTTTTTTTGGCCACACTCCATAGTGGTAGTAGCCAGATTAGCTTTTGTGAGAGAAAAACTATGCTGTTGATTTACAACTTGTATCTCCATTTTGTATACAGACCCACTAGCAATATAAAATCAGCTTTCCATTATTTTTTGTTTTATTTTTATTTTTGTAATTTATGTCCAAGTTAGTTAGCATACCATGCAACAATGATTTCAGGAGTAGATTCCTTAATGCCCCTTACCCATTTAGCCCACCCCCCTCCCACAACCCCTCCAGTAACCGTCTATTTGTTTTCCATATTTAAGAGTCTCTTATGTTTTGTACCTCCTACCTGTTTTTATATTATTTTTGCTTCCCTTCCCTTGTGTTCATCTGTTCTATGTCTTTAAGTCCTCATATGAGTGAAGTCATATGATATTTGTCTTTCTCTGACTAATTTTGCTTATCAAAATACCCTCCAGTTCCATCCATGTAGTGGCAAATGGCAAGATTTCATCATTTTTGATTGCTGAGTAATACTCCACACACACTGGAGTACACACACACACACACACACACACACACACATACACACAACACATCTTCTTTATACATTCATCCATCGATGGACATTTGGGCTCTTTCCATATTTGGCTATTGATGATAGTGCTGCTATAACCACTGGGGTGCATGTGCCCCTTTGAAACAGCATACCTGTATCTTTTGGATAAATACCTAGTAGTGAAATTGCTGGGTCAAAGTGTAGTTCTATTTTTAATTTTTTGAGGAACCTCCATACTATTTTCTAGAGCGGCTGCATCAGTTTGTATTCCCACCAGCAGTGCAAAAGAGATCCTCTCTCTCCGCATCCTCACCAACATCTGTTGTTGCCCAAGGTGTTAACATTAGCAATTCTTACAGGTGTGAGGTGGTATCTCATGGTGGTTTTTATTTGTATTTCCCTGATGATGAGTGATGTTGAGAATTTTTTCATGTGTCGGTTGGCCATTTCTTCACTGGATTATTTGTTTTTTGGGTGCTGAGTTTGATAAGTTCTTTATAGATTTTGGATACTAACCCTTTATCTGGTATGCAGTTTGCAAATATCTTCTCCCATTCTGTCAATTGCCTTTTAGTTTTGCTGATTGTTTCCTTCACTGCACAGAAGCTTTTTATTTTGACGAGGTCCCAATAGTTCATTTTTGCTTTTGTTTCCCTTGCTTCTGGATACCTTTTGAGGAAGAAGTTGCTGCAGCTGAGGTCAAAGAGGTTTTTGCCTGCTTTCTCCTCCAGGATTTTGATGGTTTCCTGTCTTATGTTTAGGTCTTTGATTCATTTTGAGTTCATTTTTGTGTATGGTGTAAGAAACTTGTCCAGGTTCATTTTTCTACATGTCGTTGTCCAGTTTTCCCAGCATCATTTGCTGAAGAGACTATCTTTCTTCCATTGGGTATTCTTTCCTGCTTTGTCAAAGATTAGTTGGCCATATGTTTGTGGGTCCATTTCTGGGTTCTCTAATCTGTTCCATTGATCTGAGTGTCTGTTTTTGTGCCAGTACCATACTGTCTTGATGATACAGCTTTGAAATACAGCTTGATGTCCGGGATTGTGATGCCTCCTGCTTTGGTTTTCTTTTTCAAGAGTTCTTTGGCTATTTGGGGTCTTTTCTGGTTCCATACAATTTTAGGATTGCTTGTTCTAGCTCTGTGAAGAACATTGCTGTTATTTTGATAGGTATTGCATTGAATATGTATATTGCTTTGGGTAATATTGACATTTTAACAATATTCTTCCTATCCAGGTTCATGGAATATTTTTCATTTTTTTTGTGTCATCTTCAATTTCTTTCATAAGCTTTCTATAGTTTTCAGTGTATAGATTTTTCACCTATTTGGTTAGACTTATTCCTAGATATTTTATGGTTTTTGGTGTAATTGTAAATGGGATCAATTCCTTGATTTCTCTTTCTGTTGCTTCATTGTTGGTGTATAGGAATGCAACCAATTTCTGTGCATTGATTTTATATCCTGCAACTTTGATGAATTCATGGATCAGTTCTAGCAGTTTTTTGGTGGAATATTTTGGATTTTGCATATCGAATATCATGTCATCTGTAAAAAGTGAAAGTTTGACCTCCTCCTGGCCAATCTGGATGCCTTTTATTTCTTTGTGTTTTCTGATTGCTGAGGCTAAGGCTTCCAATACTGTGTTGAATAAGTGGCAAGAGTGGACATTCCTGTCTTGTTCCTGACCTTAGTGGGAAAGCTCTCAGTTTTTCCCCATTGAGGATGATATTAGCATTGGGTTTTTCCATATATGGTTTTTATGATCTTGAGATATGATCCTTCTATCCCTGTTTTCTTGAGGGTTTTTATCAAGAAAGGATACTGTATTTTGTCAAATGCTTTTCTGCATCTATTGAGAGGATCATGTGGTTCTTGTCCTTTCTTTTATTGATATGATGAATCACATTGATTGTTTTGTGGATATTGAACCAGCCCTGCATCCCAGGTATAAATCCCACTTGGTCATGGTGAATAACTTTTTTAATGTATTGTTGTATCTGGTTGGCTAATATCTTCTTGAGGATTTTTGCATCCATGTTCATCAGGGAAATTGGTCCATAGTTATCCTTTTTAGTGGGGTCTGTCTCTGGTTTTGGAATCAAGGTAATGCTGGCTTCATAGGAAGAGTTTGGAAGTTTTCCTTCCATTTCTATTTTTCAGAACAGCTTCAAGAGAATAGGTGTTAACTCTTCCTTAAATGTTTGGTAGAATTCCCCTGGAAAGCCATCTGGCCCTGGACTCTTGTTTTTTGGGAGACTTTTGATTACTAATTTGATTTCTTTAATGGTTATAAGTATGTTCAAATTTTCTACTTCTTCCTGTTTCAGTTTTGGTAGTGTGTATGTTTCTAGGAATTTGTCCATTTCTTCCAGATTGCCCATTTTATTGGCGTATAGTTGCTTATAATATTCTCTTATTATTGTTTATATTTTTGCTCTGTTGGTTGTGATCTCTCTTCTTTCATTCTTGATTTTATTTGGGTCCTTTCCTTTATCTTTTTGATCAAACTGGCTACTGGTTTATCAATTTTGTTAATTCTTTCAAAGAATCAGCTTCTGGTTTCATTGAGCTGTTCTAATGTTTGTTGTTGTTGTTGTTTCATTTTAATAGCATTGATTTCTGCTCTAATCTTTATTATTTGTCTTATGCTGGTTTTGGGTTTCATTTGCTATTCTTTTCCCAGCTCTTTAAGGTGTAAGGTTAGGTTGTGTATCTGAGACCTTTCTTCCTTCTTTAGGGAGGCCTGGATTGCCATATACTTCCCTCTTATAACCACCTTTGCTGCATCCCAGAGGTTTTGGGTTGTGGTGTTATCATTTTCATTGGCTTTCATGTACTTTTAAATTTCCTCTTTAACATCTTGGTTAGCCAATTCATTCTTTAGTAGGATGTTCTTTTGTCTCCAAGTTTGTTGTCTTTCCAAATTTTTTCTTGGGGTTGATTTCAAATTTCATAGGGTTGTAGTCTGAAAATATGCACAGTATGATCTTGATCTTTCTGTACCTGCTGAGGGCATATTTGTGTCCCAGTTTGTGATCTATTCTGGAGAACGTTCCATATGCACTGGAGAAGAATGTATATTCTGCTGCATTAGGATGAAATGTTCTGAATATATCTGTTAAGTCCATCTGGTCCACTGTGTCATTCAAAGCCATTGTTTACTTGTTGATTTTCTGTTTAGATGATCTGTGCATTGCTGTAAGTGGAGTGTTGAAGTCCCCTGTTATTATGGTATTTTTATCAATGAGTTTCTGTATGTTTATGATTAACTGATGTATATATTTGGTTACTCCCATATTTGGAGCATAAATATTTACAGTTGTTAGGTTTTCTTGGTGGATAGACCCCTTAATTATGATATAATGCCCTTCTTCATTTCTTGTTACAGTCTTTATTTTAAAGTCTAGATTGTCTGATATAAGTATGGCTACTCCAGCTTTCTTTTGTTGACCATTAGCATGATAGATGGTTCTCCACCCCTTTAATTTCAAACCGAAGGTGTCTTTAGTTCTAAAGTGGGTCTCTTCTAAACAGCATATAGATGGATCTTGTTTTCTTATCCATTCTGTTACCCTATATCTTTTGACTGGGCATTTAGTCCATTGATGTTTAGAGTGAATGCTGAAAGATATGAATTTATTGCCATTATATTTCTTGTAGAGTTGGAGTGTCTGGTGGTGTTTTCTGGTCCTTTCTAGTCTTTGTTGCTTTTGGTATTTATTTATTTATTTTATTTATTTATTCATTCATTCATTCATTCATTCATTTATTTATTCATGGATTTTTTCTGTCTTTTCTCCACTCAGAGAGTCCTCCTTAAAATTTCTCACAGAGCTGGTTTAGTGGTCATGAACTCCTTTAATTTTTGTTTGTTTGGGCAACTTTTAATCTATCCTTCTATTTTGAATGACAGCCTTGCTGGATAAAGAATTCTTGACTGCATATTTTTCTGATTCCACACATTGAATTTATCCTGCCACTCCTTACTGGTCTGCCAAGTTTCTGAGGATAGGTCTGCTGCAAACCTGATCTGTCTTCCCTTGTAGGTTAAGGACATTTTTCCCCCTTGCTGCTTTCAGGATTCTTTCCTTGCCTGAGTACTTTTTGAATTTCACTACGATATGCCTTGTTGATGGTCGGTTTTTGTTGAATCTAATGGGAGTCTTGTGTTTCCTGGATTTTGATGTCTGTCTTTCCCCAGGTTAGGAAAGTTTTCTGCTATGATTTGCTCACATAACCCTTCTACCCCTTTTTCTCTCTCTTCATCTTCTGGGACCTCTATGATTCTGATGTTGTTCCTTTTTAATGAGTCACTGATTTCTCTAATTCTTAAGTTGTGCTCTTTTGCCTAGTCTCCCACTTTTTTTCTGCTTCATTCTCTATAAGTTTGTCCTCTATCTCACTGATTCGCTGCTCTGCCTCATTTATCCTTGCCGCCATGGCATCCATTTGAGATTGCAGCTGTTATAGCATTTTGAAAAATTTTATCCTAACATTTACTTCTTTTATCTCTGCAGAAAGGGATTCTAATGTATTTTTGACCCCAGCTAGTATTGTTATTATCATGATTATAAATTCTGGTTCAGACATCTTGCTTGTATCTGTGTTGGTTAAGTCCCTGGCTGTCATTTCTTCCTGCTCTTTCTTTTGGTGTGAACTCCTTCGTTTCATCATTTTGAAGGAAGAAAAAGAATTGAGGTAAAAAAAATTAAATAAAAAAAATAAAATTAAAAAATTAAACACACACACACAAATCAAATAAAAGATGTTAGATCCTAGGTGTGTTTTGGTCCAGGTGTTAAAAGGGGATTGATAGATTAGAGAAATAAGGGGGAAAAAAAACAAACCAAAAAAAAGAAAATGTTTGAAAATTTGAAAAAATGAATACAGTGAAATAGAATGAAATGAAATGATAGAAGTAAAATAAAATTTGAAAAATTTATAAAAAAGTAAAAAATGTAGAAAAAATTTTTTAAAAATAGTAAAAATTGAAAATAAAAATAAAATTTTTCTCTTTCTGTATTCAAGAAAAAGAAAAGAAATAGAAAAGAAAAACATTGAATAGATGGACCAGCAAACAGACTGAAATACGATTGAAATTATATCGTTTTCTCCTAGAAGTCAAACTATGAAGCACTTTATAGTCCGTAAACTAAGCAGGCAGAGACTTGTAGTGTTACTGAAGAGCGAGGTTAGCCCAGTCAGGCGGGGCTTAGTGTAATGGCTCCATTCTCCACTAGATGGCACTGCTTTGCTTACTGGGGTGGATTGTTGTGGCACTTGTAGTTGTGTATACACACGTGCGGGAGGGGTGAAAATGGCGTCACCTAGCTACCCAGTCTCTAGTATCAGAACTCTGCTTCCTGATCAGCAGTTGAGCACCTGTCCTTTGTCTCTGGCTTCTGTCCGCTCCCCGCTTTTACACTGTCCATGACCAAGCTGTCAAGTTGCCAGGCACACCTCCCTCCTGAGTTTTATCTCAGATGCAGCTGTTTTTCCTGACCCCTTACTTCTGAGGGACTGCGGCTTTTACCTTTTCTGCCCCCTGCAGGAGGGTGTCACTGAGCAATGCTGGGTGCTGGCCACACCCAGGAACATTCGCAGGACTGTGCTGCTGCTGATGTCAGAGAGTGCGACCGGGTGCCAGCCCACAGCAGAAAAAGTTCACACGATTGTGTAGCAGGAGCTACGGGGATTATGGAAAATCACAACACACATCTGGCACCAGGCTTCACCCTTAACAACCTTGTTCCAGCACCAGCGAATATGGTTGTTCTCCAGGGTCCACTGGGGCCTTTGCCTATGGGGGTGCTGCACAGCCTCTACCAAATGTCCTCCCAGAAGGGGAACTGCCTCTCTACATGTGGCCCAAGGACCTCTGGACTTCACTGTGCTCCTGGGGATGCACCCTTCTTCACCAGAGCACTGTCAGGTATGGAGCAGCAGAGTTTCAGACTCCGCACTCCCCCTGTTTACAGAGTCTTAATGGAATTTTAAACCCTCTCATTTCTGTTTTTAGTTCAGTCTCTACGGCTGTTTCAGCTTTTCCACTTTCTCTCCAGCTGCTTTTGGGGGAGTGCTTTTCCCATTCTCTGTCCTCTATTCACCAGCAAAAACATCTCCCTGCCCTCCGTGGCTTCTCTATCCCCCAGTTTACCTCTCTGTGCTACACACCTGCTGAGTTCTGTGGTTCACTTCTGCAGATTGTTGTGTTAGTCCTAAAATCAGTTTTCTAGGTGTGAAGAATGGTTTAGTGTCGATCTGGCTGTATTTCATGGACGAGACACACAAAAAACTCCCATGCTGTTCTGCCATCTTGGCTTCTCCCTCTAAAAATAGCTTTTCAAATAGAAAACAGTTATCAACAAAGGAGAGCATGTCTTTACTCCAAAACCCTAGGTATCTGTATAAGATTCTATATTTGGGGATTTTCCAGAGGATACATTCAACAAATCTACTACAGACAACTATACTATTATTGGTTGGGCGGGGTCATAGGCCCAAGTGGTAAGGAAGTTTATACCAAAGCCTATATTAGCTGCAGAACCTTTTTTTGTGCCCTGAGCCCCATTTGAAATTGACGGTCCTATGGGTTATCAAGTAAATGATTCAAATCAGCAAACCCAGTTGTGTTACATATTACCTTTGAAATCCAAACAAGTCTCCCAAGTACTGTGACTCTCTCTTTATGATAAGTGGTGCAAGGTGCAGAAATTTGTCTCTCACTTTAGAAGGGATATCCTGCCAAGACTCCTACTGCTGAGCTCCTATAAAACTCCAAAGTGGTAGGCTGTTGAACTTCGGCAAAGTTTCTCTCTCACCATCTGGAGTACCTATGTCTTCCTAAGGTGTCAAAGGAACATGGTACTTCATGCTAACCAGGTCCAATCAATATAATGTGATCAATGAATTGGATTGGCATAATGTTTTATAGGATTTTAGGTTAATCACATTCCCTAGAGACTATATTATGATAGAGAACAGGGGAGTTAACATAACCCTGGGACAAGTGTTAACCTTCTTGATTGTAAAGGGAAGGAAAATATGAGATCAATAGCTGCATATCAGGTGCCACACCTTGTGTTGATTTGTTGTAGTAGAGATTAACCATTTTGTAACTGTATTTATGATTCTCATAAATTTTGATGACTAAATTTTGGTAATCTACTTTCATTCTACCAGAGCCACTTGGTATTGTTTTCTTTTTTTATTAAACCAAAAAGGTGAATTAAAAGACATATAACAGAAATGATCACTTCTGCATTTCTCAAGCATACCTCTGTAATTTTCTCAGGAATATGATGAATATTTTGGTACACTCTTTTACCTTTATTGGTAAGGAAACTCAGAATAATTTGGAATTTAAAGATTCTTAGCCTCACCCGTATTTACCCAAGTATCCCCATGCTATACATAATGGTTCTAATCCTTCCCCAATATTACCTTTACTTTACCATAAGAGACCTGGTAGAGTTGAACATGTAAAAGGCACTGAAATTATTTAGCTCTTGTAACCATCAACCATATTTGCTCTGTGACTATAGGGGATAAAAGATTCTGCCATAAAGGTCTTTTGATTTTTCTCATTTTCTTAATTTTATACATATAGTTTATGATTTTTATCATTCTCATGTTTATTCTCTTGAGCCATAATAAAAATAAAGTTTCCTTTATTATAGTCTTTATAATCACTAGTGTTGACACAATGACAAAGTGTTGCAGTCACTTGATTTCCTAATACCTTGCCTTACATTTGCACTGCATACCATGTTAACTGGAGAAATATTGCTACTGTTGATCTGGATTCCTCATGTCTCATTTTTTCCTTTGTTAAATCCAATCACAGAATATCACTTTGAAAGTCTGTTTCTTGGGTTACTTTATGTATGTATGTGTGTATGTATGTATGTATATGTCTGAGAGAAAAATAGTGAGCAGGGGAGGGGAAGAGAGAGGGAGAGAAATAATCCCAAGTAGGCTCTGTGCTGGTAGCACAAAGCCCAATGTGGGGCTTAAACCCATGAACCGTGATCATTACCTGAGCCAAAACCAAGAGTTGGATGCTTAACTCACTGAGCCACTCAGGAACCCCTAATTTTTTAATGTTTTGTTTTTACTTTTGAGAGAGAGAGAGAGTGAGCACAAGCATGGGAGGTGCAGAAAAAGAGGAGGACAGAGAATCCAAAGCAGGCTCTGCACTGACAGCAGTGAGCCTGATGAGGGGCTTAAACTCACGAACTGTGAGATCATGACCTGAGCCAAAGTCAGGCACTCAACTGACTGAACCACTCAGGTACTTTTTGAGTTACTTTTGATAGTAACTACTGTCATTCAAGTTCTCAATCAGGAAGCAAGTGCCATATTCAAATTAGGATAATTTAAGAAGGTCTGGGGTGCTTGGGTGGTTAAGTATTAAGTGTCCACCTCTTAATTTCAGCTCAGGTCATGATCCCACAGTTCGTGAGATCAAGCCCTTACATCAGGCTCTTCACTGACAGCACAGAGCCTGCTTGGGATTCTTTCTCTTCCGCTCTCTCCACCCCTCCCTCACTCATGCTCGCTCACTTGCTCTCTCTCTCAAAATAAATAAACTTAAAAAAATAAAGAAGGTTTATTCACAATATGACTATTTACAAAGATGTAAGTGAGTTATAGGGAAACTAAAAGGGATAGTGTGATGAACTGTTGTAATTACCAGAGAATTTGTTATCATCCCTGGTCAGAAGGGATTGGGATGACTGTTACTGGAACCCAGAAGGAGAAAGTGGCATCAAGTAGGCTGCCTTGGGAGGAACAGGAACCTTCAATTAGAGACTCATGAGCCTAGGAGGACTGCATGATGGGGACTAGGAATATGACTCCCCTGAACTATCTCCATTCTCTCAAGCTCTTGTCAATGCTTCCCATGGTTGAACCTAACTGACAGGGATCAAGGGAGCTAATTTAGAGGAAGGGTAGAGACGAAAAAATGGAAGATATCTGGATATCTGTGATAGAAGTGATGAGATATGTAGGATTCTCTTAATTTGAAGAGCAGATAGAATTTGCTGATAGATAAAATATGGGGTAGGAATAAAACAAAGTAAGGATGACTGTAGATTTTCGTTTTCTGTTTTTTGGGTTTTAAAAAATCTGAACAACTTGAAGGGTGGAATTGATATTTACTGAGGTGGAGAAAGTGAAAGGGTAAGGTGTGGGTGGGGTGAATATAGATATTTAATTTCTGGACATGTTCCATTCTGATACATACTAGACATCAATGAAGAAGCTTAGTAGGATGTTAGATGTATGAAACTAGTGTTCTGGGGAGAGGTCCATGCTTAGAAATATGTAAAGCTATGAGTCTTGATGAGATTACCAAGAAAGTGAATAAAATAGAGAAGTGTCCTAAGGACTTAACCTAAGAAGGACACTGATTAGAGTTTAGGAAGACCAAGAGGAACCAGAAAATCTGATGGAAGAAAATCAAGTGAGTTTGATGTCCTGGAAGCCAGATGTATAAGTTCTTTCAGGGAGGAGAATAATCAAATGCTGTTGACTGAATTAGATGAGAATTAACTACTGTGTTTAGCAAACTTTATGCCACTGATAACCTTCACATTTAGTAGAGTAGTTGGGAAAAATCTTGAGTAGAGTGGGTTCAGAAGAGAATGGAACAAGATAAATTCGACAGTAGGAATATAGATACCTCTTTCTGGAAGGTTTGCTGTAAAGGGAGAAAGGGTCTTTTCTGAAGGGGGAAGTGGGATTAATAGACAGTTTTGTTGTGTAATGATGAGAAATATTAAGGGCCTGATTATGGTGATAGGAATCATCCATAGAAGAGGAACCATTGATAATGCAGCAGAAAGAAGGGAGAATCACCAGAGCAACATCCTCTAGCAGATGAGAATGGAGGAGTTGGCCTTAAATGGGCACATGACAGTTTACTGTAGTACTAAGAAGTCAGAGAGTAGGCATGGTGGTAAGAGCTTGTGGAGTTTAAGCTGATTGCTTCTATAATCTCCAGGAAGTAGAAGCAAGGGTATTAGCTACCCAAGAAGATGAGGGAGGAAGTATTAGATATTTAAGGAGAGAGAAGGGATCAAACAGTTCTTTGAAGAGTGGGAGATTGAATGGACTAGGGAAATACAGTATGTTTGCTGGACAGCATTGAGGTACCACATAAGGTTACTCGTTATTAAACTAAGAACAGTTATCATAGGCATGTGTTTTTCTGCAGCCACATTCAATTGCATAGGTGCAGGCATGGGAATAGATCAATAATTGGATTTAAGGAAGAGTATAGTGTAGTCAGGAAGTTTGAAGGAGACTGAAGATCAGATGTCATCTTATGGTTAAATGAGTGACAAGAAGCAAATTCATTTTGTTTCTAATGCTGTTACCAAAGGTAATTATTAAGCCTTATAAAATTATAAGCTTTAATTGGAATATAGAAAGTTTCCAAGGTTAACTTTCATATAATACTAAGCATTTCAAGCCACATAATTAAATTTAATGAAAATTTTCATATGCTGATACCATTAAAAAAACAGAAGACCATATCTGGGGCCATTTTATCATATACTGATAACAAAGGAAAATTGGCTATTTTTCTCAAATGTTGCTTTGATTATGTTGCTTTAGTTAATTTTATCAAATGTTGCTTTGATTAGCTATAGGGTGATCTTTAGTTCTCATCACACACCAAGTTAGGGAAGGATTATGCTTAAGAAAAGTGAGATAATCCTATCCATTCTGGTTTTAGACCATTAGGTTTCTGTATTAGCTTCTATTTTTAAAAATGAGATATCAGTTCTACTTTATATAAGTGGAATGGATGCATGGATATCTACCCTTCAGGGTGGTTTCATGGGCACCTGATTCTTCCCCTAAAATCATATAGGTGCCTAAATTTCCTGACATTATTCTGTACTTAGAATTGAAGCATAACATCCTGGAGGATATTTAAGATGTCCTCTGTTTCTTGTAAGCGATAGTACAAAACCCATTGGTCCCAGTCATCATTCTTGATTTATTTTATCATACTAACGTGAGAGAAAGTGGAGCCTTGAGTCTATGACACACATTCAGGTGGGTTTTGCTAAAATGTAGGTAGTTGAGAATAAACTTGTCTCTGTAATAGGCCATGTCTGTCAATTTCCATAACCCCGAGGGCATGTTACCTGAATTATATCTCTCAGACAAGGAAAGGCATATATATCTTAAGGACATTCGAGGATATACTGATGATTGAACCCATTGGCTTTATAATGTTTCTAAAATCTGACTCTGGGCTCCAGCATATGATCTAAAATTGTTAGTTTTCTGAAAGATAAGTTTGTTTCCTCATCAGAATAGCTAACAATATTAGATAACATTTATTTATTGCTTACTGTGTTTTGGGCAGTGTGTTAAAACTGGTGTACATGTATGGGTTTCTTTAAGACTAACAATAACTATTTGAGGTGGTTGGTTTATAGATGAGAGAACTGAAGCTTAGGTTTAAATTACTTACCTAAAATCATAAAATTAGTGGATGCTTTAGATGAGAATTTGGAAAAGATCTACCTGACTCCCTATAATAAAAAATCCATGAAGGCATCCTCCTATATCCTTTAAAGTGCTTTATGCAGTTTGCCACTGATACATGTTTATTCAGTGCAGCAAAGGGGACTTCTCTACACTGGGCAAAGTAAAGTGGTGGAAAAGTAAAGTGGTTACAAAGTAAAGTGGAACATCAAGGTGCTTTGCACAGATAATGAACACTGCATTAAATAATCTAATATACTATCATGTTTTCTTTTAGTTAGTAAGATAGTTGAAGCCAAAATACTCTTGGAATTTAAGAAACAAAACAGATGAACATATGGAAAGGGGGGTGGCGAGAAGAGAAACAGATCACAAGAGACTTATTTTTAAATTTTTTTTTACATTTATTTATTTTTGATAGAGAGAGAGGCAGAGCACAAGTGGGGGAGGGTCAGAGAGAGAAGGAGACACAGAATCTGAAGCAGGCTCCAGGCTCCAAGCACAGAGCCCAACGTGGGGCTCAAACTCACAAACCGTGAGATCATGATCTGAGCCGAAGTCGGACACTTAACCAGCTGAGCCACCCAAGTGCCCCTACAGATCACAAGAGACTCTTAAAGATAGAGAAACTGAGGGTTGATGGAGGGAAGTGGTAGAAGATGGGCTAGGTGGGTGATGGATATTAAGGAGGGAACTTGTTATGAGCACTGGGTGTTGTATGTAAGTGATGAATCACTGAATTCTACTCCTGAAACCAGTATGGCACTGTATGTTAACTAGAATTTAAATAATAAAAAATAAATAAAAAAAATATACTTTCTGACTCAAAGTAGTATATGCCTTCACATCTTTCACAATGCATATTTTTCAGTTTTGTGATTCTTCATAAACCGGCAGATATATTTTTGTTGTTGGGTTCATTTGAGAAGTTTTGCCTAAACTACATATTCTTAAGGCCTTCATGTGAAAACCAGGGCCATCCAAAGCTATATGAGATATCTGGCTACATTTTGATAACTCTATTTTCCACTGTAACGAATTCAAGTTTACTTGCCAATAACTTTAGACATCAGCTGAACACTTGCTAGAGGGGTAAAGATTTGGGGGTGGAGATGTATTTTAAAGGATGTTTAGTAAGATTAGATTTTGTAATTGGGAAATAAGAAGCACTGCTCTGGGAACATGCCTATACTGCAGAAGAACAGACTCAGTACAAATTTTGTAAATGACTCTCCTTTCTATGTCCACTCAATTCAAAAGTTTCTGGGTAAAATCTATGAAAGGAAATTCATGCAGGAAAGAGGGTGGAGATGGAAAAAAAAAGTTCATACTTAAGTCACAGTCTATGGATAAGAAGGAATTTGAATATTAATGTGCAACATTGAGAATTAAATCCTCTGTCTAGCAACCTTAAGAGCTGGCAGCTGGCTAGGGGCTGATAAGGAATGCTGGGTGGGGGTAGGTCCTGGGAGGAACCAGTTCCCAGGGAAGGCTCTCATCTCTGGCTGGCATTAGAAAGAATTACAAAGCATGATTCAGAATCTAATTTTGTCAGCTGGTGATTGGCTCCCACAAGGCTCTGGCCTCACAATGTGTTCTATTAAGTAATGGGAATTGGGTTGTGCTCTTTTTCTCTGCTTCATGCCTCCCACCCCATTTTCCTTCACAGTGCTTCCCATGTCTCCATTGTGAACTTAGGTGTACTTGCTTACACACACATTCCAAAAGGCATTTTAAAATATCTTCACAATGCACAGATGTTAAACACACAGAAGGATGCCAACGCCATGTTGATCTTTAAAATTTAATTTAAATGTTTTGACTCTTGGGCTTCATTGAGAATAACAACATTACCTTTTCAGGATGGGCAAAACACAGACAGGAAAAAGAGTTTAAATTTAACCTATTTCCTAACTCTTATTTGGTGGCTTTCTGCAAGAGAGGCTTTTCATCAAGGGTAAATTTAGGTAAAATTCTGTGAAGAAATACCAAATAAACATACTATGTGAGAAATAATTTGATTTATGAAAACTTCATAGAAGGGAAATGAATGAAATTGGACTCTCTAGCTCACTTTTTTTTATAGTCAAGTGCCAGATACCTGTTGAAACATCTGTTTATCCTTTAGAATATGATTTATGTCATCAATGGTGAAACTCCTTTTAAGGGTAGTAATTTGCACATCTACAAAAAGGCGGTATTATGTGTTCAGAGGACATGCAGTATGGGTTTTATTATCCTCTTGCGTAACCTGACTGGAGTAAGTTTCTCAAAGAGTTATGTAACAGGACCATTTTCCCTCAATTTTAAGATTTGAGAACTTTGTTTTTTGTTTTGGTTTCCAGAACATACAAAAACATAATTAATTAGTGAGGGTGAAGTGTTCATTGGACAGAAAATTTTAAGCTCTATAAATATTTCTAAGAATTTTTTATTAAAATTAAATTATAGGATCCATTCTTTATCATTGAAACAATATCCATAAAATAAAATTTAAAGACCCCTTTATAAAGAGTTGAACAATCTTAGCTCTATGCTGTCCTTTCTTATCTTCAAGTTATGCCTGTTTCAGATAGGAAAAGCCAGCCTTTTATTAAAGAAAATGTTCTACATAGGATACCAGAAGACCTGGACTCTTATTTCTGTTCTGGCATAAACTAGCCATAGCAATTTGAGTAAGTCACTTTCTGGACCAATTGTCTCATTCGTGAGAGTAAGGGAATTGGCTAGCTCAGAAGGCAAACACTCTTGGCTGGCAGGCAGCTTCCAGATGTGTTTCCTATGGCAAGCAGAGTTCTTAAAAATCTGTATTTGAATTCCTCTAGACAGACCTGTGTTACCACAGTTTACCACAGTCCTTGCCACTCTTTACTACCCTGTTTATATATATGAATGTATGTACCTGTGTATTAGTTGGTTTTTTGTCATGTAACAAACAACCCCAAAACATAATGGCTTAAAAGCACAAATAATTACTCAGTTCAACATTTTAGGGTCAGTAATTTGATGGGCTTAGTCCTACCTACCCATCTGTGGTCAACTGCCATTTAGCAAGGTAGCTCTGTTTCTGGGGTTGGCAGGCAGTCACCTGGGCAGTATGTATTTCTGGGCCAACTCATCATCCAGCAGGCTACATGAGCTTTTCCCCATGGAAGACTCTGGGTTTTAAGGGCACAAGAACAGAAACTGCAAGGCCTCTTGTGTCCTAGGCTTGGAATTCATACGACATCACTTTTCTGTATTTTATTATCCAAAGCAAGTAAGAGAGACAAACTGAGTTTCAAACAGTGAGGTAATAGGCTCTATCTCTTGACAGGAGAGACTGCAAAGTATTTTGGCCATTTTTGCAATCTATTACAACCTACCTGCAAGCATTTAATCTTGCAAAGTGTACACTGTGTGGCCCTGAATTTATTCCCAGACTAAAAACAAAGCAAGTAACAACCAAAACAAACACTCCTACTTCTATACCAGTAGCATACTGATAGTGCTCAACAAGTTGTTCAAAGTAAAAATCACTTTAGAGCAGTATTGGCAAGTACATATCCCATTGAACCACAAGCCCCCAGATGGCTGGGGATTTCTGCCCTTGGTGACCAGACATTTGTGCCACAAACTGCTGGCAGCTCCTAAACTTGGGTTATGCCCTCGTCATAATATGGAGCCGCAATTCAGTGATGGTCAACCTCGGGGGTGGGAATTATGACTGAGACAATGAAAGCCTCCAACTGTATCCCAGTATATCCCTGAGGACAAAACACAGTCTGAATCACTTTAGAGGTTTGGAACTCCATTTCCAGACACCCTGCCTTGACTTTTTCCCAGAATGTTCTTAGTTTGAAATGATGATTTGGGGAAACAGCCTTCAGATTGGAGAATCATCTTTGATGCATGGTGTGGTATGAAGGAAAGACTGTCCAATTTTAAAATACAAATATAGTAAACCCCATTTTATAAAAGCAAAGTTTTAACATTCTGTGGGCTGAGTCATAACCTCTGTGTATGTGTATATGTATGTGTATAAAGTTATAAAGATTTATATGTGTATATTTATATGTGTATATAGTTAGCTATAAAGATAATACAAGATATGGTCACTAACTGAGCATGTACTAAGCTCAAAATATTACCCTACATACTATAATGACTGAAAATATGTATAAGAAAATGTACCTTCTCCAAAATGACAGAAGTTAGTCTGTGATAGGACCTGTTTAAATTGTTGACTCCTTATTAAAGAATTTCTCTTTACATGAATCAGGAAACCTATAAAATTTTTTCTCCTGTTACAGATATTTTAGATGTATCTAATAAACAGAGAAATACTTTATTTCATCACTTAAGTTTGAATATAAGATGGAATATCTACAGATAGATCTTAGCTATTTTCCCTTTGTGAGGTGACAAGGCAAGGCACATGGGAAAAGATACTTCAGTCATACTATTTTAAGCATGCTGAATTTCTACTTTGAAGTGGTGCTTACCCATTCTTCTTGTAGGAAAGACCTTTGGACCTACATCTACCTCAAGTGTTGGGCTAACAAGAAGGGAGAAAGACAATTAAGGCCCTCCAAATGATTGGGCACGTGAGGAGACTGGGGAAATAGCTAATGTTCTATGAGACAAAACTTTAGGAAAAAATAAGCAACTTAATAGAAAAAAGGCAGACAAAGGACATTGGAAACAGCATACAGAAAAGTGTATACAAATGGCCAAAAACATTTGAAAAGATGCTCACACTTAGTAGTAGTCATTACAATGCAAATTCAACTATAATAAGATATTATTTTATATTTCTTATACTGCCAACAATTAAAAATAACATTATCACTGAATATAGGTGGTCATATCACTAGAGGTGAGGTCCAGATAGCTGTGTTTTTAACAAACTTTCCAGGACATTATGATGAACACGAACCTTTGAGAACCATTGCTCTATAAACCTATAAGCAATAAACCATTGTTATATAACCTATAAATTGCTGCAAGCTTTTTGGAAAGCAGATTGGCAAAACCTAATGAAATTAAAAATATATATGCCCAGCATTCCTAGTTGTAAAGATCTTTCCCACAGAAGGAAGCTCTAGGAAATAAAGATATTTCTAGGCAAGGATATTTTGTGCAGCTTTGTTACAAGGCAAAAACCTGAAAGAAAGATGAAGATATAACAGAATATTCAATAAATACATCCAGTATTAGGAAAAAAGGACTTTAGATATGAATTAGTTGTACATTAGGACAGCTTTCAAAAAATTTTTCCATAGAGGAAAGCAAGTTGTATAAAAATCTGCCAATATGATCCAATTTTATTATAATAAAAATTCTAACTTTGTGACAAGCAGGAGAGAGAGAAGGTAAAAAGGCAAAGAACATAAAACGATACTATAAAGAATGCCTAACATCAAAACAAAAATATATAAAATAACAATGGTAAAAACATTTAGGCAGTTTGGTGACTTGCCCAAAGTCATGCAGTTATTAAGTGACGAAGCCTAAACGGAAAGATAAATGCTGATTCCAGACTCCTCTGTTTCCAGGATTCTACATTATGTCTCATTCAAATGTTAAATTCTGGAATAAGCTGTTCTGTTCTGATCCAATTTTGTGCTCATCCATAGGAGATCATATATAGTAGCCACTCATGAAACATTTTTGCAAGAATGAAAAAAAGAAAAAGCAATGTAAGCATATTTCAAATTGTCAGGCTGGCAATACTGTGTTCATTTTACTTAATTGTCAGAAAATCTTCCAAAAGTACTATTTTGTTGCCTCTCTCATATTTAGGCAACTTGCTTGATATTAAAAAAATTCAAAAGTGGGGCGCCTGGGTGGTGCAGTCCGTTAAGCATCCAACTCCTGATTTCTGCTCAGGTTGGGATCTCACGGTTCGTGAGATTCAGCCCCACGTCGGGCTCTGTACTGACAGTGTGGAACGTGCTTGGGATTCTCTGTCTCCCTCTCTCTGTCTCTCCCCCATTTCCTCTGTCTCTCTATCTCTCTCAAAATAAATATAAATAAACATTTTTTTTAAATATTCAAAAGCTAAGTCCAATACCAGCCTGTGCTAATTCCTTCTCCTTGTACACATGCTTCCACCAGTCCACCATTCTTGGCCTCACCAAAGCCCCTTTCTCAGAAGCCCCTCAGTGCTTTTACTTGAGACTCCTGCCTCTTTTCCCCTTTGCTCTACCTTATCTATCAACACCTAGTTTTTATTTCTATCTCTCCCATAAAATTTTCTCAGAATAATTCTTATATTTTCATAATTTATATTTACCTACATTATAAAGCACCTAAGGACAGAGTCTATACTCTAAGCTATTTTGCCCACCCATAGGATCTTTCTCAATACTTTGCATATTTAGTAAGATTTTAATAAATGTCTATCCATGATTCAAGTTTTTGTTCTATGTAAACAGGAATATTTGCCACTTGTCAATGTCAGCCTTCACATTGCTTGTTTTGATAGTGTCTGCAGCCCAGATGTCCTGAATGGAATCAATTTTATAGTCCCTCCACGATCCCTTATCTCTGTGTTTTCTGCCCAGTTACTGACACCACCATTAATTCATCTGTCCAAACCAAAAACATATATTAGATTCCTTATTTTTACCTCTTCTATTTAATTGGTTGCTAAATTTAATTGATTTTTCCATTGACACACACTGCCACTTAATGTATTTCTTTCCTTTCATCCTACTGTCAATGCCCTGGTTCATGTTGCTGTGCTCCCAGTTACTTTTGTAGCAGCTTCCCTACTGATACCTCCAGGTTCTCACTCTCCAGTCCCTTCTTCACAGGGTCACCAGAGTTGGCAAGTATCATTTCCCTTTTTTGAAAATCACTAAAAATAAAGAATAAGCATCATTGTATGGCATTTTATTTATTTTTTGTTTATTTATTTATTTATAAATATGAAATTTATCATCAAATTGGTTCCCATACAATACCCAGTGCTCATCCCAACAGATGCCCTCCTCAATGCCCATCACCCACTTTCCCCTCCCTCCCACCCCCAACAACCCTCAGTTTATTCTCAGTTTTTAAGAGTCTCTTATGGTTTGCCTCCCTCCCTCTCTAACTTTTTTTTTCCCCTTCCCCTCCCCCATGGTCTTCTGTTAAGTTTCTCAGGATCCACATAAGAGTGAAAACATATGGTATCTGTCTTTCTCTGTATGACTTATTTCACTTAGCATAACACTCTCCAGTTCCATCCACGTTGCTAAAAAAAGGCCATATTTCATTCTTTCTCATTGCCAAGTAGTATTCCATTGTATATATAAGCCACAACTTCTTTATCCATTCGTCAGTTGATGGACATTTAGGCTCTTTCCATGATTTGGCTATTGTTGAGAGTGCTGCTATAAACATTGGGGTACAAGTGCCTCTGTGCATCAGCACTCCTGTATTTCTTGGGTAAATTCCTAGCAGTGCTATTGCTGGGTCATAGGGTAGATCTATTTTTAATTTTTTGAGAAATTTCCACACTGTTTTCCAGAGTGGCTGCACCAGTTTGCATTCCCACCAACAGTGCAAGAGGGTTCCCATTTCTCCACATCCTCTCCAGCATCTATAGTCTCCTGATTTGTTCATTTTAGTCACTCTGACTGGTGTGAGGTGATATCTCAGTGTGGTTTTGATTTGTATTTCCCTGGTGAGGAGTGATGTTGAGCATCTTTTCATGTGCCTGTTGGCCATCCGGATGTCTTCTTTATAGAAGTGTCTATTCATGTTTTCTGCCCATTTCTTCACTGGATTATTTGTTTTTTGGGTGTGGAGTTTGGTGAATTGTTTATAGATTGTGGATACTAGCCCTTTGTCTCATATGTCATTTGCAAATATCTTTTCCCATTCCGTCCTCGGTTGCCTTTGAGTTTCATTGTATGGCATTTTAAATCCTCTCCCGTTGATTCTAGTACTAACTTTTTTGCCTCGTGGTTTCCCTTCTCATTCACACACAGTGTCATGTGTTTGCATACATTCTCACCTTTCCTCATGTTTCTCTTCCAATTTGAAATACCTCCCTCTCTTCCCTACTAATCTAAATTCTAGCCCCATCACATAGGAAATACTATAACATATTAGATACTGTTGTTATTGTTAAAGGATGAATCCACATGATTCTTTGTGAACTTCGTCTTCGTTTTGCCAACAAATATCAATGGGTCTTTCCTCTTTTTTTTTTTTTTAAGTAAGTTGTCACAGAAAATTTTAATTTTTTTTGTTTTTTTTTGTTTTTTCTATTTTAATATTTTTTAAAGTTTTTATTTAAATGTCAGTTAAAATTTTTGATTTTTTATGTTATACTCACATTTCTTTCTCTTCGCACTTGATTGCAAGGTCTTTGAGAAGAAAGACTATGACAGACTCATCTGTGTATTCTCACAGCATCTAGTCCAAACATGGCACATAGTAATCACATAGTAATTGCTTCTTAATTGTTTGACGAATGTGAGAAAGAATGAATGGTTTCTCTCATCTAATTGTGCTGAGGAATTGTTTATACTAAATTCTTCACATTGTCCCATCCATTTCCTTCACCTAGCAATAGCAATCATGTGTTTGTTCTTAATACATAATTTAATTTTTCACTTTATATTTTAATTATGGTGATATATGTACACAGATGAAAACATTTTTTAAATGATTAATAAAGAAAAATACCAGTTTCCCACTCATTAGCATGCCATTCGCAACTCTTTTAACTATTTCTTGTGCTTTTTAGGTATATGTTCTTAAATATGTGTGTGCTGAAATTAGTTTATTGATTGTAGATATTATCTACTGATTTCAAATTATACTTGGTAGATGAATAGTTAGTTCTGTCTGGTAGAAAAGACCATAATCTGAGGCCAAGCAACAGAGTTTTGTCTACACACAGCCAGTTGATTCTCAAAGATACTGGGCCTGTGATTTTCCCTGTGTTCACCTCTGACTCTGTCACTCAACTGAAAGCTTAAATGATATAATCATTGGCTTAAGTCTTGGGACTCTGTACAGAGTCTTCTGTAATGCTATTAAGCTTTAAGTTCATTCTTGTGTTTAAATATTGGTTTAATATTAATTTCTCATATTTTGTTTATTAAGTGTAATAATATTTCATTAAAGCCTTGGAAAACACTCTATATAGTCATCATCCACATACCTCTATGCATTCACTTATATGACTTTTGGAAAATGCTAGTGCAATTTCCAGTTTGTAAATCCATGGAAATACAAATAATGTAGAAATAACATCTATAGAGAGCAATTATTCCTTTGAAACTTTTAAAGCAAATATTGTATCAATATCACTATTAGGTAAAATTTAACATAAATCTCAGAGCAATTCCGTACATCTCCAAGAGAAAATTTGCGAAGTTTAGTTTTTACTTCTCTTTCTTCATCTGGATACAACTTCATACCTCAAGGGGAAATGGTGTCAAACATAAGCTGTGTTTGTCCTAGACATGTTCATTTAGTCAGAAGAGGTCAACCAAAGGGTATGAGATGTCCAAAAGGTTTTCTCCTCATACACTGGCCAAGAATGTATAATAAAGATGGAGATAAGATAAAGAAAGCAAAAGTAGGTGCGGTCTAATCTTAGATGGTCTGTGCTTAGGAAGAATGAAAGTTTTAATTGTTAAAATACAGAGCCAGGTGATGTTTCATATCACTGTGTGGTCAGATTATTAACAATGGTGTTGTCATGAGCAACATCATTATTATGTCTGAGCCATGTGTATGCAGGCTTCTTAGTGATTCACAGTGATATCATCAGTATGGGCCAGGGGGTACTGGCAGAGACAAAGACTGAACCCAACAGAGGTAGGGCCAAAGAAAGCTTGTTTTTGAGTCAACATTAATCTCTACAGGATCTAAACTGGGGAAAGCCCAGACTGTGTCCATGACGGAACCCAAGCAAACAATTTTAATGAAGGTAAAATCTTCATTAAATAAATAGGCTACCATGCAAATTTTAAATGGAGAAAAACAAACACAATGAAATAAAATAGTACCCCATTTCCTAACATATTTTCAGAAGTCAGTCTTTGGGCAGTGATTGCTGGGTTTCTTCACTAGGTATCCTTTTGGAGTGTGATATTTTTCATCTGGCATGTCTTTGTCTATTACTTTCTTTGTGGGTTGTTGAACTGAACAGAGGCAGACATTACTCAGAATGAGGATGGAGACTGTCTGTTTTCTAGTAACAGAGCTTTATTTTAAATGTCTGCTTGCCCCAGATTTTTTTTTTTTTGTAATGATGCAGTAAAAAAATCTTAGGATGTTTATCAGCTTCTACATCTAGAGAAAGATTCAGATTTTTCAAGGCTTGAAGGTGCTTACAAAAGGATGGGTTTTAAGCAGTAGAGTTGCTTTTCTGATGTCTAAAGCTTCCAAGAAAAGTTTTCTCATTCAGAATTGGGACTATTTAAACAACTTCAAATCATTATTTTTCATTAAAAAATCACAATTCATGAAAAAATACATGTGTGTGTAGAAGTTGACTGCATACAGAAAAGAGATCATGACTAGCTATTTTATCATTAAGTTAATATTTTTGTGTTTTTCTAATATGTATTTATGTAAGATGACAGTCCTGCATTTGGCCAGAAAAAAATAATTCAGTTAATTTTGAATATTACTTCCTTACATGTTTAAATGGAAAATAATGAAAATGCCCTACTGGAAAATGAGAGAGTTCATCTTACTTGCTCCTGGAGTCTTATATGAATCATAGAAAAATATTAATTTGATTCATATATAAGGATTTTCTCTGATTGAATGAGAAATGACTTATCTCTATATCTTTCCAGTCTTGTTACCATATCAAGTATTACAGTTAATTTTTCCTCAAGTTTTACTCCAAATGAAGTTTTGAAAATTTATTCTGATGTTGGAATAATATAATATTGAGGGCTAAATTATAAATCAAGACACCAGCATTGGGACTCCAACTTGGCCATGGATTTGCCATGTGGTTTTAGGTCTAATCCAATAATCTCCTTAGGCGTCAGTATCTGCACCTAGAGAAATCTACAGGGGATTGAATATAATGGTGTCTGAGGCTCCCCTTGGCTTCTGCATTAGGTAAAAGCCTTTGGTCACAATTGGTATGTATTTTACTTTGGTCATTAGAAGTTTGCTCTGGACCTACCTCACATAAGGAAAGATGCTGTATTATATTCTTCTTACCAGAGTCAAACTGTTTTCAAATTCACTTGTAGCTGGGAATGAAGAGCTCTCCCCTAAGGGACATATGTTTCTCTCCCCAGAGGGGCATATGTTTTCTATTTGGAAAACAGATCTGCAGAGGCCATTCTAATCAGGCTGTGCACCTTCCTTTCAACTTGACTGTTCAGTAAACAAAACAATACCTCCAAACTATTCCAAATACCAGCATGAGCTGCCATCCTTGATAAGTTATTGTGCGAATCTCTCTTTCCTTTTTGCTTTTATTGGAAGTGACATAGTATTTCTGCATCAAATTAAATCTGGCCCACATGGAGCTCTTTTACACAGAAAATGAGAGAACATGGGTTGTTGGCAGATGTAAGGTAAATATAGAACCTCTGATGGTGTTTGGGTGCTATGAAGCTTATTCGTTGCCACAGACCAGCAATGGCTACATTGTTCACAAATAGTGAGGTTGTGATAAAGTTGTGCAACTCCTCCAAAAATTGGGGTACTAAAATTTATACTAATCATTTTACTGCCAGTTGTTTTTACATGTCAACATATATATCTAATTGTGCTAACTTTTATGACCTGTTGTACTTCTTTCTATTCCTTTTTTGGTTACTATAGAAAGGATTGGCTTATTAGTCTGGGTGGAGCAAAAAATGATGACAGTCAGTCTTGATTCTGAAGTGTATTCTGGGGTCTGGGAAAGTGGAGTTTGAAAGAATTCTGAACTCAATTCAGTATATTCAGCAGTTTAAGTGAAACTATACTAACCTTAATATCATGAATTGGCAGAACATGAACTTGAAGACAGGTTAGATCTTTATGGGGCAACAGACTTATTACCCCTGGTATGAAAATATGACTAGTTGTATTTTGTTCAAAACCTAGTAAACAATACTATGACATTGTAAGTTGAAACATAACTTGATTTTGAATTTACAGTTTTGAGTTCATATGGGCTGTGTTACTTCCTAGCTTATATTTCCTGTTCACTGATATATGACATTAATTCAACAGGGAATTAATGAGGGCCCACTTTCTGCCAGGTACTTTATCAGATGTTGGGACTATATAGCTCAAAGTTGACTGGAATTCTAGGGCATTACAGAGTTTAGAATGTTGCTTATCTTTTGGTTTCTAGAGAATAATTAACTGCTGAGGTTCTTTGTGGGGGACATTCTAATTACTTCACTATTACATTCAGGGAGAGAACTCTGAGTTCTTGGCATACACAGGTCTATCCCACATTTTGAGAATTGGCTGAGGTATCCTAGAATGTTCTAGGAACCCAGCATTGACATTTGCTAATAAATCTAGCATTTAATTCTTTTCCTGAGTCTTAAGAGCCTTGGGTTCAGAGTCTTTTCACCTATGAGTAAAGAAAAGGCAATTTTGAGTAAAAATAAAGCCAACAAAATATCCTGCTCATGGTCATGCATTTTATTTCCTGAAAGATAGAGAAGATCTAGGGGGAATCACTGTGTGATTCCTTCCATACAAGGTTCTTGGATCCTGTTTGTAAGTGATCAGAAGACTAGGAACAGCATACTTTATGGAAAGTTAGGACAAATTCATTTCTTTTTTTATGCATATTATTTCCTTTTTCTATGTTCTTTGTATTCACTATGTTTTTCTTTTTCCTAATTTTTTTGTAATTTTTTTGTAATTTTTTTATTTTTTTAAATTCACATCCAAATTAGTTAGCATATAGTGCAACAATGATTTCAGGAGTAGTTTCCTTAGTGCCCCTTACCCATTTAGCCCATCCCCCCTCCCACAACCCCTCCAGTAACCCTCAGTTTGTTCTCCATATGTATGAGTCTCTTCTGTTTTGTCTCCCTCCCTGTTTTTATATTATTTTTGTTTCCCTTCCCTTATGTTCATCTGTTTTCTCTCTTAAAGTCCTCATATGAGTGATGCCATATGATTTTTGTCTTTCTCTGACTAATTTCACTTAGCATAATCCCCTCCAGTTCCATCCACGTAGTTGCAAATGGCAATATTTCATTCTTTTTGATTGCTGAGTAATACTCCATTGTATATATATACCACATCTTCTTTATCCATTCATCCATCGAGGGACATTTGGGCTCTTTCCATACTTTGGCTGTTGTTGATAGTGCTGCTATAAACATGGCTGTGCATGTGTCCCTTTGAAACAGCACACCTGTATCCCTTGGATAAATGCCTAGTAGTGCAATTGCTAGGTCATAGGGTAGTTCTATTTTTAGTTTTCTTGAGGAACCTCCATACTGTTTTCCAGAGTGGCTGCACCAGCTTGCATTGCCACCAACAATGCAAAAGAGATCCTCTTTCTCCACATCCTCACCAACATCTGTTGTTGCCTGAGTTGTTAATGTTAGCCATTCTGACAGGTGTAAGGTGGTATATCATTGTGGTTTTGATTTGTATTTCCCCGATGATGAGTGATGTTGAGCATTTTTTCATGTGTTGGTTGGCCATCTGGATGTCTTCTTTGGAGAAGTGTCTATTGATGTCTTTTGCCCATTCTTTACTGGATTATTTGTTTTTTGGGTGTTGAGTTTGATAAGTTCTTTATAGATTTTGGATACTAACTCTTTATCTGATGTGCAAATATCTTCTCCCATTCTGTCAGTTGCCTTTTAGTTTTGCTGATTGTTTCCTTCGCTGTGCAGAAGATTTTTATTTTGATGAGGTCCCAGTAGTTCATTTTTGCTTTTGTTTCCCTTGCCTCTGGAGACATGTTGAGTAAGAAGGTGCTGCAGCCAAGATCAGAGAGGTTTTTTCCTGCTTTCTCCTCGAGGATTTTGGTGGCTTCCTGTCTTATATTTAGGAGTTTCATCCATTTTGAGTTTATTTTTGTGTATGGTGTAAGAAACTTGTCCAGGTTCATTTTTCTGCATGTCGGTGTCCAATTTTCCCAGCACCATTTGATGAAGAGACTATCTTTCTTCCATTGGGTATTCTTTCCTGCTTTGTCAAAGATTAGTTGGCTATATGTTTGTGGGTCCATTTCTGGGTTCTCTATTCTTTTCCATTGGTGTGAGTGTCTGTTCTTGTGCCAGTACCATACTGTCTTGATTATTACAGCTTTGTAGTATAGCTTCCTAACTTCTTGATATATGGATACTTAGATTATTTACTTTCAGCCATTTTTCTTTTTAAATATATGCATTTAAGGCTATAAACTTTCCTTAAACTATGATTTTAGTTATATCTTATAAGTTTTAATATGTACTATATATATTAAACAATTGACCCTTGAACAACAGGGGTTTGAACTGCACAGGTCCACTTATATGTGCATTTGTTTCCATAAATACAGTACAGTACTGTTAATGTATTTTCTCTTCCTTATGATTTTCTTAGTAACCTTTTCTGTAGCTTGCTTTATCGTAAGAATATGGCATATAATACATTTAACATACAGAATATGTTAATCGATTATTTATGTTATTGGTAAGGCTTCTGGTCAACAGTAGGCCATTAGTAGTTATGTTTTGGGAAGTAAAAGTTATATTGGATTTTTGACCGTGCAGGAGTTGGCACTCCTAATCTCTGTGTTGTTTGGGGGTTAACTCTTAGTTCAGTTAAAAATATTTCCTAATTTTAATTGTTTCTTATTTTACCCATGGATTAGAGATGTGTTCCTTAATTTCAAAAAAGAGACTTTCTAGTTATCTTTTTTCTAGGACCTCTAGCTTAATTCCACTATAATTAGAATATATCCTCCATATTATTTCAATTTGAAATTTGGTGAGATTTTCTATATAGTACAATGTGTGTCATTTTAGAAAATTTCTATAAACATTTGAGAAAGATGTGATTTCTAAAATTTGGGGGTACAGTGTTTTCATAGGATGAAGTCAGGTTACTAATCATGTGTAAGTCTGCTCACTACTTTCTGGTATTTTGGGTCTGCATATTAACAAAATTTTTATTATAAACTTGTCATTTATATCAAATGTTTTTCTACATCTATTTAAATGTTATATTACTTTCTCCTTTATTCTATTAATGTGGTAAATTATATATATTGATTTTTTTTAAGTTTACTTATTTACATTGAGAGTGAGAGAATGAGGGAGGGAGGCAGGGGGAGAGAATCCTAAGCAGGCTCTGCACTGTCAGCAAGGAGCCCAACACAGGGCTCAAACTCACAAACCATGAGATCATGACCTGAGCCAAAACTAAGAGCCAGATGCTTAACCAACTGAGCCAGCCAGGCACCCCAATATTGATTTTTTAAATGTTATATGAAGTCTAAATTTTAGTCCTGATGATTTATCTTTTTAAAATGTGTCTGTGATTTGTTTACTAGTATTTTGTGCCTTGATTGTGTTGCTTAATCTCTTTTGTCACTTTGGAAAACTCTTAGCTATTTATCTTTGAAACATTATTCTGTCACATTATCTTTCTCCCTTCCTTCTGGATTCCAGATACTTGTATGTTCCAAATACTTGTATGTTCAATATCTCCCATACTATTTTTACATTCTTTTTGGTACTTCTTGTTAATTAAAAAAAAAATTTAATATTCATTTATTTTTGAGAGAGAGAGAGTGAGCAAGCAAGCATGAGCAGGGGAGGAGCAGAGAAAAAGAGAGAGAGAGAGAGAGAGAGAGAGAGAGAGAGAGAGAGAGAGAGAGAGAGAGAGAATCTGAAGCAGGCTCCAGGCTCTGAGCTGTCAGATGTGGGGCTCGAACTCAAGAATGGTGAGATCATGACCTGAGCCAAAGTTGAACACTCAACCGACTGAGCCACCCACATGCCCTATGCACTTCTTGTTAACTTCTCAATTTTTAGTTATGTGGGTCACCTGGGTGGCTCAGTTGGTTAAGCGTCCGACTTCAGCCCAGGTCATGATCTCACGGTTCATGAGTTCGAGCCCCGCATTGGGCTCTGTGCTGGCAGCTTGGAGCCTGGAGTCTGCTTTGGATTCTGTGTTTCCCTCTCTCTCTCTGCCCCTCCCCAGCTCATGCTCCCACTCTGTCTCCATGAAAAATAAATAAACTTGAAAACAAATTAAAGCTTTAGCTATGTGTATTTCTTCCTGATCTATTCCATTTTCCTAATTTTCTCTTCACCTTTTTACAGTTATTAAAATTATTAATCATGTTCTTTTTAAAATTTTTTTAATGTTTGTTTATTTTTGAGAGAGGGAGACACAGAATCCGAAGCAGGCTCCAGGCTCTCAGCTGTCAGTACAGAGCCCTACGTGGGGCTTATACCCACCAACCATGACATCATGACCTAAGCTCAAGTCGGACACTTAACCAACTGAGCCACCCAGGTGCCCCATTAATCATGTTCTTAATACCCATTATCATATTTTTTCAGCTCCATAGTTTTAATTTTAAAAAAGAGAAGTATTCTATTCCAAAATTTTTCTTCTTTAAAAAAATTCCTGATTATATCATTAATAGTTA
This sequence comes from Panthera tigris, assembly GCF_018350195.1. Classification (NCBI taxonomy): domain Eukaryota; kingdom Metazoa; phylum Chordata; class Mammalia; order Carnivora; family Felidae; genus Panthera; species Panthera tigris. The sequence continues at coordinate 36,641,431 of NC_056662.1, forward strand.
ATTTCATGTCTGGTATCTTCATAGTCATGATATCCTCTGAGTTTGTTTCTATCATCTGTATTTCCTCTCAGGTTTGGATTCCTCTCAGGTTTTCAGTATGCCAGGTTTTTTTTAATAGAAAATATTGCATTTGATAACTTTTAAGGGTATTTTGGAGCCCTGGCTCATTTTTATCTTTCTCCAAGAAATTCTGATAGGCATTTCTTAGGGTGTTAACAATTCCAAATCACTTTAATCCAACTGGGATTTGACATGATTTTAATCAGTCTCTATGACGTTTGGGATACTTGGAATTCAACTTTCTTTCCTAGGTCTGGTCTTTGAGGTACCAATCAAAAGACTAGGGTATTTACCAAAGATTTTCTTGGCATGCAATGTGCTACATTATTTGTCCTCCTAGCAATATAAATCTAGCAAAATCTCTGCTCTTTTCAGCCTCTTTTTGTCCACTATCAAAATGAGAAAATTCCTTGAGGAAACCAAATGCCTGAATCATGTTTCTGGATGACCTCTTCCTCCTCCTCCTTGTTCATGTTTTGTCATCTTCTTCTTTCTTCTTTCTTTCTTCTTCTTCATTTCTTTTTTTTTTTTTTTTTTTTTTTTGGATTGTGTACCTTCCATATCTTCACTGACTCAATAGTTCTATAATGCCGATAAAAGAGATTTTAAACTGTTTTCTCCAGTTCTTCTTCTTGTTTTTAAGGAAGTAGAGATGGGCCAAAATTAGTTAATCCATTTTGCCTCGAGTTAAATCCAAAACTAAAATCTTGGTTCAGTGTACCCTATTCTCTTTACTCAGTCTTCTCTATATGAGGAAATACACTCAATTCCTCAAGCCTGAAACATAGGAGTCATTCTTGATTTGTCAATTTCTCATACATCTTACATTCAGTTCTTGAACATATCCTGCCAGTTCTTCCAGAATGTTTTTTTGAAATTCTCTGACTTCATTGCTACCTCCAAGTCTGAGCCACCTTTCTCTCTTGTCTATTTCTTTAAAGCAACCTTTAGGGGTGCCTGGGTGGCTCAGATGGTTGAGCCTCTGACTTTGGCTCAGGTCATGATCTCACTGTTCATGAGTTTGAGCCCTGCGTCGGGCTCTGTGCTGACAGCTCAGAGCCTGGAGCCTGCTTCAGATTCTGTGTCTCCCTCTCTCTCTGACCCTCCCCCGTTCATGCTCTGTCTCTGTCTCAAAAAGAAATAAACATTAAAAAAGATTTTAAAAAAATAAAGCAACCTTTATACTGTTGTATTTACTGCCATTTATTCTTCACAAAGAAGCCAGAGTTATCTTCCAATAAATGACCTGTCCTCTTTAATGTAAATAACCTTAGAGCAGCTTGAATTTAGAAGAAAGTCCACTCTTTAGCATAGCTGCTAAAGCCATTCATGATATTCCTGCTGACTATTGTCCAACTTCATCTCATATTCATCTCATATTCATTCCCTCCTATTAAGCTTCATGTCAGCTGCAGTGGTCTTTTACATTTTAAATTACAATTTCTGGGGTGCCTGGGTAGCTCAGTCAGTTAAGCATCTGACTTTGTCTCAGGTCGTGATCTCACGGTTCCTGGGTTTGAGCCCTGCCTTGGGCTCTGTGCTGACCACTCAGAACCTGGAGCCTGCTTCTGATTCTGTGTCTCCTTCTTTCTCTGCCCCTCCCCTGCTTGTGCTCTCTCTGCCTTTCAAAAATGAACAAATGTTAAAAGAAAACTTAAAACACAATTTCTTTATATGTACTTTCTTTCTTTACAATTTCTTAAACACACAAATATGTTCCTACCCCTTTCCCCACTCACAGAACATTATAGGGCATTTGCACATGCTATTTCCCTGCCACTCTTTGTGAGATAAGTCCTCTTATCATTCAGGTATTCACTTAAATATCACATTGGTGAGTTTGCCCGCATTTTATGATATAGTTATCATGCCATAAACATGTAGAAGAATGGTAAATATAAGTGAGGAAATAAGTAGTTAGGAGATGATATTTGAGAATATAAATTGAAACATAAACTGAATATAGCATATGGCTAATGCCAAGCTTTGGGAGGTGGTGGGTATGGAACAATAATAGAAAACATGCTTTCAGAGGTAGAGTATATCTGTGTTATGAGGAAACTTGGGAGGCAGACAGAAGAGCTTAAATTTCACATATAGTAAAAGAAAAAGAGGAGAAGGAGCAGGGTGATATGATGAAAGCATGGGTTAAACAGTAGACTGATGGTAGTGTGTGGGGTGGCCTAGAGGTTAGGAGGAATCAGTAAGGGTCAGCTTCGTGGCTGCCCTTGTAATCCAGGTGTGAGGTAATGAGGGGTTGGATGAAGGTGATAGCAGTCAGGATGCAGAGAGTATGAATTTCAAAGGACAATTTGGAAGGACTTGATGACTGATAGGATATAAGGAATTAAGAGGAATAAGGATTTTGTTCCTGGAAGATGGGAGGCCGAGAAATAAGGAGAGATGATAAATTCATTAAATTTACATGTTGATTTGGAACAACAAATTATACTAGAGAAGACTTGCCCAGAAGTGGAAAATGAGGATGTTTTGTCTTCAAAGGAGAGGATAAAGCTAGAGGGGTGGTGCTAGACCCCAGTGTCCTACTAAGAGATCTCTCTCAGTGCCCCACTTTTCCTCAAAGAGTCAGCAGCAGACAGACTGAAACCACAATGTCCAGCCTTAGAAAGTGGGTTGTAAGGCTGAGCAATCTCACAGCACTCATCTACTTCTTGACTTCCTTCTTCTATAAGAAGATAACAAAAACTTTGCTGACCATGACAGAGATAAGGGAAAGTCATATTTTGGAATCCTCTTGCTATAGTTTTCTAACATAGTGGGATTATAAAACCCTAAGTGTGTTTTGCCCTGAGTACTTTTCTTATTTTTTAAACCCATATGTATTTTGGAGTCAATTTAATCCATATGTTTCTGATTAATTTATGCTTAGCTCATCAAAATGTTGTTTTAAGAAGAAAAGCTTATAAAAAAAAAAAAAAACCAGAGTCATGCTTCACCAGCCACTGATGAAATCAACTCCAGAAGACTGTAGCTTAGTCAGAAAATCAGACAGGCTAAGGGTCCAATGGGTTCCAAAATTTGGAAACTCATTGTTATGAACCCAGTGAAACTAAGTATGTTCAACACTTGGGGGGGAAAATCTTAGTGTTTTCTTTCTCTTCCTTCCTTCCTTCCTTTCTTTCTTTCTTTCTTTCTTTCTTTCTTTCTTTCTCTCTTTATTTCTCTCTTTCTCTTTCTTTCTTTCTCTCTTTCTTTTCTTTCTTTCTCTCTTTTTCTTTCTCTCTTCCTTCTTTCTTTCTTTCTCTCTTTCTTCTTTCTTTCTTTCTTTCTTTCTTTCTTTCTTTCTTTCTTTCTTTCTTTCTTTCTTTCTTTCTTTCAACATGTGTTTGGTTTGATTTCTGGATGCAGTGATTTGTTCCTTGGATTAACTGTAATTTCTCTACTTAGTTGTTTAGGCAGTTTCCAGGTTGCTATTCATATAGCCAACTCAGGAAGATGCTGAGAGATGGTAGAAAAAGCCTGTTTTTATGGTGTGTGTATGTAATTGTGTTTTTGTCAGTTAAAAGGCATCTCTGCAGTGTAGGCCGTGAGAAATTTAATAGAAAATCTATGCATTTCATCTACTTGGGTCATAAAGGTGGAATTATGTGTATGTTTCTGACACTGTCTTCAAGAATTAGAAACAAAATAGTTTTAAAACTAATTCACTATTTGAGATTACTTGTGCCTTGAAAAAAATCCTAAAACATAATAATATTGACTATATTCCAGAGGCAGAATTTAGATAAATTTTTTCTAATACTATAACATTTGATTAGAAATCATGAAAAAATTTCAACAAAATACAATCTTGTCTATTTTATTTGAACATCCCTATAACATCACTAATAATTTATTTATCTATTTTTAATGTTTATTTATTTTGAGAGAGAGTTAGAGAGAGTGGGGGAGGGGCAGAGCAAGAGGGAGAGAGAGAATCCCAAGCAGATTCTGCACTGTCAGCACAGAGCCTGATGTGGGACTTGATCTCATGAACTGTGAGATCATGACCTGAGTCAAAATCAAGAGTTGGACACAACCAACTGAGCCACCCAGGCGCCCTAACATCACTAATAACTTAAAAATAACTCTCTCTCTGCCTATCCTTCTCTGTTCTCTTTGTAGGTATAGTTTCATATGCTTATTCCCTCAATGTTTGTTTTTGTCTTATTTTTCTTCTCATTTTACTCCTCACAGACTCTGGGTGATCTCAGACACTCTAAGATACCATGGTCACCCATGAACTAAAGACATTTATTTAACTTTATATTCAGATTTCAGTCCACTTCCTCATGTTCTAGACTGACGTATCCAAATAATTCCATTTAAATACCCAGTGAAATAAAAAGATGGACATGCCCTAACAGAACTCAACTTCATTTTTCGGTTTCCTTTTTCTCTTCCTCCTCTTTGTCACATAATTGCTATTCTGGTTTATGGTATCACTATTCACCTTGTGAGCCAAACTGTATACCTTCCCCTCTATTCACTGCCAACATCTAATCAGGCACAAACCTTCCAACTCTACCTCTTACATGAGTTTCACCTTTGTCCTCTTTTCTCCGTCTGCATTGCCACAGCCAGAAGCAAGAGTATCCCAACTAGTATAATTTTTTCTAGTCTTTTTCCTCTCCAATAAAATCTTCTCATTGCTGCTGCTGTCAGCATTCTAACATAAAAATATGGTCATTTTTCTTAGCTGCTTAAACCTTTAGCATTATTTATTTTCCGTATGATAAAATCCAAACCATTGTGCATTGCTAATGAGATATAAGATGATCTTCTCCCATTTACTCCTCAAAGCTCATTTCCTGCCACTTTCACCCTCTCACATCAAATTTAGCCATAGTATATTTTAATTTCAAGTTCTTCAGACTCTCTCTTTTCTTCTTCAGCGCCATGTTCTTACCAGTAGTGTCCCTTTTGCTTGGAATATTCATCTTCTACACTATTTCCCTGGATCACTACTATTTATCCTTTAGTTTTGGATTCAAATATAATTTCCCCCAAAAAGCCCACTCTTACTCTCTTATCCTCATCTTCTATAAGAGCCTTTGCTTGTTTTTAAAATCATAATATTCAGTATATTTGATTTCATCTTAATTGCTTAATCATAAATCTCTCAAGAATATAAACTCTTTGAAGGCAAGTTTCTCATCATCCTTATTTGCCACTGAATCCCCAACTTCTAGCACACTCAACACCTGGCATATAATAGGTTTTCAGTAAATATTTGTTTAACAAATTAGTAAAAAGCTTTTTGTATCTCTATACTTTCACACACATTATTTCTTTGGTCTTGAAATCCTTTCTTTGTCCTGTTTAAACAGTGAATTCCTACCTTTGCTTTGACAATTCATTAACATCCCACAGAACTAGTTTCTACAATACACACTCTGGGAAATGCTGATGTAGCCCAACTCTCTCCTTTGACACAACAGGAAACTGAAGTTTAGAGAAATAAAGTGACTTTGAAGGTCAGACAGATGGCTATACTAGGGAACCAGAATGCAAGTGTATTCCTAATATGCATCGTATTCTTGCCAATGATAACTTGGTTTCATTTGTAAAATAAAAGGCTTCTCATTTTTTAATGACATCAGATCACTTTTTAATTTACTGTTTGCTAACAAGGACATATTTTGTCATCAATTTCTGGTTCATTCAATAACAAAAGCTCAGATAGTAAAAGATGAGTACTCATATGCCATTGATAATGGGAGAATGAGGACATTAACAAAAGGATGAAGTGGGCTGCACCATCTGAGTAAATTTTTCCACAGTAATAAAATGATCAGTGCTGCACATCATAAGAGTTTGGAGTCTCTCCTTGGGAATTTGGTGTTTATTTTAACCAACACTTTTTAAAAAATATTTTGCTCCTCCCCAAAGATGTAAAATTTCACCATTTATTAAGTCTTCTTGGCTGAGTTGAAAATTATAGCATCCACATTCTCACATGCAAAATATTTCCTAATCACAGCAAACATTTCACATCTGCTCTGAGTAACTGGCCAAAAACCAAGAAATAGAGGCATTCTTAGAGGATCTTTGTTGATTCCCAGCCAGTCTCCTTGACATTAGAGAAGAGCTACAGTGAAAGGGACACCTCCCCCCACCCTCTCTATTCTCCCCAAGTTTTTTTTTTCTTTTGGTTACTTGATGACACCCTCTGCATGGAAAGCACACCCCTCTATGCTAATATTCAGGAACTGGGCCAGAGTTCCAGTTGTGTTTTTAGTTCTGTCTACTCTTTCCACACCCATTGTAAAGCCAAGAACAAATCTGTGTAACTTCCAACTGCTTCTTGGCTACCCTAGTCTCACTTTTACCACATGGAAATTCTTCACCAATTATAATCAAACTTAAATCCAAACACTTAGTGGTGATTTATAAAGATCCAGCTAATAGCATATTCATTTTCTTGTTCTGCTCTTATTTATTGGTAGTATTTTCTATAGTACTAGTAATTTCACAGTCTCAGTCTGTTGTGTTTTTGGCTAATCTATCAGAGCAAATGAGAAGACACTCTTGTCTCTTTCTGGATTAAAGAGGAATGAAGTTGTCCCAAAGATTATTCACACTGGAAATGAGTTTCTGTGCTTTCATTATGATCCAACTTCCTCTATTTATTGGAAGCTAAGGTTTAGCTAGTGATGAATGTCATAGCTTGTGGGTCATTTTCATTACTATCACCTGGTTTCTAGGCATAACTTTAAGTGGCAAAGTGAGAACACTGCTGATAAAATCTTAGATGGATGTGAAGTACTGGCACAGAAGGGAAGATTTTAAAACAAAATATTTGGTGGCAAGTGGCAGAAAACCTAACATAGATTGGCTAAAAATCTAACTCAGACGTCAAAAAGAAGACACACTGGCTTAGAACTGAAAAGATCAGAGGTAGATTGGCTTCAGGCATGGCTGGATCTACTAACTGACAATGCTATCAGTATTTGGTCTCCTGTCACCTCTGTTTTCTTTTGTGTTGGCTCCTCAAACAGACTTTCCCTCTATGATTACAGTTAAGCTTTCAGCACCTTCATGTGTACATTTTCTCCCTTCAGTAACTCAGTAGAAGAGAGAGAGCTTCTTATAGGTTTTTCCAGCAAAAGTGGTAAGATTAACTGATTGCTCTGACCTCAGTCACATGCTTTCCCTGAACCAATAATAGTTATGGTTCTGTGTAGATGCTGATTGGCGAGACTTAGGTCATATGCCTTCTCCAAGTCACATGGAATAAGAATAAAATTGAAACGGTTTCTCACAGGGTTGTCAGAATCTTGTTACCGTAAGAAAAGAGGACATATACTTGGCAGAATAAGATAACTCATCTCCACTAATGTTTCATAACTAGCTCTACTGAGACATATGACTAAATTAAAAAAAAAAATGAATCGTGTAGGGAAAAGAAAGGAATAAAAAATATCTCAAGGGAAAAAACTTAAAGTTCTTTTATATCACTGTTGTGGTTGAAGACATACCTGATAGCTTAATGATGATGCCATGGCAGATCCACAGACCTTTGGTACGAGATACTGACCAGAAACTAATCGTTGCTTGGAAATGAGATGACTGTGCTCACAGGTGGGTTTTGGGGAAGTGGATTCATGTCTGTAGACAGAGATATAGTCTCATATCACCTGTGAGAATAATTAAGAATAATGGCCTATTTCAAAAGAAACCACTTTTATTTCCTTTATATAACTTTAGTTGGCAAAAGTCACACTGGGGGATTTCCAAAGGGATATGGTGAAAGCCAGGTAACTATTAATGTGTTTCCTGAAACCATGTGGAAGTAAGACCATTGGCCTGCCTCTGCCTAGGACATCAGGAAATTGCATCCTCATTAGTGAAGAAAGGGTTGGCAGGGGGAAGGTTCTGATAGTGAGAGGTGTTGAGGGAGAGAGAGAAAGAGAGAGAGAGAAGCTAATCACAGAGTGTGCTTCACCTCTTCTCCGCCTTCTAGTCTTTGTATAAGTGGGCATTGTGGATAAAATGGACTGAAAGTGAAACAGTGATGGGCCCCATAGGATCATTGTCCAACTTGTATGTGGAAATGTGTTTGGAGACCCTCATGCTAATTGGGTCTTCAGTAGCTGCCCAACTCTGTGCTCAAGTGATGAACTAATGCTGTATCTGTAAGTTTTGGGAATTTTAGCTGTAATTGGAAATGTAGCCTTTTCTCGGCTCCCTTGTTCTCTTTCTGATTTCCTCCCCTTGGAGTTTTGGATTTTTCCTCTTATGCCATCTTTGTCCTCAAGGGCAAACTCACTCCCAGGCAGCTGGAAGATATTTCTTTCCTTGAAAAATAACTATGTTCGACATGACTAAATTTGTTAGTCTGTAATGTAAGAATGGTCCCCAAATGCATTTGAGGCTGTGAAGGGACTAAAGGAAGCATGAACCCATATATGTTGAAATGGAATTTGTCATTATCATGGGAAACTTTCTTTGTAGGAAGGAACCCTGCACATAGGCAGTACTTTGCAACTAGAGGCTGCAATGAAGATGATGCTCTCCTTCATTTACTCCGTCCTTAGATAGAATGAGGAACCGGTGGGCCTCCTCCAACATGCCTTCCTCTTTCCTCCCCTTTGGCTGGGCCCAGACTTGTCCCTAACTGCTTCCTTTGTTTCCTTTCTTCTCTCTCATCTGCCCTCAGGCCTCTGTTTGGAACAAGCTGTCCTTTGCAATCTACCAATCTAAAAGGCTCCTTTGCTGACCTGTCCTCAATACTTTATCGCTGAAGACATTCAACACTATGTCTCTACTCTAAAGCCAGATTTTGGAAAGAGAGGGGGTTCAGAGAAAGCTTCATATTAGGAGAAAATGAAAACAATTACTTCTTAAAGCTTTGTAGCCACTCACCTCCGCAGTATTTTACTGTTATTTAAATGAGTTGTTACTTTTAAACAAATAACAAAATTGTCATTCTGTACTTAACAAATAATGACGATATGTATAGCAAAAATAATAATTTCTATAAGTTTCCAGTTCATTTCACATCCTTATCTCCTTTAATCCTCAAATGATTATTTTCATTTTATAGGTAGGGAAGCAGATTCAGATTAGTTTATAGGTTTTACTAAACACATACAGTTGTTAAATGTTCTTTTCACGTAAAAGAAACTCTTCCTATTATCAGAAATAAGCAGGAGAATGGCCAAAGCGTGATTTATTTAACTAAAGAAAGAAAGTTGATGAGTTTTCTTGAGTTAGAATCTAGAAAGATTGCATTAAAAGATTATTTTTATCTTTTAAAGATGCACCAGAGTTTGAGTCCCCAGTTCCTGGCCTGCCATTTCATATTGTAGATTCTCTATCCGGATTCTGAGGATAAAGACAATTCTCACATGCCCCCCAAAACAGGACCTGCCTGCTACACTATCTATCCTATTTTCTGTGGCTCCTGGTTTTACTTAAGATACTCTCATCCATGTGTCAACCACCCAACTTGTCCTTGGTTATTTTAAGTGAACAAACTGATTTCTCACTGAGCCAGAATATAGCTAAAATTGCTTGCATATACAGTTTCTACATGGGCATTCAGTGTTTGTTCATTTTGTCATTCAATTCTAGGACTGGCTACTAAGGAATTTATTCTTATTTTCATTCTATATTGGTTCTCATGGCAGGAAATGGTACTCAATAACACTATGAGGGCTTTTTAAACCTCCATTTGGAAATGTGTTTTCTTATGTAGTAGACAAGAAATTTCTGCTTGACTTTAAGTAAATATTTTATTTCTTGTATCCCCCTGGCTTTCTCTACTTAGGGATATAGGGAGAAATGTGAGAAATGACATGTAGAAAAAACACTACATGTGTTATTTAAAATTCACAGGCTGGTAGAAAAAAAATCACTGAAACTTTGCAAAATTCACTTCTCCAGGTAAAAGGCACAGTTATGTGCTTCTTGATTTTTATATTTGAAGATATATGGAGCTTTATGTTTTGCCCAATACTTGGAGGAAAGCAAATGATTATCAAGTAACATTGAGGACTTGGTTCAGCAGGCAAACACATGGAAATGAGTCTCATGCTTCTGGCAGGGTTTATGTATCTACATGAAATCCATTGGACAGTCCCACCAGAACTGAAATAATTAAAACCTCTGCTTATTTTATTTCACAGCTTTTTCAGGGCTTTTCCAAGAGTGAAAAACAGAGGCAACTACTGGTAGATCAAAATGGTGATTTGAGGAGACCTGGAAGTAGATGTGTTTTAAAGCTGAACAAATTATGGGATGTGGTTTGACAGATGTAAAAGATAGGGTGTCTATACCTTGAGGTGAAGTGGAAATTATCAGGAATAGTTCATTCTTTGCTTCTACTGTTTCTGGACAAGATTTATTTATGAAATGGAGCAAATTAAAATATAAGCTAAATATCAGACAGTTAAAAAATTCCATAGTGCAGAAATTATTCCTAATGAAATATTTAGTAGAAATACCATGATTTGATTCATTTAAAAGTTGTCTGGACAAAGTAGTATGAGGAACAACACAATGAACACTATTTTTATGGTGATGAGTAAAGAGCTATATGGTTCTATAATCAGGTATTTGGAAAACAAGGCAAAAAAAAAAAAAACAGTTCACTAATTCAGACACTTGGAGAATGGGCTAACTTTTGGGAGGCAATGTTATAGAAACAGACACCCACTGAACCTTGTGTGGAAGTGGAACTATGTCAAGAATGATTTGAGTATCATAGGAGTTGTTTCCACTCCCCTAAATAAGACTGTCCTTCCAGCAGTCCTACTTCTGGATATATATCCAAAGAAAAACTAAATAAATCCACTACCTTGAAGAGATATTTCTGATTCCATGTTCATTCCAGCATAACTCACAATAGTCAAGGTATGGAAACAACTAAAGTGTTTGGGTAAAGAAAAAAGAAAAATGTATATGTTATATATTATATTAAATATATTATATATTTACATGTATAATGAAATACTATTCATTCTCAAAAAAGAAGGAAATCTTGTTATTTGTGACAACATGGAAAAATTTGAAGGACATTAAACTAAGTGAAATAAATCAGGTAGAGAAAGGCAAATTCTGTATTATATCATTTAAATGTGGAATGTAACTTGTCTCCACTAAGGGCTCATAACTGGCTCTTGAGACATATGCCCAAATAAGAAAATGAACAAACCATGTAGGAAACAGGGAAACAGTAGAGTGGTAGTTAACCAGGGTCTGGGAGGCAGGGAAAATAGGGAGAGGTTGGTAAAGGATACATACTTTGAGTTATAAGTTCTGAGCATCTAATGTATAATGTGGTGACTAAAACATTACATTATATGGTTGATAACACTATATTGCATAATTGAAATTTACTAAGGGGTACCTGCATGACTCAGTCTTTTGAGCATCTGACTATTAATTTCAGCTCAGGTCATGATCCCAGGGTTGTGGGATTGGGCTCCTCTCTGAGTGTGGAGCCTGCTTAAAACTTTCTCTGCTCTCTATCCCTCTGACCCTCTCCCCCACTCACACATGCTCTCTCTCTTTCTCTCTCTCTCACTGTCTCTAAAATTAAAAAAAAGGAAGAAAAATTTGCTAAGAGAGCAGAACCTAAATATACTCACCAAAATAAATAAATAAATAAATAAATAAATAAATAAAACACTCAACTAAATATGCAAGGGGATAGGTGTATTAGGTAACTAGATGCCAGAAATTCTTTCTCAGTGTACCTATATTAAATCATCACATTGTACACTTTAAATGTCTTACAATTTTATTTGTTAATTATATCTCAATAAAGCTGGATAAAATAAGATTTTCTTTATCTACATATAAGCTAGTTAGACCTGGGAGGGAATGAAGGTGGGCATTCCTCTGTATGTCAGAAAAGCATATTGATGCGCAGTACCTGGGTGGCTCAGTCAGTTAAGTGCTTAACTCTTGATTTCAGCTCAGGTCATGATCTCACAGTTTGTGACACTGAGCCCCATGCACTGCGCTGACAGTGCAGAGCCTGTTTGGGCTTCTCTCTCTCTTTCTCTCTCTCTATCTCTCTCTCTCTGCCCCTCCCCTGCTTATACTGTCTCTCTCAAAATAAATAAAGACTTAAAAAAAAAGAAAAGCATATTGATGTGAGAAAGAGAAAGGAGCAACTGGGTATTATTATTTTATCTTTTAATGTTTGCCACTTTCATCTTCAAAACTCTTACTTTGATACTGATTCAATTTGTTCCCATTCTAGACTGCAACTCTATTAATAGTAACAGGTATGGGGAACAAGAGGATAAGAAAAATTATCCCTGTAGTTTTCCCTAATAGTTATGTTGCTTTTGTATAAATAAATGAATGAATGTTAAATTTCCTAGGGAAAGATATGCTACATTCATTCCAGCATTCTCTGACAATGCTCAATTTTTCCAGAGGAAGAACAGAAACTCTCATTACAGAAACCTTACATCCGGGCTCCAGCTCTCATATCACCAGTTAAATTTCCTCCCTTCCCATCAGTGTGTCAGCCTATAGACAGCAACCTTATCTTCGTCCTTATGTTGCCATGAAACCCACACTAGAGTTGAGTTCAGCAGTCCTCACCCAGTTGGTAGCAGTGCTAGTAAGGATCCAGGGTGGGAAATTTACCTGTGTTCTCTCCCCTCAACTGATACAGGTGAGATCTGAACTAAGGGCTAAAAAAGCAAGTTAGAACATTATGATAATTTTGACTTGGTCCCAACTGACATCTTGGAAACGAATTGGCCATCATGTTTCTTTGAATTGCTGGAGATACCAAGATGCTTCCAAATATATAATTTTAAAGAGATAGAAAATTTTTCAAAGCATTTATTCTTCTTCCTGAAATGTGGTTCTCACTAAAGCTTCTAAATTTGCTGTAAGGAAACATAACCTCATATTCCCCTTTGCATACTGATTTCTTTGCTTCAATTTAACTTGGATGTTTTCCTGTAATCCTAAAGGCACTCTCTTGTTATAGGTGGTATTGCATCCATCTCCTCTAGTTGGCAGGTGCTGTGATTCAGTGAGGAGATAATTTATCCCTGGCTTTCTATTTAAGTTGTGAGCAGTATCTTTCAAATGTCCAGGTCTGTAGAGTCTAAGCAGTGATAAGAAGTGGTAAAGAGTATGGACCATGAGGTCAGACTGGCTAGTTCAAATCCTGGTTCTGCCACTTCCCTGTTATACTATCATGGATATGTCTTTTAATCTGTCTGTGCCTTCATCTTCTATCTGGAAAATAAAGAAAATATCAGTACATTCCTGTAAAAGTGGCTGTGAGGCTTAAATGTACAGCACTGTTATGTCTGTGAACTCTAGCTGTGGAAGCCCAGGGATATGCATGGCGTGTGTCTAGGATGTTCCTAGAACAAAGCCAGGGGAACACTCTGTAGCCATTTTTCTGACATATGTCTTTTAATGTCCCAGTGATTCCCATATCCAGTTCTATGATGGTCTCCTAGATAAACCCAAGTGGTTCTGCCTACTGTTCATGGATATAGGTTAGTCATTTGAGCTAGAGAGCTCACAAGTAGCTGGTAAAGGTTTCACTGTTGTCATACATTATTATCCTTATTGATGGACAGAAGGTTTCAGCAATTTAAAATGTCCTGATCCTTTTCCAAAGCTTACTTAAAATTAGATTCAGAATGATAAAGGAAACAAGCAACAGATACTGCAATTATACTTTATTTTTATGTAGAAAGCATGGAGTACAGATGTTGTATAATAAAGCATTCATCTGTTTCTAGAATATACCAGGAGCACATCTTCTAATTATAATCTACCTGACCAGTAATTACAAACAGTGGAAACTTTTGAGCATCTGCCAAAATGGCCATCTATCATCTTTCAACAATGCCTGTACTAACTCTATATGTCTGTAAAAATTTATTCACTATTTCTTTCCATTAACTTATTAACTAGGGCACTTTAGCCCATGAATCATATCCCTTATTTTTGGAATTGGAAGAGAGAAAGTCATGTTACTTAAAATGTAATTTATATCAAGGAATGTAAAGTAATTTCTGTTCAAGAAATAACATAAATAGCATTTGCCAATATTCTAGGTTTACAAGGTCATTGAGCTTCTCTGCAAATGTTTATAACCTCATATAATCTATTGCCATCTATCAGGTACCTTTTCTATCTGATGCATACTAAAATCTTAAAGTATTATTGAAAGCAAACTTGGAAATAATTTAGTTCTCCCCTCTATTTGATGATTAAATTTCAAACTCATAATACTTTTTTTAGTTGACTGATTGACATGCTTGCTCCTCTTCTTTAAAAATAAAGTTTATTTTTAAGCTCCTTTAAGTCATCTTCTCCCCATATTTACTAAAAGCAGTGATGGATATCAGATTCCTGGGAAGACCAAATTACAGCATTGGGGGCCCAAATTCCTTGGGAGCGACCCATTCATTTCTAGTTTCTTCAGCCCCATGAGCTCAAAAAAAGGTCTTCTCTGAAGGCATTTATTTCTCTTTTGCTTGTAGTCATCTTGAGTAATCCTTGTTTAGCAGGCCATTTCCCTGTTTCCTTTTCTTCCAGCTTTCCTTACCCAGTCTTGTGGTTTGGGGATATTCTATATGACATAGTGATTCTCTTCATATTCTTTGGAAGGCTGGTAGATGTCTGTAGAATTTTTGGAATTGAGCAGAGTGGATTTCAAAGAAAAATAACACTTCTTCAAGGTGAAAAAGTGTTCTCTTATTCAGACAGTGGTAAGTACCTGAGAAGTCACTGCCCATACTTCTGTAATAAAGCAGACCTTGGGCTGAGGTATCCTTCAGACCTGACTTTGAAGCTGAGTTTCTCCATTTTCTAGATGCTTGACCTTAGATAAATAATTTTACCCTTTTGACTCTCAGTTTCCCCCTGTAAAATGGGGACCAGGGTGCCTAGTGCAGTGGTTGTTGTGAGGTTCCATTGAGTTGATACAAAATACTTAGTTCTCTTGCCATGTCAGGCACATAGTAGGCATTCTACATATTCATTGTCTTCAGAGTGAGCTCATTTTAGAAGTCTTAAGAAATCTCAAAATGAATTCCATATTGGCCTTGCTTGGACACAAAATGAAAAACAGAAGAGACTCCTTCTCACCCTGTGGGTGGGGTATCACTCCTCTATACTGATTCTTTTTAATAAGAAAAGGGCGTCTTGAATGTGGTGGGAAAGGCAAGCCCACATGGCAGAAAGTCACAGAACACAAGATACACTTTATTACATGGCGTGTTTCTGTACCACAGATGTGCACACAGATGTGGTCATCAATAGAGATAACTAGTTTACAAGCCCTCCCTGGAAACTCCTCACAGTTCTTAGTAGAAAAGTGATTCTCAGCCAAGAGCTGCACTGAAGTTCAGCCCATGATTAAAGCGATTCCAACTGTTCCACGCTGAAAAGAATTAGAAAGGAGAAATGACCAGCACTGCATTTTTAGCCAAGGAACAAGACCAGGGGTCACCTAAGAAGCTAAAAGTCTATTAAAACAAGTATCTATTGTGGTCTTTTCTTTCTCTGTATTTGTCTGTTTGCCTTTACCTCCTTTTCTCTTTCTCCTTTCCTTCATTCCTTCCTTCCTCCCTCCTTTGTTGTTTCTTCATTTTTTCATTTCTTTTCCTTCTCCGTTCTTTTTCCTTCTGCTTTTACCCTAATGGAAAAATATCACTTTATGTCAAGGAAACACTATGAAACATCTGTTCATTGTTGGACATGTTAACATGGAGAAGACACATTCATTCAAATTCTGAAGTTTGTAACTACATTATTAATTTTATTGGTGATATATGATGAAGTTGTTACTATAAATGTCTAAGGCAGCAGTTTAGCATAATAAAAATTGACTATTTTTAGGAGCCAGAAAAAAACCTGGGGTAAAGCCTGGTCTCCATTTTATGGCCCTTCTAAATAGGGTGGTCCTGCAAATTAAATGAAATAAATATATGAAAGCAATGTATCCATAATACATATAGAACTGTGGCTTGACTTAGGTTCTCTTTAGAAGCAAAGTCTGAAAAAGGGATTCAGGCTCGCATGACTTACTGGAGTAGTCTTAAGAGAAAGGGGAGGGAGTGAAGGAAACAAGTTAGGTAGGGGAAGGCGCTAAGTAAGCCAGGACATAGTTTCATAGTTTCTATTGGACTCTGCCTTTAGCTTGATCCAGTGGAGAGCTCTGTAGTGTGAATTACATCATGTAGTTGTTCCTACCTTGATATTACTGGCTAACCTTTTGCATTCTTCATGTAAACCAGTCACTGGCATGGCCTGCCCCTGGGATGGGACTAGGATGTAGCCTCCTGGGTAAATAGGTGCTATTTTGCCAAGAGAAATTATCTGGAAAAGGGGGCAATTGTGAGCCATTAGCAACCAACAACTGCAGCAGCTGAAGGCAAGTGTACCAGTCCGGTAAAAGGCATTGGCGGGGATAACAACATTATCCACTCAAAGGCTCAGTAAATTATTGTTAAAATTAGTATATGTCTTGGTTGCATATGTCCAGCTCAAGTCCTCATAAACTATTACAATAGTTTATGGACTTCTCCAAACACAAGAAAGTAAATTGGTTATATTCAAAAGTCTATATTATTCTGTATAGCTAGAGTCCTCTATCCACCCAGATTGAATTCTTGGTCAGTTGCCTGTGTGATGACTCACTGATGGGTATAAAAGCCATTCACTGCAACCTACTGAAGGTTTCCTTAGTGGGGAACAGGTAGGAGTAAATTCAGTACAAAATGACTCAGAGGGCTAATGGGATCACATACAAACTTGGGCTTTTCTGAAACCCAAAGACATTGTCTGCAAATTAAGGTAGTATAGAATAGAATGATAATGAGAATTGAGAGAGAATAGCTACTATAAAGAATAGTTCACTGGAAGTAAACTAATTTTAGTTTCTCCAAACACTGGGTCTGTAGAGATCTATGATTTAAATATTTTAGTTACAATTTCTTGGGGTACTTAGTTGACATTTTTAATCATTCCAACTTAATAATCATGCATGGGAAGGGTGGGGATTCACAGAAGATACTGTCTGGGTTTAGTTTTTATTCCACAAGCTTTGGCCATGTCAAAATGTGAAAGAATCAGAAGAACAATGACAAGAACAGTAAAAGCCTGAATTCAAACTGTACCCATGGCTATTTCACCTAGTTCTATGGGATTTTACAGATCCAGGAGTTTCCCACCAGGGCTCTTTACATGGACTGCTCTTGATAGCACTTTTATCGGTACAATGTTACCGTTGCTCACATAAGATCCTAGGGTTTTGTTTGTTTGTTTGTTTATTAACTGGAAACACATTTAAGATTGAGAAATGTTTGGGTGGACATCCTTATTCTCTTTCCCTTCAAATGAAAATTTCTTTTGTTCCTCAAAATGGTAAATCAATCTTTTCCCACTTTCTGATGGAATTGTAAGATGGTATTTATTTTCCTCTTAACAAAACAGGTACCTATGATACAGCTTTTCTTTTTTTGTTGTTGTTTTATTTATTTTGAGAGAGAAAGACAGTGGTCAGGGAGGGGCAGAGAGAGAGGGAGAGAGAGAATCTCAAGCAGGCTCTGTGCTATCAGCACTGAGCCTGACCTAGGTCTCAATCCCACAAAACATGAGATCATTACCTGAGCCGAAATCAAGAGTCAGATACTCAGCCAACTGATCCACCCAGGTTCCCCTACAATGTAGCTTTTCTATTTATCACTCTTATTTTCAAATTCTATTAAACAAGGAAAACATAAATTAGCCTTCTCTTACACACAAAAATTGTACCACACATTCATATCTTACAAAATGTACATCTCTAAGGGAGACAGAGGTGATGAATCAGCCTTACAGAAAATGAAAAGGATCCTAACACCTAATGTTAGCATATGTGTGCCATCCCAGTAACTTCAGATTATGTCTCCTTCCTACATAAGACAGTCCCATTTTCCTTTGCTTTTTGGAAGGTAGAATGATAGTTGACCCTTAAAATTATTAAAATGTTGTTCAAAAGAATGGCCTGAATGTGGCTTGCTGCATAGTGCAGTTCATGGAATAAATAAATTACATTGTCCTGTGATTCAAAATTCTGTCTTGGCAAGACATTGTTTTCTGGACATTGGGCAATAGAAATGCTATCTGTTTGTTTGTTTGTTTGTTTGGTTGGTTGGTTGATTGGTGTGTTGGTTTGAGAACACCAGAGACCTCTTTAACTATCTCTGGCTTGTTCTCTTTACATAAGTGAGATGAGTTAATGACAAAGTAATGTAAAAAAAATCAAAATGATGACAAAGCCAAGAGCATGAAATGACTAAGGCTTTGTTGCTTGTGGCTTGAGGGGGTGGGAGGCACCACCCTCTGAGGTGTCCGAGTGGGTCACCCAGCAGACTTGCCAAGGACTGGGAGGGAAAAAATAAGTTGGACAATTCTTCTCTAGGGACAAGGCCCAGAGTTGCATTATTTGTAGTGATAAAAATATGGGTGGGAATTAGGGTATGTATTGGAAATGAAAAGAAAGAAAGGAATGAATTAGAGTGGAACAGAGGTAGAGAAGAGGATGTTTTAAATGTGATGAATCTTTGGATTTCATTCTAATACTTCTTATCTTTATAAAGATCTAAGATCCACTTTTCTATTAGATAGTCCTATAATATGCCCACATATTAACGGAAAACTGAAATGTTAGAATAAAACCTACATGTTTCTTCTTTGACACAAAAGATAATCATATAAGCAAATTAAGTCACAAGTCATCTCAATGGCTGATTTTGTCTTAAAAACTTGAACTTTTTTTTGAGTGTTATGCTGAAAACTTGGGGGAAACTGGGGGGAAATACAGGTTTCTAAGTCAGGTCACAGGCCAATTTAATTTTGGTTCTTTCCTTCAGCTTTATAAACTATGTGATGCTAAAATTATGGTCATTTCACAGATAAGAAAACTGACCCCAGTGTAGTGAAAGTCATACTGCTGCCACTCATTGGAGCAGAGTTTTGACTCTGGGTAATGCTAATAAAGAAACTAGGCTGATAGGCATTGCTGGAAGCATTATAATAGGCCCTTAGCCTTCCCAGGCCTCAGTCTTGCCCCCTCCAATCTTTTCTTCATGCTGTCTGTAGTGAACATGACTTTTCAGTAATGTGAATCTAATTGTTTATCTCCCCTGCTTAAAATCCTTGGATATTGTCATGGGTTAAATTATGTGCTTCCCCCCTCCTCATATTCATATGTTGAAGTCCTAACCCTTAGGACCTCAGAATGTGATCTTATTTGGAAATAAGATCATTGCAGATGTAATTAGCTAAGATGAGGTCATTGGGGTGGGCCCCAATTCATTATGACTGATGTCCTTATAAAAAGGCGGAATTTGGACACAGAGATACATATAGTGAGATGCTGTGTAAATGTGAAAATGGTCATCTACAAGCCAAGAAGAGAGACTTGGAACAGATCCTTTCCTCACAGCCCTCAGAAGAACCTGACCCTATTAACACCCTGATTTCAGATTTCTAGCTTCCATAACTGTGAGGCAGCACATTTCTGTTGTTTAAGCCACCTAGTTTGTGTACTTTGTTATAGTAGCCCTAGCAAACTAATATAGATACCTTTCGATTATTTTTACAATGATGTTCAACATCTTGTAAGTGGAAACAGGGGTGTAGAATATAAAACCAAAGAGAAAATGTAACCCAAGCTAAACTTAGTCAGATTTTTGGAATTGTCAATAGTCTTAGTAAAAACTTATTTGAGTAATGACCATAATCTTACATGCCAGGCATTGTTGTGGGTGCTTGGTATTTAGCTGTGAATTAAATTGGCACATTACCTGTTCTCAGGGAGCTTACACTGAGACAGGCAACACACATTACACAAATATTTAATTATGATTATAAGAATTAAGAGCTTCAGTGAGATTTTCTAAACAATGGAATACTAAGGGAACCAACTCTTTTCTTGGAGGAATCAGGAAAAGCATGAGAGGATTCTTTGAGGCAGTTGTGTTTAAGCTTCTATTTGAAGGATGAGTAGAAGTTAGTTAATGGAAAGACATACTGGGAGAAGTGGCTTTAAGGTCAAGGGAACAAGAGTTATTAAGATTCCAGTGTCAGAGGCAAAAAGAGAGATAAGATATCAAAACAGAAATGAGATAAGCATAGGTGGAACAGGAAAGAAAGCTAGGTAGAAAGTAGTACTGGATGGGACAGGTGAAGCAGACAAGAGCCAGATCCCATGGGCAGTGACACAATCAGAGTTGCATTGTTAAAAGCTCCCTCAAGCTGTATGGTGAAGAACAGATCTGAGGAAACCAGTTGGATGCTATATTAAGAGGTAAGGATGGACCAGGAATTGGACAGGAGTGGATGGATTTAAGGAATAAATTACTGGTAGGATCAAGTGGATAAAGTCCAATAATTAAATGAAGATTGCAGAGGCAGGAGATAGGCATGTGTCAAGGCTGACTTCTAGTTTCCCTGCTTGCCCAACTGAGTAGAAGGTGGTATTATTCACAGAGATAGAAAACAGTAGATGAGGAACATTTTTTTTCCTTCTAGGGGAAAAGAGGGATGGAATATGAAGTCTGGTGCCTAATTTGAAGCAATTTTGAGATGTCAGATATCATGTAGGCCATCAACATCATTGGTCAGGAGGTCTGAGCTACCAGAGATACAAGTTTGTAAGTTGTTGTGATATAAATGGTAAGTGAAGCCATAGGGACAGATAAACTTACTCAGCAAGAGAAAGATGAGAAGAGGAAAGGAAAGGGTCCTAACATTTTAAGTTTAGGTGGAAGAAGATAGACCAGAAAGAATTAAAAAGAGTGGCAGGAGAGAAAGGACAACACTCAGAAAGATGTGTTGTCCTGGAGCTTCAAGAAGGAAGCAGTGGCTGATAGTCTTTACTGACTAACAAGTAGTATAATTTCTGAAATTAGTCTAAGCACTTTAGCCACACTGATACTTAGTTAAAGCTCTTACAGGGGCCTGAGTGGAGAAATGAACAGAGGTGTAGCGGGTATTGATATCCTGCTTATATCCCTTTGGTAGTCACTTCTATATTCCAAAGGTTGCTTTGCTTGAGGCCTTTCATTCTTTTGTTCATTCATTCATTCATTCATTCATTCATCATTTTGGCTAAAGAGCACCCTTAGCCTAAGCACAGAGCAAGCCAAAATGACAGAGTTAAAGTCCCCAGAAACAGACATCAAACAATGACAGAAAAAAGTTTGATACCTAAATACCCTAGTCCTTTGCCTTTCTATTGAGATAACTCTATGCTATCTCTCAGAGACCCCCAAGGGGACTTACCTTAAGTTGCCCCCGTGGTGACTGGTTGGATAATATCCCCTCTATGAACTTTCTGCCCTTCCTCATACTTTTCTACTCCCCTATCACTTTTTCTAGGATCACACCCTTGAATCCCTGTCTGAGAGGCTGTTTCTGGGGGTATTCACACCATATAGAAGGTGAGGAGTGGAGTAGTAAATGTACACTTAATTAGAATAGCCTAAGAGAGGGGTAGCAGGAGGAAAAACAGAGTCAAAGATGGTTTATTATAATTGTGAAAGACTTCTGAGCTTGTGTGAATGTTGGTGGAAAGAATGTGTGAGAGAGGGAAGGGAGAGAGCTTATAGGAATCCATGACAAATACTTTTTTTTTTCTGATGCTGTTGGCTAAAATATGAAAGAAGAAAGACAAGAAGAAAAGGAAAGGAAAACATGATAAGGTTTGCATTACAAAATGTAGGAGACCTCTTTGTACTGTTTGTAGGTGTGACTGAGGCATAGAAGTTTCCTCTTCAAAAGAATAAAACAAACTCATGTACTTGGACTTTTGTGGGTTTAGGAATTTCCAGCATCTCTAGAATCCACTTAACTACTCCATGACATATTTTTCCCTCCAGATGTGAACACTAAAGAGTCAGTTGTCAGTTGAACACTCTTGCATTATTTTCTCAGCAATTATTTTAAGGAATGCATTTGAATAAAATGCACTTTTGGCATCATTTTTAATATTGGATGATGATTTATGCTATTCTTACAAGGACAAGATGGCTCTGGGCATGAGTCATGACTGTATGCTGGGAAGATTCCGATGGGAACCTTGCTATTGCTGGTTGATCCATACCTTACATGGACTTGAAGCCGTGCATGGGTTTTATTAACATGTGCATTTTGCTTGTTAAGGCTTGAGCTTCAGCTTTTTCTTTCCAATTTAAGCCCTGTTTGTATTTCACACGCACCTGATTCAGAGTATGTGCTTGGGACTCAGAGTGGCTTGGGAATAGTAATTTGGAAAATCTCTGATAATCTGTCAGCTAAAATGGGATGATATGTTCCCAGCTGCAGCTGGGAAATGGGCTATTTCTCTCCAGAGGAGTAGATTCAGATGGCAGACAAAGTTCTAATTCTTTCAGCATCTCTTATCTGCATGAGGCAGGTTTGATGCAAATCAAAACTGTCCATAGGCCAAGAAAGATACAATCCATAGCATAAATCTTGGCTTTTCTAAATTGTAGAAGGATTTGCTTTACATATAGCCTTCAGATGTAGTTTTTGTAGTGAAAACTCCCTGCGCCAGAGCAGATGTTCTTTGGAAATAATACCAGGGTTTTTCAGAAGCCAAGGTGAATGAACTGTAAGACTGATTCTTAAAGTTTTCCAGGTTACAACCATTTCTGTCATTGTCTTTGGCACTGGTTCTCCAAATGTGTTCTCTAGCCTTGCTTCTCAGACTCTGATGTACATACAGATCTGCTGAGGATTTTGTTAAGCTTCAGACTCTGTTTCAGTAGTGCTGGGATAGGGGCTTGAGATTCTGCATTTCTGACAAGCTCCTGGGGGATGCTGATGTGGATCCTTGTTGATTCCTGAATCCTACTTTGAGTATCTTTGGGATACAGAAACTTGGTCTTAGAAGATTCTGTCCAACACAGAGTCTCTGGTCCAGTAAGTTCAAGAAAAAGATATTTGCATTTTTACCTTCCTCTTCAAAACTCTGCCAATTAATAAATTAAAGACTGAGAAAATCTGTTCTGAGGAAGTCAGATAGACTATAGAACCATATTTTAGTATGCTATCTCTTAACAACCTGGGGAATTTGATTTTTGTGAAAGGAAAAGATGGTCTGAGGTGTGGTCTCCATTCAAATATTTGTTCAGGCACTTGAGCAGATTAAAAGGGGGTTTTAGACCCTCTTTGTTTGACCTTCTTTTTGGTGACCCTGATAATCCTTCTCAGGTGAATGTTACTGCTTCTCCAGCTGAGTGAGGCTGTATGTCAGGCTCTCAGGGTCTCCAGTAGAATAATAAACTTTTCACATAGAGTCTTGGTATTCAAAATATATGGTTCTGGTTCTCCCTTAAATCAGCTCTAAATTGTTAGGGGTTTAGCTGCACCATGCTGTTGCAAAAAGGCCAGCTGAGAAAAGCAAGATACAGAAAAGCTGGACTAGGGAAATTTAATTCCATCCCTCCAACCATTTTAAATTGTTTTCAACTTTTAGTGTGTTTATGTATCAATTCTCTAATAAGTTCCTATGAAGATTCCTGGGCCTCTGCTCCAGAAGTGATCATCCTTTGGGGCATGAATGAATACACACACACACACACACACACACACACACACACACACACACACACAATGTTTATTAACTTATTTTGAGAGAGAGAGAGCGAGCCCAAGCGGGGGAGGGGCAGAGAAGAGGGAGAGAGAGAATCCCAAGTAGGCTCCATACTCAGTGTGGAGTACTGGTTCCACATACACAGGGCTCAATCTTACAACCATGAGACCATGAAATCAAGAGTTGGACACTTAACTGACTGAGCCACCCAGGCAACCCTAAATTTTCATCTTAATAAGCATTCCCAGGGTTTTCTGATGCAAGTGCTCTGAGGACCACATTTTGAGATTAACTTGCTTCTTTAAGAGTTAGACCACAGGCAGCTTGGCCAAAAACAAGCTTCTCTGTTTTGGTTCTGGGAATATGCACCTTTATGAATCATGTTTTAATATTCTGCCCTGGATTTTTAGGGAGAGATATATATATATATGTTGGTATTTTCTCTAAAACTGTTATTATGATACTGTCATTATGTCAGAACATCAGAAAATTCTGCAAAAGGACTCCACTAGCAGAGGAGTATAGCCTTGGGGTGTAGGCTATCTAGAAGAGAACATTTCTAGACATGTTTTTATTATGAAGGCAAGTGAAAATTTTGCTCCTGTTTGATAAGACATGTTTATACTAATATAAACATAGGTGAATTTCACCCCAAATTGTTAAGTCATTTACCCCAATTGCTCTTAGTCCTCTGTGGCTTTAGGTACACCCTTGGCATATCAACACATTCCTAGGGGCATGTACTCCAAAGCTTGAGAATTGTAGCATTATATCTTGATTAGGGTTCTAGAAAGAACGAAAGGGTGGGGGGAAGGAAGGAGTCAAAAGGTACAAATTTCCAGTTATAAGATCAGTAAGTTCTGTGGATGTAATGTATAGCATGTTAACTATAGTTAACAGCACTTTAATTTTTAGTTGCTAAGAGAGATCTTAGAAGTTCTCATCACAGGAAAAAAATAGAACTATGTGAGGTGACAGATGTTAACTAAATTTGGTGTGGTAATCATTTTGCAGCATGCACATATCAAGCCATTATGTTGTACACCTAAAACTAATACAGTGTTATATGTCAATTATATCTCATTAAAAAAGAATAAATCCTCTTTATAATTTGTTCCCAGAAATAAAAGTTGTTTTACACTGATATTTTATATTGCGATGTTTTACAATGAGAATTACATCATTTCTTTTTTTTAAATTTCAGCTTGACTGGTAGGAAGTTCAGGAAAAAAATGATTAATTATGATGTTTTTAAAGTTTTTTATTGACTTATTTTTAAATTCCAGTATAATTAACATACAATGTTATATTAGTTTTGGGTGTTTAATGTAGTGATTCAGCATTCTATACATTACTCAGTGCTCCTAATGATAAGTGTACTCTTAATCCCCTTCATCTACTTCACCCCCCATTTACCTCCCCTCTGGTAACCATCACTTTGTTCTCTATAGTTAAGAGTCTGTTTTTTGATTTGTCTCTTTTTTTTTTCTTTGTTCACTTGTTTTGTTTCTTAAATTCTACATGAGTGAAATCATATGGTATTCCTCTTTTTCTGACTTATTTCACTGAGCATTATACTCTCTATAGCTCCATCCATGTTGTTGCAAATGGCAAGATTTCATTCTTTTTTATAGCTGAGTAATATTCAATATCACACACACACACCCCATCTTCTTTATCCATTTGTCTATTGATGGGACACTTGGCTGCTTCTGCAATTTGGCTCTTGTAAATAATGCTGTAATAAACATAGGGTGCATATACCTTTTCAAATTAGTGTTTCATATTCTTTGGGTAAATACCCAGTAGTTCATATGGTAATTCGGTTTTTAATTTTTGGGGAACCCCCATACTGTTTTCCACAGTGCTGCACAAGTTTGCATTCTGACCAACTGTGCATGAGGGTTCCTTTTTTTCTACATCCTCGCCAACATTTGTTGTCTCTTGTGTTTTTGATTTTAGCCATTCTGATAGGTGTGAGGCCATATCCCATTGTGGTTTTGATTTGCATTTCCCTGATTACTGATGCTTAGCATCTTTTCATGTATCTGTTGGCTATTTGTATGTCATCTTTGGAGAAATGCCTGTTAATGTCTTCTGCCCATTTTTAAATTGGATTATCTGAGGTTTTTTGGTGTTAAGTTACATCAGTATTTTATATATTTGGATACTAACCCCTTATCACATATATCATTTGCAAATATCTTCTCTTTCTCAGTAGGTTGTCTTTTTGTTGATTGTTTCCTTTGCTGCATAGATTTTTATTTTGATGTAGACCCAGTAGTTTATTTTTGCTTTTGTTTCCCTTGTTTCAGGAGACATATACAAAAATATGTTGCTACAGCCACTTTCAGAGAAATTACTGCCTGTGCTCTCTTCTCGGATTTTTATGGTTTTAGGTCTCACATTTAGGTCTTTAATCCATTTTGAGTTTATGTGTATGGTATAAGAAAGTGATTCAGTTTCATTCTTTTGCATGTAACTTTACAGTTTTCCCAGCACCATTTGTTGAACAGACTGCCTTTTTTCCTTTGCATAGTCTTTCCTCCTTTGTCATAGATTAATTGACCACATAATCCTGGGTTTATTTTGGGGATCTTCATTCTGTTCTGTTGATCCATGTGTCTGTTTTTGTGCCAGTACCATACTGTTTTAATCACCACAGCTTTATAGTATATCTTGAAATCTGGGATTATGATACCTCCAGTTTTGTTGTTCTTTTATAAGATTACTTAGGCAATTGGAGATCCTTTGTTGTTCCATACAAATTTTTGGATTATTTAATCTAGTTCTGTGAAAAAAGTCTGTTGGCATTTTTATAAGGATTGCATTAAGTCTGTAGATTGCTTTGAGTAGTACAGATATTTTAACAATAATTGTTCTCTGAACCCATGAGTATGGAATATATTTTCATTTATTTGTATCATCTTCAATTTATTTCATTGATGTTTTATAGTTTTCACAGTACAGGTCTTTCAACTCTTTGGTTATGTTTATTCCTTGGTATTTTATCATTTTTGGTATAATTGTAAATGGGATTGTTAATTTCTCTCTCTGCTGCTTATTAGTGTATAGAAATGCAACTGATTCCTGTATATTTGATTTGTATCTTGTGACTTTACTGAGTTCATTTATTATTTCTAGTATTTTGTAATTTTTTTGGTGGAATCTTTTGGGTTTTCTATATATGGTATTATGTCATCTGCAAATAGTGAAAGTTTTACTTCTTCCTTACTCGTTTGGATGCCTTTTATCTCTTTATGTTGTCTAGTTTCTGTGGCGAGGACTTCTAGTACTATGTTGAATAAAAGTGGTGAGAGTGGACATCCTTGTCTTGTTCCAGACCTTAGGGGAAAGCTCTCAGTTTTTTCCCACTGCGTATGATGTTTGTTGTGGGTTTTTCATATAAAGCCTTTGTTACATTGGGGTATATTCCTTCTAGACCTACTTTGCAGAGGTTTTGCATCATGAATGGATGTTTGTCAAATACTTTTTCTGGATCTCTTGAAATGATCATATGGTTTTTATTCTTTCTCCTGTTGATGTGATGTATCATGTGGATTGATTTGCAAATATTAAACCATACCTTGCATCCTGGGAATAAATCCCACTCAATCGTGTTAAATGATATTTATTTATTTATTTGTTTGTTTGTTTTGAGAGAGTGAGAGAGATAGGGAGCAGGGGAGGGGGAGAGAGACAGAGAGAGAGAGAGAGAGAGAGAGAGAGAGAGAGAAAATCCCAAGCAGGCTCCGTGCTGTCAGTGCAGAGCCCTATGGGGGCCTGAACCCACAAACTGTGAGATCATGACCTGAGCTGAAACCAAGAGTCAAGATGCTTAACCAGCTGAGCCACCCAGGCGCCCCTTGAATAATCTTTTCTTAATGTTTTGTTGAATCTGTCTTGCTAGTATTTTGTTGAGGATTTTTGCATCTACGTTCATCAGGGATATTGGCATATAGTTCTCTTTTTTAGTGGTGTCTGTATCTGGTTTTGGTATCAGGATAATGCTGGCTTTATAGAATTAATTTGGAAACTTGCCTTCTATTTTTTTTGGAATAATTTGAGAAGAGTAGGTATTAACTCTTCTTTAAATGTTTGGTAGAATTCGCCTGGAATGCCATTTGGTCCTAGACTTTAGTTTGGAGTTTTTTGATTACTAATTCAGTTTCATTGCTGGCAATCAAGCTGTTGAAATTTTCTATTTCTTTGGGATTCAATTTTGGGAGGTTATATGTTTCTAGGAATTTATTTCTTCTAGGTTGCCCAATTTGTTGGCATATAAATTTTCATAATATTGTTACAATTGTATTTCTTCAGTGTTTGTTATTATTTCTCCTCTTTCATTTCTGATTTTAATTTCAGTGCTCCACCTCTATTTACAGTGATTTTTATTAGTCTAATTGTTTAGTACATTTGCTAAAAATTTCCACCTTTTCTATGGACACTTAATTTCAACTTTCATGTTAATTATCTTACTACATGTTATTTAAAAAATAAGGCACCCAGTATTTTTAAGCTCATAGAACATTTACTTGTGAGTTTTTATTTTGACTTAAATTCTCTAAACCATCAATATTTCTTACCATTTTTTTTTCAATCAGAAATACTCTTCAAGTTTATTGTGGTACATTCTGGCTCTTCTTGAAGGCTTAGCAGCAAAAATTCCCAATGGTTCTGTCATCAGGGCAACTACAAGGCAAAGTGACTGACCAAGATCTGGTACTCAAGAGAGAACAAAGTTTACTCTGAGTGATATCTTCAGAAGACTTCACGGGTGGTTCTCCCCTCGTTTTATGGAGTTGCAGAAACCATACTGCAGCATTCCCCTATATAAAACACTTCTGTATACCGTCTCTTATCCAACCCTCCCCCATAATACTGCAAGCCTTATGTATCATCTGTATCTGAAAGACAGGATTGCCACCCAGTAGACATTGAAGGGTCTATCCAGTGTCAATCAGGCAAGAAACAGAACCAACACTGCAACTTGGTCTTCAGATACCAAATCCACAAATGTTCCTCATAGACCTTAGCTGCCAATTTTCACCCACTTGAAGCCATACTATAGGTGTGAATAGCCACATTTGTCAAACCCTCTTGTTTCTGCCATCTGTTCAAATGGAAAAGTACTTGGCTGGATGAAACTAAGAGGTATGTATAAGAAAACAAAGTAAAAACATGTTAGTTTTAACAAATCAACATTCTAGAGTTTGACAAAGTGCTGACTGAATGCTTCTCTTTGGTTCTAATATATTTGGGTTGGTTTTGAAATGAGATATAGGGATGACTTTAGCACAAAGGAATTTTTTAAAAAAATCCCAACTCATTGGCTAAATAAAGCATCTTATTTTGATAGGAATGAAGTCCACATGAATATTGCACACAGATAAGTTTTTCATCAACAAACCACATTCTCCCCATGCCTAAGTGACGTCCTGGACTGTGAATTAAATGACATCCACAGAATATCATGGCAACCAGTTAACATTGGAAAACAAAACTGAGCAAAACAAGTAACAACAACAGTCAGTTAACCTGTTGTTTGTTCAATGTTGTATCAAACATCTATTCTGATTTTTAAACCCTTAACTGCCCCCTTCCTTTGGTAAAGTAGACATCCAGTTGTGGATCATTGGGTGCTGCATTGACCCTTTCAGACTGATATTTTTAAAGTTAACGTTGAAGCTATATAAGTTAAATTTCTCCCTTTTTCTTTCTTGCACACACACAAACACAGCCACACTCAAGATTAAACAAATATGTTTGCAGTGGGTCATGATGAGCACTAATAAAAAAAATATTTTTTAAGCTTTATTTATTTATTTTGCGAAAGAGAGAGGGAGAGCATGAGCAGGAAAGAGGGAGCAAGAGAATCCCAAGCAAAGTCTGTGCTGCCAGTGAGCAGGGCTTGAACTCATGAGCTGTGAGATCATGACCTCAGCTGAAATCAAGAGTTAGAAGCTTAACTGAGTCACCCAGGTGCCTCCAATAAATAATTCTTTTAAAAAGATGGATGAGATTAACCTGTATCTCAGTGTTTTGCACCACAGGCATCCAGGGGGATCCACATTGATTACTGGCCATTATATGGCCAGTAGGAGGCTTTTATATAAGTGACAAAACCCCAACACAAAGCCATTGTGGGGATATTGTTAGTGGACTGTAAATTGCTAGAGACCAGGACATGTCTTACACTTGCTCTTTATCCTCCATTCTATCTAGCACAGTGTAGAGCATTTAGAAGATGCCCACCAAAGACTTCCTAATTGGCAGAGTGAAAAAAACAATGTCTGCTTCTCGCATTGTCTGACTGTAGGGTAGGGAAAGGGATAAAAGCTGTGTGGGAGATAATTATGGACTGAACAGAAGCCAGGAGAAGAGAATAAATATTCTCTCTTTAAAAATTTCAACTTGGTTGGTAGGAAGTTCAGAGAAAAATTAAATGCTTAATTATATATCCTTAAGATATTTATGTATCCAAAAGTTCTACATATTCAATATTTAACCTAGAAACAGCATTCTATAATATAAGGAGCTTTATTAAATGTCATATTCCAGCCCAGTGACAATAAAGCATATAACACAGAGACGATTGTCCTTTAATTTTTTTTTTTTTCAACGTTTTATTTTTATTTTTGGGACAGAGAGAGACAGAGCATGAACGGGGGAAGGGCAGAGAGAGAGGGAGACACAGAATCGGAAACAGGCTCCAGACTCCGAGCCATCAGCCCAGAGCCTGACGCGGGGCTCGAACTCACGGACCGTGAGATCGTGACCTGGATGAAGTCGGACGCCCACCCGACTGCGCCACCCAGGCGCCCCTTTTTTTTTTTTTTTTTTTTTTTAATTTTTTTTTTTTTTCAACGTTTTATTTTTATTTTTGGGACAGAGAGAGACAGAGCATGAACGGGGGAAGGGCAGAGAGAGAGGGAGACACAGAATCGGAAGACGATTGTCCTTTAGAGGGAACTTCCTCTCTCTCCCTAACGGAAGTAAAAACTTTGACCTATGAAAATGGTGAAACAAACGTCTGCTCACAACTATGTGCCAGTAAGAAGGCCCACAATGTCAACACAGGAAGTTCAGTATTTACTTTGCATTACGAGAGTATTGGAGCCATAAAGATTTTTTTAAAATTTTGATTATTAAAGATTCATGCAATGTTTACATACAAGATACCAGTCTGTATGACACTATATACTGGCAGCAAGCCAGTCTGTACACATACAGCCCCTATTGTGTACAGCAGACAGCATCCATTGGGCTTTGGCTTTTATAAATTAAATTAACAAACATTTAATGGGAACCAGCTTTAACAGATAGCTTGGCTAGATTTAAGAGGAAGTTTTATGTTGTTGTTGGTTTTTGTTTTTTAATTCCTTCCCATTGACAGTTATTGATAGAACCAGATAGTTATTAACTCTTCATCTCATGTACTGATTCACACTGACAAAAATCTTTTACATTTAATTTTTAAATTTTTTACTTTATATATATATATATATATACATATATACATATATATATTTTACTTTATATATTTTTACATATATATACACATATCTACCTACCTACATACCTACATACATACATATATATATATTTACAATTTTGGACTCTCTCAGCTACTCATATGCTTCTTTTCTTCACAAATGTTGTGTTTGGAGTTCCTAGAGAGAAGGAATTAAATCTACTTAGTGATATCTTCTTGCCAGTGGAGCACTGAAGGGCACTGAGAAGAAATTACTGAGGCCGATGAACCCATATCTCCTTATTATATCTGGGGCAACCTCTTCCACAGTGATTGTGGAATCCAGATAGCTCCTTCTCTGTGTTTTCACTTTTCTGGCCCATCAAAGGCACAGCAAAGTTTCCAGAATCTTAATACATTTATTGTTGTTCCTATGCATTCAAACCCTATTATGGAATCAACTGCCATATATGCATATGAAATCCTACTGTTCCTTTTTTTTAATGTTTATTTTTGAGAGAGAGAGAGAGAGAGAGAGAGAGAGGAGGAAAGAAAGAGTGTGAGCAGGGGAGGGGCAGAGAGAGATCCCAAGCAGGCTCTGCACTGACAGCACAGAACCCTGACGCAGTGCTCAAACTCACTAACCTTGAGATCATGACCTGCACAGAAATCAAGAGTTGGCCACTTAACTGATGGAACCACCTAGGCACCCCTGTTTTTTCTTATTTATGTAATTCTGTGGAAAAATTTGTTTTGGAAGTTATTAATATGCCAAATATGACAATAATTTTCATTATAAAAGTACCTTTATTCTGAATACTTATGGTAATTCTCCTCTGAAAAAAATTGATAATGAATTATTAATATAATGCATGTATATATTGTTATGATTTATATGTATTTTTAATCTGCTAATAGAGTTAAGATTTCTAGGTAAAATAAGGGATGTTTAGTTAAATTTGAATTTTAGATAAATAATGAAATTTTTTCACTATAAGTATATTCCAAAGAAAATGCATAAGACATACTAAAACATAAATCGTTATTTATGAAATTCTTTTTTTTTAATTTTTATTTAATTTGAGAGAGAGTGAGCAGGGGAGGAGCAGAGGGAGAGAGAAGGAAAAAATCCCAAGCAGGCTTCATGCACAGTGTGGAGCCCAACTTGCAACTGGATCTCATAACTGTGAGATCATGACCTGAGTGAAAATTAAGAGTCAGACACTTAACCAGGTGCCCCTATTTATGAAATTCTAATTTAACCTAGCATCTTGTATTTTTTAAATATTTTTAAAAAATATTTATTTTGACAGCTTGAGCATGAGCAGGGGAAGGGCAGAGAGAGAAGGAGAGAGAGAATCCCAAGTAGGCAGCACAGAGCCCAACACAGGGTTGGAACTCATGAACTATGGGATCATGATCTGAGCCAAAATCAAGAGTTATACATTTAACCAACTGACTCACCCAGGCACCCCTATTTATGAAATTCTGGTTTAATTTAGCATCTTGTATTTTTTTAAATGTTTTTTAAATGTTTATTTATTTATTTTGACAAAAAGAGCAAGCACAAGTGGTTAAAGGGCAGAGAGAGAGGGAAAGAGAAAATCCTAAGTAGCCTCCATGCTGCCAGTGCAGAGCCCAACTCAGGGCTTGGAGTCATGAACCATAGATCATAACCTGATCTGAAATCAACAGTCAGGAGTTCAACCAGCTGAGCCACCCAGGCATCCTGCATCCTGTATTTTTATTTGCTACACCTGGCAACTCTTAATAGAGTATGTCTCCGGCCTTCATAGTTTGTTCTCTTTTTCTAATAGTTGCTTTGCCTACATTGCGCTAATAGCATAATATTTTAACTCCTAAAACACCAGACCAGGGAATGAAGGTTTTATGTTTGGTTCACATATATTTTATTTTATTAAATTTTTTTAATGTTTATTCATTTTTCAGAGAGAGAGAGACAGACAGCATGAGTGGGGGAGGGGCAGAGAGACAGGGAGACACTGAACTCGAAGCAGGTGCCAGGCTCCACACTGTCAGCACAGAGCCCGATGTGGGGCTCGGTCCCACAAACCGTGAGATCATGACCTCAGACAAAATCAAGAGTTGGATGCTTAACCAACTAAGCCACCCAGGTGCGTCTGGTTCACATGTATTTCATAAATTCAGTATTCTTAGGCACTATTTTGGAGAGTATGGGTTATATTTGATAATACTGAAGCTGATTATGGGATGCTTATGTCAGTCATTTCCTTGCTCTTCAATAAAGGCAGTGAATGTCTTAAAAAGAGGAGTAAACCATAAGTCGAGAGACCTGGGTTCTAGTTTCATCTCTGACACAATCTCTGGGTCTCTATATTATCATCAGTGACTGTGAATACATCTATGACTGATGTAGATTCACTGCCTTAATGACTCCCATTCTCTTCTGCTTGTAATCATACCTTTTGATGTATAAGGTAATGGAGTCTATTTATGTGCCTCCTGATTTTGACTGTGGCCATGTGACTAAGTTTGGCCACTGAAACGGTAGCAGATGGGACACATGCAGAGCCTTGAAAGTCAGTTGTACTGACATGTTTCTGGTTACACTGGTGCACA
Organism: Panthera tigris; assembly: GCF_018350195.1. Taxonomy (NCBI): domain Eukaryota; kingdom Metazoa; phylum Chordata; class Mammalia; order Carnivora; family Felidae; genus Panthera; species Panthera tigris. The sequence goes on from NC_056662.1 coordinate 36,675,156, forward strand.
TCTGCCTTCATCATGAGAACATGCCTGGCTAGCCTGTTGGAAAGATGGGAGAGTAAGGTGGAGAAAAATATTTAGTTTCTGTGTATTCCTGTCTCTCACCCATGAGAGGAAACAATCAGATTGAAATATTTTACTTTTCCTAAAGAATCATTATTAATCATTTGTACATAGACATCAACAAGCTTTTGAGAAAACATATTCATACATGAATATAGGTGTCTTAGGCAAAATTTTATTTGGCCCTAGAATTCTGAGCACACTAAGGAACTAAAGATAAACTTTATTTTTCATACTATGTCACCCCTTCCACAATTAAGAAAAACAAAGAAATGGAAGACTATAGGATAAAAAGCAAATAGAAATGAAGGGTGAAGCTGAAAGCTGGTTGGTCCATATGATAAGAGTTTTGTGGGCACTTAAGTTGAACATATGAAGGCAAAGTTTAGGTGTTTGTCAGTGTAGGCATGGCCTTGGAGGAGGCTGGAAATGCATACTGCATGGAACTTATTTCATCCAACTGCATGCATCAGTTTCTCTGATAGACTTTTTCTTTATGGCTGTTGAACAGGATAGGAAGACATGAGTGCTTTTCTGTTTGTGCTGTGATTGACAGAATATTGAGTTTTTGTCTCACATCTGCATGTTACTGAACTGAACTTTTTTTCTGACTTACAGTGAAAAAATCTTATTTATGTTCACTTTTTCTGGGTTAATTAAAAAGGGAATGTCATCCAGATCATACAGGGATGGACATCTGCTAGCTCCTCTTCACCAATAGGCTCCTGAGTTTCAAGGGGCTGTGGGAGAGGAAAGGGAAAGGAAGGATTTTAGAGTGTCCCGTTTCAGGCCTCAGTCCTTACTGTGTCTCCATATATTCGTGTGACACTAAGTACACTGAACCTGTACAGAGCATTCATGCGTTTAACCTGAGCTTAAATAAAACACGGAAAGCATTGTGGACCAAAATTCTCACCAGATTTGACAAGGATACAACAGTATATACTCAGAAACCTGTACAAATACTACAACTACTACTAAGTTCACATTGCTAAGCAACCCTAGTCTATATGCCAGTGGAACTCAGGATAATGAAAACAGATGAAAGCAGTGTATATTTTCTTCAAAGTTTCTAACTTCAGAAGGAATTCCTAGATATAATAGGTATGTGGGGGAAAAAAAACTGTTGACAGGACAACAATTCATTCACTTCCTAACATGACTAGTCATGTACTGTACTTCAGTGTAAACAATAAGGTTATTGTTTGGATGGGAAAACAAGAAATTCGTTGGAAGGCGAAAAGGTGAAAATGTTCTGTAAGCTGATTTTGTTTTGGCAAGCTGCACATTATTTTCCAGGTAGTCTTAGAAGATGTATTTAATAGGCACACATTTAAAGATTTGGCCACTTGTGAAAGTAAGAATTCTTTCTAGTTTTCTTATTGCTTTGGGGAAAGATATTTTTGTTTGCTTGTTTTATGTATTTAGATCCAGTGGCTCAGTGTTCTCATTAAGTTAGGACAGTAGGGCTTCAGATAATATTGCCTGTTCTGTTTCTCTCTAGCACTGAAGCATTGGGGATTTATGGCTCAAAATCCTTCAAAGGTGATAACGTGCCAATTAGTTCATGTGACCTAGGGTTGTGATAAATGAAACTGCTGGTAAGTTGAATTTATACTCAAATCAGAGAATTTTGCAAGAGCAGCCTCATGGTTTGGGTTCCCTCCTTTCCTTATTTTGTGTCAATTTCTTGGTGGATGGTAGATCAATCAGGATGGTGTGGGGAGGAGAAGAGAAAGAACCTGACACTCTGAGAGAAAGAATAGAAATTTGGAAGGCCTTATACATGGTTGAATACTACATTTCAGGGTTCTACAGAATTAGAGAGTTTTTTAGTGGTTAATGGTATTTGGATACTTATAAGTTGGGTTTGGTGTTACTTGTTGATCCCCAAACAGATACTGCTCATGGTATTTAGAGTCTATTTTGGGGCACCTGGGTGGCTCAGTCGGTTAAGAGTCCAGCTCTTGATTTCAGCTCAGGTCGTGATCTCATGAGTTAGTGGGATCAAGCCTGCATCAGGCTCCATGCTGATAGCATGGAAGCTGGTTGGGATTCTCTCTCTCCCTCTCTCTCTGTGCCTCCCCCATTTGCACACCTGCATGTGCGTGAACACTCTTAAATAAATATTTTAAAAATCTATTTTTACCATTTTCCTTTCTTAATTGAAATATACCTTAACTTGGCTGATGTTTTTCTCTATGTTTTAGAACCTAGGGACAAAATGGCAGATACCCAGCTGTCCTCAGCTCTTCTGAGCCCCCAAAAGGGAAATCTTTTGTATACACACACACAACGAATAAGCTTTCCCCAACCTGCTCCTGTCAATTTCCATCCTTCCATCCTTGTGAAGTAGCTAGTTTTCTAAGAAAGATTTAGGCAAGTTCTCAAATGTAGCTTTTGGGAATCCAGCCCCTTATATTCTGTCTACAGAAACTTTTATGGGCGCCATGGTCAGACTGGATGCTTCTTCCTGCATTTGTTTATAGGTTCCTCCCAAGGATTTGGATCTCTCTGGTTTCTATTTGAATGTCTGTGGCTAAGAGCAACCATATGAGCAAAAATAGTCTAGGGGTAAAACAACCTCAGACAGACTGCAGTGAACAGGGAACTGCAGCCTGAAATATCTGCATTGTCATCAGTCAGTGCAAAAAGGAGGTCAGTGGATGTTTCTGGATTTGCAGCATAGGCAGGATATGGAATCTTGGAAGATTTTTATTGTATTGATATCCATGTGATTTGGGGGGTTTTGCTAATAGTTCTTGCTGCTAACTTTGAGTGCCAGAGTAAACAGTAGTGGCCAGGAGAAAAAAGCCCTCTGGAGCTTATTTAAAGAAAACTGAATGGAGATTTCTCCTGCCAACCTGGGCTTCATCTTTCAACCCATGACTGAGTGGATGGAGATAGACTGTAGTCTGGCAGACAGTTCATAAAAGAGCCATTTTCAATTTAAGTTTTATGTGTTGGTTTGATTATTGATCTGACGATTATTGTATCATTCTCTATTTACCATGCGCTCCTCCTGAATGATGTCATTTCCTCCAACAATATTTGAAGTACATACTACCACTGACCCCAATTTACAGATGGAGAAACTGATGCACAGACAGTAGGTGATTAGTTCATGGATACATGGCTGGAAAGTGGATATGAACTAGGAACGCTGGTTCCAAGTACCATACCTTGTATTTACTCAATATTTTTATTATCCCAACCTTTGTATCTTTATATCACTTCATGTTTTCCCTTTTTCATCTAGGCTACCTTTGAAAATGCCTGGGATCTAAATTAGAGGGTAGTAAGAGATTAACCATCTGGATGATCAGAGTCAAGTGTGTGGGATATTGGAGGATTTCAGTGCCCCTGCTAAAACTGTCACTAATTAACACAGATAATCAGGAATTGACTCTATCTCAATAGGTCAAGCTGGCTTGTTATTTCTAAGAAATATTCCCCTTTAATGCTTTTCATTCATAAAGATAATTCCTGGAATTTAGATATATACTCTGTTCCAAAGAACTGAAATATTGTCTATCACTTTTGGTATAGTAAAAATTGGGTACCTGTTGGAACTTAGAAATACCCTGCAAGTGAGGCCACAGGACCAACGTGTGTGGGGTAGGAATGAGTGTAGCTCAACATAGTGATAATGATGGGCTGTGACATCACTAATCAGGTCCACATCTTGGCTTTCACACTAATTTTTTACTTTAACCCTTTACATTCCTGTTTCCTCATTTGTGAAATCTTTGGAATCCCTTCTTCATGAGGTTGTTATGAAGTTCATATTGGGTACTTAAAGGTTTGAGAAATCATGTTTCATATTAGAAAATGCTCAACAAAATAGATATTTCTGCTCATTCTTAAAGATTCCCACATAAAATTAACCTGGTGCAAACTGTGTGCACTTTCTAAACAAAATATCCTACAGTTTTATTCATCAGTTACATAAAACTGAGTTTCAGGTATTTAACTTTACATGTAGTTGATATGACCTCCCTGCAATCCAGTAGGTTGGAAACGTAAGTGTCACCTTCAGCATCTCTTTCTCACTCCATGCATGAAATCTGTCACTCAAACTTATAAATCTTCCTCCATTATAAGTCTGAAATTTCCTGCTTTCTGTTACCCAGGTTAGATCTACTAAGTTCTCCCAAACCCCCACTTCCCACCTCACCTGAACCTTCCTCTCACTGATAGCCTCCTTCACAGTTGTTCTATAGAAGGTTTCTCTTCTCCATCAGTTGCCTTTTGGAATCTGTCCAGAGACTAAATCCAGCTACAACCTGGTCCTGCCTACGCAGTTTTGTGGCCCTTTCATTTCTGAGCAAGTTCTCCTATTTCATGTACACTTGGGGGCCTTGAATCTTTAAATAATCCTCCACTTCCAGAGTTTATCCCTGACCATATATCAACTTCAGGTTTTGTTTGGGCCAGTCTCAACTCTTTGAGAGGCAGCCTTGCCAAGCGGGGCATATACAACATTGTCAATTAGAGTACTGATGCTTACAGTAGAAATTTCACTAAAACAAGAGATTATAAGTTAGTAAGTCTGGGATGGAGTGTGAAATTCTGTATTTCCAACAAAATCCCAGGTGATGCAGATGCCGCTATGAGTGCCAAGGACTGTACATCTCATAAAGAAACCTTTAACTCTTCACTCTGCCTTTCATCCTGGCTTCACCAGTTGTCCCTACTGCCAGAGCTATTACCCCAAACAATCATGCTTATTTATCTTTAATAGCTCCTCACAGCTTATAGAAAAAAATCCAAACATGTTTACAGAGTATTTGGGGCACTCTACTTAAAATCCTATTAAATATTTAAAGAATAGGCAAATGACTCCCCATATCTCCTCCACTCCTGGTAAGCTTTATTTACCCCTTTGCACACTGGTTCCTAGTTTATACCTTTGATAAGTCCCTTTAGTCCTTTATATTCATGGATAGTGTTTGTACATCCCTCTGCTCTGAAGAGCTGTTTGAGGGTCTACTTTTACAATCCCAGTCTAGATAGAGCCTGAACATGGCCAGCACCCCCACAGTGCCTGGTCACATGGTTTGTATTAGTAACCAGGGCATGGCCACACTGATGGAGGCAACAGAAGGACTGTAATGGATGGTTTTGTTGTAAATCGCTTTAAAATATTTGGGGGTGGGAGGGGCCAATTGTAAATAATACAGCTATGCATACCAGATTCAGAACCAAGAAGAAAAGGAACTAAGTTAAACACTGAGAATCTTAAACACCAATTGAAGATTCCTGTCAGCTTTCTTATTTTGCAGTGTTATTTCCAGGACACAATGGATCTGAGAGAAATATATCATTAATGTCTGGGTATTAGTTATGTTGAAGTATGTTCCCTTTAGTCCTACTTTGCAGAGGGTTTTCATCATGAATGGATGCTGTACTTTATCAAATGCTTTTTCTGAATCTGTTGAAATAATCATATGATTCTTATCCTTTCTCTTATTGATAGGATGTATTATGTTGATTGATTTGCAAATACTGAAGCATCCTAGCAACTCAGGAAGGAATCCCACTTGATTGAAATGAATTATTTTTTTAATGTATCATTGGATTCAGTTTGCTAGTATTTTGTTCAGGATTTTTGCATGTATGTTCATTAGCGGTAGTGGCCTGTAGATTTTTGGGGGTGGGTTGTGGTGTCTTTCTCTGACTTTGGTATCAGGATAATACTGACCTTGTAGAATGAATTTGGAAGTATTCTTTCCTCTTCTATTTTTTGGAATAGTTCAAGAAGAATAGGTATTAACTCTTTAAATGTTTGGTAGAAATCACCTGTGAGGTCATCTGGCCCTGGAATTTTTGTGGGAATTTTTTGATTACTGATTTAATTTCCTTGCTGGTAGTCAGTGTTCCAATTCTTTATATCTTCCTGTTGCAGTTTTGGTAGGTTATATGTTTCTATGAATTTATCCATTTCTTCTAAGTTGTCCAATTCATTGGCATATAGTTTTTCATAATATTCTCTTATAATTGTTTGTATTTCTGTGGTGTTGGGTGTTATTTCTCCCCTATCATTTGATGGTGTTTATTTTCGTCCTTTTTCTTTTTCTTGATAAGTCTGGCTGGAGGTTTATCAATTTCATTTATTTTTTTTTCAGAGAATCAGATCCTAGTTTCATTGATCTATTGTTTATTTAATTTCTGTATCATTTATTTCTGCTCTAATTTTTATTTCCTTTCTTCTGCTCATTTTAGGTTTGTTTGCTGTTCTTTTTCTAGCTCCTTTAGACGTAAGGTTAGGTTGCTTGAGATTTTTCTTGCTTCTTGAAGTAGGCCTGTATTGCTCTAATTTACTCCCACTTTTGCCGCAACCCAAAGGTTTTGAACCATTGTATTTTCATTTTCATTTGTTTTCGTGTACTTTCTAATTTTCTTCTTGATTTCCTGGTTGACCCATTCATTGTTTTTAGTAGCTTGTATTTAACTTCCATGTATTTGTGTTCTTTCCAGGTTGTGTGTGTGTGTGTGTGTGTGTGTGTGTGTGTGTGAGACTTCTAGTTTCATAGCACTGGGTCAGAAAAAATGAATGGTATGACCTCTATCTTCTTGAATTTGTTGAGGCTTTGTGTGTGTGTGTGTGGTCTAATATGTGATCTATTCTGGAGAATATTCCATGTGCACTTGAAAAGAATGTGTATTCTGTTGTGTTTGGGTGGAATGTTCTGAATATTTCTGTTAAATCCATCTGGTCCAGTGTGTCATTCAAAGCCATTGTTTCTTGATTTTCTGTTTATATGATCTGTCCATTGATGTTAGTAGGGGTTTAATTCCCCTACTATTACTGCATTATTGATTAGTTCCTTTGTGTTTGTTATTGACTGTTTTATACATTTGGGTGTTTTCATGTTGGGTGCATAAATATTTACAATTGCTATATTGTTTTGTTGGATTGTCCCCTTTATTATTATATACTGTTCTTATTTGTCTCTTGTTACAATCTTTGTTTTAAAGTCTGTTTTTTCCAATATAAGTATTGATACTCTGCCTTTCTTTTTACATCCTTTTGCATGGTAAATTGTTCTCCATTCCCTCACTGTCAATCTGCATGTGTCTTTAGGTCAAAAATGAGTCTCTTGTAGGCAGCATATAGATTAATCTTGTGTTTTATTCATCCTGTCACTCTGTATATTTTGATTCGAGTGTTTAGTTCATTTACATTCAAAGTAATTATTGATAGATATGTATTTATTGCCAATTTATTATTCATTTTGTGATTATTTCTGAAGACTTTCTCTGATCCCTGTCTTTCTGTCTTTCATGGTTTGCTGGTTTTCTTTAGTGATATATTTGGATTTTTTTCTCTTTATTCTTTGCATATTTAGTAGTGGCTTTTGATTTGTGATTACCATTAGGTATATATATAACATCTTCCACACACAGCCGTGTACATTAGGTTGACAATAGCTTAAGTTTGACCCATTCTTTACTCCTCTCCTCCCCATGTTTCTTATTTAGCATCCTTTTATGAGTTCCTTGAATGATATTTTATAGAAATATTCATTTTTATTGCTTTTGTGTTTTCTACCTTTATACTGTCCCTTTTGGTCTCTCCTTTCCAGTCAAAGAGTCCCCTTTAATATTTATTGCAGGGCTGGTTTAGTGGTCATAAATTCCTTTAGTTTTTGTTTGGGAAACTGTTGATTTCCTTCTGAGTGATAGCCTTGATGGATATAGTATTCTTGGCTGCATATTTTTCCCATTCAGCACTTTGAATATATCATGCAATTCCTTTCTGGCTTGGAAGGTTTCTGCTGAAAAACCTGCTGATAGCCGTGCAGAGTTTCCTTTGTATGTAACTGTCTTCTTTTGCTGCTTTTAATATTTTTTATCATTATATTTTGTCATTTTAATTACAATATATCTTGGTGTGAATCTTTCTAAAAATTTGTTTTATTTTTATTTTGTAGGGGGTTGTCTGTGTTTGGTAGATTTGGATAACTGTTGCCTTTCCCAGATTAGGGAAGTGTTTAGCTATTATTTCTTCAAATAAATTCTTTGCCTCCTTTTCTCTCTCTTCTTCTTTTGACTCCTATAATATGAATGTTACTATATTTAATGGAGTCACTGACTTTCCTTCTTCTCTTTTGTTTTCAGCTTGATTACTTTCCATTACTCTGGCTTCTAGGTCATTAATTCATTCCTCTGCTTCATCCAGCCTTCTGTTTATTCCATCAAATATGTTTTTCTTATTTCATTTATTGAGTCCTTTCTCTCTGCTGTGTTATTATCTCTGTGTTAATGGTCTCAGTGATGTACTCCACTCTCTTCTTAAGTCCAATGGGTATCCTTATGGTCACTGCTTTAAATTCTTCATCAGGTATGTTACCTATATCTGTTTCACTTAAATCTCTGGCTGTGGCCGTCTCCTATTCACTTAGGACAAATTTGTCTTCCTATTTTGTCTCTCTGTGACTGTTTCTGTGTGTTGGGAAAATCAGCTACATCTCCTGTTCTTGAGGGGAATGGTTTTATGAGGAAGAGGTCCTGGAATTCACTGGAGTGTGGTACCTCTTATTCCCCAGCAAGTACTTCTGGGAGTGTCTCCAATGTGTACTGTGTGAGCTCTGCTGTTGTATCCTGGCTGCTTTATCCTTCAGGCCAGTTGTCTGCAGAGGCTTTCTGCCTGTTTTGAGAAATGTTTGGTCCCTAGCATGAATGTGGCACATTTTAACTAGGTGTGCTGTAGTCTGCTTGTGAAATGAGACCTGTCACCACTGCTGCCACCAGAACTGAGGCTTTACAAAACTTCCAGACCAGGAGATGTGGTGTTGGCAAGGATTTTGGCTGGTCTTCTGGGGGAGGGTACCTGCTGCACTGGGACTGAGGCAAGCATGACTGGGAAGCATGGTGCTTCTGGAGCACGGGGGTCTGGGGGAGCAGGGCTTGAAGTAAGCAAGTTAGGTAGTAAGTGTTGATGCTGCACTGGTTCCTGCAGGTGGCCCTGTGCTTATGCTGAGGGGCAGAGGAGGGAAATGGTGCCTTCCATTTCCTTTGTTCCTAGGAGAGTCTCTCTATGAAGGCTGCCTCTCTGGGACATGCTTCAGGATAAGCAGCTAACACCCCACTGTGTGCCCTAGGTGCTCTTCAGATCACTGTTTCCATGCCATATGTCCATGGGCTGTTTGCCCTGCCTTCTCTCCAAGAGCTCTGCTAGTGTCTTCCTAGTTCTTCTGGAGCCAAGCACACAGATATTTAAAAACTTCAGGCTTTAAGCCCTACTGGTTACAAGAACTCATGAAATTCAGGCCCTCTTACTTTCCAAGCCATTTGCAACAGGGATTTGTTTTTTCATTATGTTCCCCTGTGTTTTAGTTTGTCTCTCGCTACTATCCACAACCATGGCTCTCTCCCCACCGCAGTGGCCATGATCGATTTCTCTCCCAAACTGCATTTCTGCATTTCCTACCTTCTGTGATATGGCCTCTTCTCTACCTTTAGTTTGGGAGTTTGTTCTGCCAATCTTCAGATTGATTTCTGGGGTATTTATAATGATCTGATGGTTATCTAGTTGTGTTTGTGGGCTGAGGTGAGCCTAGTATCCTCCTACTTTCCTGCTTTCCTCCCTCTTCAAGATGGGTTTGGTTATTATAATATTCCCAAATCATGTATTCATTAGAGACATTTTCTACGGTGAATTCAATAATGCCAATAGCCAATACCTACTTTAAGAAATCAAAATTCAAATAAATTTTCCATTGTCAATATTCTTTGGATACACTCACAGAAAGCTGAAGAGAGCCCTACAATTCAGGATTTGAATGGCAGTTGTTGTGGCAGAGTTAGACATAGTAGTGGATCCCAAGATTGTTTTAATATCTGCTTTGCCCCCTAAACTGTATGTGATTTTAGACTGTCCACTGTATCTCCCTGGACTTCTGTTTCCTCAATTACAATAGAATGCAGCTGGAAAAAATTCATTCAGAAGTATGTATTGAGAATCTCCCATACAGTAAGCTATGGGATATATTTGCAAACCAGGTAGACATGGTACCTGTCCAAAAGGAACTCATAAAACACATGTGTCCAGTGTAGATGAGAGATAACATAAGATGGGAATGATGAGCTAAGGAGATGAGTTTTCTGAACTCATGAGCCCTGTTCATATCATATTGAACTTTCTGACAATGTGTAAACTCAATAGCATCCTCCTAATTCTGTGCTCTAGGGTTTGTACCTATGCATAAGTAGATGCCTCTCCCCTTTTTTTTTTTTTTTTTTTCATTTTGCCTTTTCCTGCTTATCCTGAGACTTGACTTAGGAGTTACTTCACATGACCAGGTCTCTCTGGGACAGGATCTTTCCTTTGTACATCTTTAGCCCTTGTTTTTGAATTTTATCTTGGCACCATATTACAGAACCTACTTAATCATCTGCCATCCCACTACATATAAAATTCTTAGAGTCATTAAAAAAATTTCAGTTATATTTAAAACTTCTGTATAGTGGACTCAATGCAGTGAAGGCAGTAATTATTGATGACTAATTATTCCAGTATTTTATACCTCTCAGATATAGAATTAAAATTATTCTATATTGTGGTAGTAACACTGATTTAGTTATATAAGGTAACATTCATTTACTTATATAAGCAGAAATGTCTCTGTAACAAAAATTCAAATATGAGGACTTTCAGTTTGACAATCCATTTTTATTTCATTCACATAGCCTTCTCTGACCTTCCCAGACCACTCTGACTTTGGACTCTGAGTCCTGGCTGAATCTCTTACTGTTAATTTGACCATTCTCATATCCTGCTTTTTCTTTCCTTTTAATTTGTGTATGATCCTTACTGATGCTATTATAAACTTCCCAAAGGAGTAGTTTCTTAACATTGTTAAGAAATGTACCGTACTAATCCATAAAACACTAATTGGTCTGTTGGCTAGATGCAGTCAGTCAAGGAGGCAATATACCAACCTGTGGTATGTAATCAGTGAACTTTGGGAAAGAATAGACACTCTAGTTTGGTTCCGTTGAGACAGCCATTTGCCAGTTACTGCTTCACTTGTTAAGTATTCACATATTTGAGTGATCACAGAGAGAATGGTGAGAGTTATACCATAGAGGAGCAATGGAGCAGCCTTTTCCAACCATGATTTGCACTCATGGGATTTTAAAATATTCAGATGCCCAGATCCTGTCCCTAGAGAATCTGACTTGGGAGGTCTATGAGGGCTACAGGATCACAGTGCTTAAAACTCTCTACACTTAATAATTGAAAGAAGTTAAGGTTGTGAATCTCTGTAGTAAACTTCGGAGACATATTTTCCTCTAGGACTTTGTGATTCCCTCAAGAACTGTGAAAATGTTACTGCTTTTGAAAAGTAACCCTGAGTGCCTCAACTGTCTTAGTTGCTAGGAATATTTGTTGATTTTAAGCATATTGGGGTGAGCTAAATAAAGGGTTTTAGTGAGCACAGAAACCATGAGTTAATTAAAATCAACTATTAAGTTGAAGCAGAAATACCAGTAGTCTGCTGACTTGTTGGCTGTTGACAGACTGGAGCACAGGGTGTTGAGTCAGATCATATCCTACATGTTGCACCAATAGGGGGTAAATGAGTCAATTTTTAAAAACTGTGAAAACAGACATTTTAAATGTATTCACAAACTTTCTTAGAAGGTTTGGAAAACAAGGACGCTGTGTGGTCTAGAGAAAAAGGACCTTGGACCTCCTCTGAGGGCTGTTGCTAACCACACATGTGACCTTGGGCCTATTATTTGACCTCTTGAGGTCAGTTTTCTTATCTGTAAAATGCGTGGGCTATGTTAGTTATTCTCCAAGTCTCCTCCCAACTTAAAGACCTATAATTTAATGTTATCCCTGCTCCCCCCCGACCCAATTACTCTGTTGTCCTATTTTTCCCTGAATCCTATGAATCAATCATTTATGTTGGTTCACCAGTGTTTCTTAGTGTAAACTAAAACAGGAATCTATTGATATTTATGAAAGAGAAGTCTGAATGACCCAAAATAACAGAACATTCAGTTCATTTGACACATACTTTTAATTTTTGTGAAGAATAACACACACAGATGTGTAAAAGTTGTACCTATGAAGTTTGATGATTTTTTCCAACGTGAACACACCTATGTAACCAGCACTCACAACAATAAACAGAACATTATTGGTGCCCAAGTGCCACCCCGTCATGCTCCCAGTTCCTATCTCCCATTCCCTTAAGAGTAAACCACTATCCAGAAGTGTAAAACTACCGATTAGTTTGTTCCTATTTTACTGTTTATTTGTATCTGTCTCCTTTTGATAAACATTGTTTTGAAATTCATTGAGACAGTAAGATACATGTGGACACTGTTCATACCCACTCGGTAGGGTAAACCGTTGTATGCAAATATAACAGTTTAATGTTTATTAGCGTTTGGGTAGTTTCCAGTCTGGGGGTCTTACAAATAATGCTGCTCTGATATAAGTCTTTTGATAACATATTCCTAGAGCTGAATTGTTGGGTTGTTTTATGTAACACACTTCTCTGAATGTTTCGTATGTAAATGGCCTATTATTTGGTGCTGGGGTCTCAAATACATTCTCACCCTCAAGGGGCCAAACCATTGATTCTTGGATTAGAAATGCAGTAAGTACCCATGTATGTATATTTTAGCTACAGATAAACTTCCTGTTTTAGCCTGCTAAGGGTAATGTTGAAGCACATTTCTGTTCATTGAACAAAAACCCATAGTGGCAGAGGCAGAGACATCCTATTATACAACATAGTAACAACAGGCACTACAGTGTCACAATGAGTTTGAAGAATGCCCTTTTAAAAGAAAAAAACAAAAACAGGAAAGAAAAACATGTTCTAATAATCCGTGTGTATTCATTTAAAGTCATCTGGGGAGTATTAGGCACAGTGGGACTGTGCTTTGTTTTGCTTTTAGTTTGATGGAGGGCTCAGGCAATGCACTTAGGACCTGGGACAAGGGCCTCCCACACATCAGTCCCTTAAATTGATCCTGGGATTTGGTATGTAAAAGTTTTATGGTTCTTTTCTTCCAAGCCTTCCTGCAGGATCCATTTTTAGGCGTCTCAGAAAGTCACCTGCTCATTATTTCCACTGTGTGTGTGGGTGGAGTAGTTTGGCCCAAAAAACAGTTCCGATGTCTTTGTGCTACTATTATTGGAAATTTGTTTCTGCCAGAGGTCACGTCCACCTTATCAGTCGGTAGCCTGCTAGACCTTGAATGGATGGGGTCATTTTAGGCAGTGCATTCTGCTTAGGTTAATGGCAGATTATGAGAAAGTCTGCAGCTGACTAAGTAGTTACTTCAAAAAGGTGGAAAGTCATTCATCTTCTGTAGAGAGCCAACAGGGGTCTGAAAAGGACTAAGCGAGCCATAAGGCCTTTCCCAGTGGGCTTATGAAGAAGGCTTTCTCCTATCATACACGTGGGATCTTGGATCAGGTTCCTAAGCAGAGCCTGAGAAGGGATTTGGTTGCATGTGATTTACTGAAGGTGTGCCTTTAATGAACAGTGGGCCAGAGAAGCAGGGTAAGCCATCTTACCCTGATCCCATCATCTTGCCTGATCCTATGGGGGCCCTGGAATATGAGATGCACTACGTAGAGGCTTGGGGGTCCAGCATTTTGTACCCCCTTCTCATTCATGTCAATCATCTATTGCAGGAAGTCACTGTGAGAAGCAATGAGCAATCTCCCAGGCCAAGGAGTCTCCCACTCAGCCAAAGGTACTACTTCAGAGAAGGGGGCAGTGGAGAGCAATTAGTAACCAGCAATAGCTAGGGAATTAATACCCCAGTCAGTAATACAGACCCAGGTGAGTACACCAATAGTATTCACTACACACAAATTGTGATTCCTGGAGATTTGCCACAGAGGGGTGGGAGTAGAGGGATCATTTATTTCTAAACTCTAAACCTGTATCTTGGCCATACAAGAAATAACAGAGGATACTTTATGATGGTATCTTCTGCTTAGCAATAGGTATCTGGGCCAATTTTCATCAGACTTGTTTCTGAAACAACCTGTCCCCACTCAATCCCTCACTCTAGGCTCTTTTCCTGACTCTTAATACCTCTTACCACTCATATCCAGCTGTAAAGCCACTATGTACTCCACAGTCTGGCAAAATATCCCATTTCCTCCCCAAAGTACAAAATATATCTGTCATCTTCAGCCTAATTTATCCTCTTCTTTCATGGCAGTTAATTCCTGTCACAGTCCAACATTTAATTACTGGTGGTGTTTGCTTTCAAGATCTATTGTTCTATCTTCATAAATAGGCTGTGAGTTTGTCTCAGGTTGGGATTCCCCAAAGGCAGAACCTCAGATGAGGGTTTGAGTATTAAGGATGTGATTCCAGGGAGCACTGACAAAGGAATGAAGAAGTGAGATAGGGACTAGTAGGCAGGAAGTTTGAGGCACATTACTGAGGTGAACCACTGCCAGCAACTGGAACGTGATTCCACTGAGGACCTCTGGGAGAATCTGCAGAGCACACGTCAGAATTGTTCCACCCTAGGGGTAAGGAAATGGGACGTTTATCCTCCAACTTTTGTCAATCATTGAGTGGTGCCTGGTGTGAAGCAGCTAACTCCCTGGTACTTCTGGGAATGTACAGACCAAGTATGTTCTGTCTACCAGAGAGTGCTCTCCAGCCAAAAGAGGTAGCTGATTACAGTCAGAGAGGCCTTCAGATAATATGTCAGCTGTGAGTGCCAAGGAGATATGGGTGGGACACTGACCCACCTCAGCTTCTGATGATAAGAATCATATATGTATCCAAATCCACCATTCCAGTTTACAGGGGACATGCAGTAACATCTTTATTGGTTTGACTGATCTGTTGTTTGCTAATGACTAAGAAGTGGTGTAAATGGGGTTGTTAAACACATATTTATATTAGAGGTCTTATAAAATCTGAGGAGCCTAAGGCAATAAGTCAGCAGGTATTCCTAAAACTAAATTTTATCAAGATTTAATGCCACTGTATTTGTGCTATACTAACTGATAAAAGTTGTGGATACCAGGTGCTATGAAGAAGTTTCCCAAATTTGATGGGTGTTTTGTTTTGTTTATTGGAAAGAGGTCTATTAGAATTCTATACAGCTTAGACCACCCACCACAAAGGCAGATTCCTAAGTTTAACCTTTAGCTGCCATGTCATAAACTCCCAGTTCTCATATTCTTTCTTTATGACACTTAATGCAATCTTCTGTCTATAATGTTTGCCACTTTCCTGTAAAGTTAGGTTGGCTCTAAGAGAAGATGTAATGCAGGGCTTCTATCTTCTATGTATCACTATCAAGTGTCCCTATATTATAATAGGAAATCTCACAGTTCAAGTTCAGTATGCAACCTTGCCTCTTGAATACTATATTGCTCACTCCTTCATGCATTCAACAAATGTGTTTCAAGTGCTTGCTGTATGACAGGCAGCTCCAGATGCCTGAGTTACATCATTGAATAAGCAACTCTCTGCCTTCAGTGGGCTTCCACTCTAGGTAGGGAAATGATGACATCCAATAAAGAAAATAAGTGAAAAACTAATATAATACATTAGAAGGTATTGTACTATCAAAAAAGAAAAAAAAATTAGGGCCGGACAAGGCTGGGTAAAGAATGTAAAGGGAAGAAGGCTAGGATGAGTGATAATCTTAAATAGGATGGTCATTCTAAGGGAACTTTAAGAGGGTAATACCTTTAAAAAGTGAAGGAAAGGGGCGCATGGGTGGCTCAGTCAGTTAAGTGTCCGACTTCGGCTCAGGTCATGATCTCACGGTTTGTGAGTTCAAGCCCTACGTTGGGCTCTGTGCTGTCAGCTCAGAGCCTGCTTCGGATTCTGTGTCTCCTTCTCTCTCTGTCTCTCAAAAATAAATAAATGTAAAAAAAATTTTTTTAAGTGAAGGAAAGAAGTTTTTCCATCCTCCCCCCACCCCACCATCAGTTGGATGCTACATTATTCCCTTTTCTTTGTGATATCTCATCCATTTTCTGAGACTCCTAGTTTCTGAAATTAACCACCAAATTTCCCTGCTCCTGAGTTCTCTAAATCTATTTAAACCTATTGTTACCCATTTCCTTTCACATGTAATAATCCTGACTCTCATGGCTTTCTTTTGGCTTTTTCTAACACAAATATCACTTTGCCCTTCACAAAAGCAAAGTCAAGCTCTAAAGTCAATCTTATTACTACTTTTGAAGTACTTAATGTATTGCTGCTTTGAACCTTGTTTTCTTTCCTTTAAGTTGCTTGGACTATCTCCTTTGAGGAGAATTTCTCTTTTTTCTCACAAAAAAGAAAAACACTCATAGTGGTAAGACACAGTTTATACATTTCATGTTGTTTTTGTTGTTTTTTGCTCATTCTATGTGCTTTGATGCACACAGGACTGAGTGACCAAATAAATGCCACCTAGGACTTCTTTCCCATCTAAATTACTGCTCTTTCAAGGAACATTTCTAAAATACGGCCTCAGCTTGTTACCCTGCTTTTTAAAAAAAGTCTCTAAAGAGTGTAAGCAATGTAAAGATTGCATTTCTCTAGAATTCCCAAATGGAATGCCTTTTCTCACCTAATCATGCTCTTTTAGGCTGTGATAAGATGCTGTGGACATTGAGTTTGTTCTTTTGGGATCTCTACCCAGATGTTGTTCTAGTCTGTCTTGTATTTATCCTGTTATGTCTTTGAGAGATATGCTGTACATTTATAGATAATAAGGAATTCATTATTCAACAACCAAACATGATGAAATTTCTCTCAATCTATATCAAGGTATATTGTTTTCAACAATCAACTGAAATCTACTTTTGCCTCCTGATTTCCAGACATATTTTGGAACAGGAACAAGTTTTACTGCATTTCCAATTCACTGGAGCTTTGGTTTTATGACTCAAGTTAAATATAAATTATTTCCTCTAAGACCCAAAAGAAATTTGTGTTATAGATCTTTTTTGTAAAGAATGCATTTAAACCAGATCTGGACAAATCAAATCCTATATAAAATGTACAAGAATGGTTCAACAAAAGGGAAATTTATCCTGTCTGCAAATAATTATTTTACAAATTAATATTCAAATTTCTGTCTGGATGAGTTTTAAAAATTGTTCTTTTTATTTCCAGTTAGGTTGCCTGAGACTGAGCTGAAACCACCAGTAAACATTTATCCATTTTTGACATACTTATGAGCCATACATTTAATTTACACAACAAATTAACCGAAAATGTATAGTTCTGACATATTTCCCCTGTCCTTTGTCCAGGGGATGTTATGGTGTGGTCTGGTGGGTGTCTGTACTTTGCTAGTATGTAGGAGTGGTGGTTGGCCACTGAGGTGACCCAAACCACATGAGGATGGTACATTAATGCAAACCCCTCTAACGAGACATATTCATTTGGCAGGATGCTGACTCCAACCTGGACTCTGTGAAACAGTGGATACACTAGCTTAATTTGCTTGGGCTGACACTCCCCTTGGGATTTGTAGCACAGTTGGAAGGATCAACAAGACAAACAATACAGCTTTTCTGTTGTCATTTGGCCTTGAAATTAGGAAACACTTTTTCTTCTTTACATCTAGAACCACCTCCTGTATTCCATAAAGTTTTTTCCTATTACCTATCCTACTCCAAACAACAAAATCTGGAGGAAACAAGAAAGGCCTAAATTTCATTTTAAATCACCTGATGCTGACATTTTTTATATAAAAATTGGTAATCTGTTTTTTTGTCTTTATGTTTTGGAAGCCTAGACTCATCAAGTGGCCATTAGTTGAGGTATAGTTACATTTTTATTTACTACTAACAGATGTGGAGTAGAGAAGGACCTGTGACAACAAGGAAGATTTGCTTAAGTCAGAGGAGCTCCTAGTATTTTGAGTATGGAAGTGCTCCATATCTGAGCCTCAAAAGTTTATAATGCTAGCATTATCGGAACTTCTTTGGCTACATGGAAGAAATTGAGTCCAAACCAAGGCAGAGAAATGTGAACCTTTAAGATTGTAGCAATGATTACTATTCCATCAGAACCATCTCAGTATGTATGGATGCATATGCTCTGTTTCCTGAGCACTTTTTAGTAGCTTTTGGTAACTTTAGGAAGATAATATGTTAGTATTCCCCTATGAGTTTCTCCCACTGGCTAACTGGTCATAAAAAATAAAAAAAAAAATTCTTCCAGGGCTTGTCTTTCTTCATCTGTGAAATGGGGATAACATAACTTGATCTGGACTCTAAAACAATGATTAAAACAAACCAAGTTATTGTACAAAGAATCTCTATCCAGTATATTTTTATTAGGGCTATGTTGAGGGTGAATAAAGGCATCATGAGGCTGAGAAATCTTAAGTTCTTGGTTCAAATCCCAGATCCATTGCAGCAAACTCACCCTGGAGACTGTCTATGTGCAGGTAATACCTGAACTTGTGAGCAGTGACAGGATCAGCAGGCATCATGGCCTATGCAGCCCTAAAGTAACCAGAATGACCTGGAGCCTGTTTTCTGCCACTTGGTAATAAAGGTTGAACACCTGATAATTTTATCTTCGTACATAAAAAAAAAAATGCCAAAAAGCTGTAAGGCAGTTCTCACAAATCAGTTTACAAGGAGTTATTTTTATCCAAACAATAGTCATTTTGAGATATTTCAATGGCTGGTGGCTAAAATCACATTCTCACTTTAAAAGCAAAGAACTGAGGAACTGTTAATATTATTTAGAATTATTGGGGCACCTGGGTGGCTCAGTTGGTTAAGTGTCTGACTTTGGCTCAGGTCATGATCTTGCAGGTTAGGAGTTGGAGCCTCGCGATGGGCTCTGTGTGGACAGCTCAGAGCCTGGAGCCTGCTTCAGACTCTGTCTCATGCTCTCTCTGTTCCTTTCCTGCTCATGCTCTGTCTCTCTCTGTCAGAAATAAACACATTTAAAAAAATTAAAATATTTAGAACTATTTAAATTCTTAGAGACTGTCCTAGTCAACCAACATTTCACAGGGGAGGGTACTAAGACCAAGAAGATTGTTTATTCTTTCACTGTCTCTCTCACTCGGAACCCTCAGTGATGCCTGTTTTTGTTTTACTTTACTCTTTCTTTTCCCTTTCTTGCTCTGCATTTCCCTCATCATTCTCCACTTCTGTATCCAAAGGGAGACACATGTGAAAAAGTGTAAGTTACCCACTTACATCAATGGACAGATCATCCAAATAAAGTCAATAAGGAAACTGTGGCTTTGAATGACACACTGGAGCGGATGGACTTAACAGATATATTCACAACATTTTATTCTGAAACAGCAGAATACATATTCTTTTCAAGTGCACATGGAACATTCTCCAGAATAGACCACATATTAGGCCATAAAACAAGTCTCAACTGGTTAAAAAAGACTGAGGTCATACCATACATCTTTTCTGACCACAACACTGAAATTAGAAATCAAGCACAAGAAAACAACTTGAAAGAGTACAAATACAAGGAGGTTAAATAACATGCTACTATGAAAGGGTCAACCAAGAAATTAAAGAACAAATCAAAAATTACAGGGAAACAAATGAAAACACAGTGGTCTAAAACCCTTGGGATGCAGCAAAAGCCATTCTAAGAGGGAAGTTTATAGCAATAGAGGCCCACCTCAAAAGCAAGAAAAATCTCAAGTGAACAACCAAATGTTGTATGTAAAGAAGCTTAGAAAAAGAACAACAGACAAAACCCCAAACCAGAAGAAGGAAAGAAATAATAAAGATGAGAGCAGAAAGAAATGATAAACTTAGAAAAATCCAATATAACAGATCTGTGAGACCAGGAGCTGTTTCTTTGAAAAGATCAAAAATGATAAACCTTTAATCAGACTCATGAAAAAGAGAAAGAGAGAAAGGACTCAAACAAAATCACAAATGAAAGAGGAGAAAAAATAACTACCACCACAAAAATACAGTTGTAATAGAATATTATGAAAAAAATGCGTGCCAACAAATTGGACAACCTAGAAGAAATGGATAAATCCACCGAGACATATAACCTACCAAAACTGAAACAGGAAGAAATAGAAAATTGGAGCAATACTGATTACCAGCAAAGAAATTGAATCAAGAATAAAAAAACTCCCAAAAGTCCAGGGCCAGATGACTTCTCAGGTGAAGTCTACCAAACACTTAAAGAAGAGTGAATATCTATTCTCAAATTATTCTAAAAAATTGAAGAGGAAGGAAAACTTCCAAATTCTATGAGGCCAGTATTATCCTGATACCAAAGCCAGAGAAAGACACCACGTATACACAAAACAACTACAGGCCAATATCTCTGATGAACATACATGCAAAAATCCTCAACAAAATACAAACAAACCGAATCCAGTGATCCACTAAAAAAAAATCATTCACCACAATCAAGTGGCATTTCTTCCTGAATTGCTAAGGTAGTTCAATATTTGAAAATCAATCAACATGATACATCATATCAATAGGAAAAAGGATAAGAATCCTATGATTATTTCAACAGATGCAGAAAAAGTATTTGATAAAGCATCTATTCATGATGAAAACCCTCTGCAGAGTAGGTCTAGAGGGAACATACCTAAACATAACAAAGGCCTATGTGAAAAACCCACAGCAAACATCATACACAATAGGGAAAAACAAAGTTTTCCCCCAAAAGTCAGGAACAAGATAAGGATGTCCGCTTTCACCACTTTTATTCAACATAGTACCAGAAATCCAAGCCATGGCAATCAGACAACAAAAAGAAATAAAAAGGCATCTAAATGAGTAAGAAAGAAGTAAAACTTTCACTATTTGCAGATGATATGATACCATATATAGAAAACCCTAAAGACTCCACCAAAAAACTACTAGAACTGATAAATGAATGCACTAATAAAGCAGCAGAAAGAGAAATTAAGAAAACAATCTCATTTTCTTTTTTTTAAATGTTTATTTTTGAGAGACAGAGACAGAATGAGAGTAGGTTAGAGGCAGAGAGAGAGGGAGACACAGAACCCAAAACAGGCTCCAGGCTCTGAGCTGTCAGCACACAGCCCAACAAGGGGCTCAAACTCACGAGCTGTGAGATCATGACCTGAGCCAGTCAGTCACTCAACCGACTGAACCACCCAGGCGCCCCAACAATCTCATTTTCAATTGCATGAAAAATGACAAGATAACTAGGAATAAACCTAACCAGGAGGTAAAAGACTTGTATTCTGAACACTATAAGACACTGATGAAAGAGGCTGAAGATACAGTCAGAGTGGCTAAAATTAGCAACTCAGGAAACAACAGATGCTGGTGAGGATGTGGAGAAATGGGAACCCTCTTGCACTGTTGGTGGGAATGCAAACTGGTGCAGCTGCTCTGGAAAACTTTGTGGAGGTTCCTCACCTCAAAAAATTAAAAATAGAACTACCCTATGACCCAGCAATAGAACTACTAGGAATTTATCCAAAGGATAAAGGAGTGCTGATTCATAGGGGCACATGTACCCCAATGTTTATAGCAGCACTTTCAACAATAGGCTAATGTACATCAACTGATGAATGGATAAAGAAGATGTGGTTCATATATACAGTGGAATACTACTTGGAAATGAGAAATAATGAAATCATGCCATTTGCAGCAATGTGGATGGAACTGGAAGGTATTATGCTGAGTGAAATAAGTCAGTCAGAGAAAGACAGATATCATATGTTTTCACTCATATATGGATCTTGAGAAACTTAACAGAAGACCATGGAGAAAGGGGAGGGGAGAAATAGTTACAAACAGAGAGGGAGATAAGCAAACCATAAGAGACTCTTAAATACAGAGAACAAATTAAGGGGTGATGGGGGGGTGAGGGGAAAATGGGTGATGGGCATTGAGGAGGGCATTTGTTGGGATGAGCACTGGGTGTTGTATGTAAGCGATGAACCACGGGAATCTACCCCAAAAACCTAGAGCACACTTTGGATACTGTATGTTAGCCAATTTAACAATAAATTATATTTTTAAAAAGAGGTTGAAGATAACACAAAGAAATGAAAAGACATTCCATGCTTACGGATTGAAAGAACAAATATCGTTAAAATGTCCGCACTACCCAAAGCAATCTACAGATTTAATGTAATCCCTGTTGAAATACCACTAGCATCTTTCACAGAACTAAAAAAGTCTTAAAATGTGTATGGAACCACAAAAGACCTCGAGTAGCCAAAGTAATCTTGAAAAAGAAAAGCAAAGCTGAGGTATCACAATTCCAGATTCCAAGTTATATTACAAAGCTTAGTAACCAAAACAGTATGGTACTGACACAAAAACAGACACATAGATCAATAGAACAGAATAGAAAACCCAGAAACAAACCCACAATTATATGGTCAATTAATCTTTGACAGAGCAGGAAAGAATATCCAATGGGAAAAATACAGTCTCTTTAACAAATGGTGTTGGGAAAACTGAAAGTTACATGCAAAAAAATGAAACTGGTCCACTTTCTTATACCATACGCAAAAATAAACTCAAAATGAATTAAATACCTAAGTGTGAGACCTGAAACCATAAAAAATCCTAGCAGACAGCACAGGCAGTAATTTTTCTGACATTGGCCATAGCAATGTATATGTCTCCTGAGGCAAGGGAAATAAAAGCAAAAATAAACTATTGGAACTATATCAAAATAAAAACCTTCTGCACAGCAAAGGAAACAATCAACAAAACTGAAAGATAACCTACTGAATGGGATAAGATATTTCCAAGTGGCATATCCAGTAAAGGGTTAGTATCCGAAATGTATAAAATACTGATAAAAATGAACACCCCAAACACAAATAATCCAACTAAAAATTGGGCAGAAGACATGAGCAGATATTTTTCCAAAGAAGATTTACATTTGGCCAACAGACCCATGAAAAGATGCTCAGCATCACTCATCATCAGGGAGATGCAGATCAAAATTACAATGAAATATGGCCTCACACCTGTCAGAATGGCTAAAATCAAAACCACAAGCAGCACAACAGTATGGAGGTTCCTCAAAAAGTTATAGATAAGACTACTCTATGATCCAGTAATCACATTACTAGGTATTTACCCCCAAGATAGAGAAACACTAATTTAAAGGGGTATCTGCACCCCTATGTTTATTGCAGCATTATTTACAAAATATGGAAGCAGCCCAAGTGTCCATTGATAGTTGAATGGATAAAGAAGATGTGGTATATTTACAATGGGATATTATTCAGCCATAAAAAGGAATGAAATTTTGTCATTTGCAACAACACAGATGGAGATAGAAAGGATATTGCTAAGTGAAATAAGTCAGAGTAAGACAAATGCAATGTAATTTTACTCACACATAGAATTAAAGAAACAAAACAAAAGAGCAACAGGAAAAAAAAGCCAAACCAAGAAACAGTCTTGACTATAGAGTGCTGATGGTTACCAGAGGGAAATAGAGAAAGTACCCAAATAAGCAGTGTAAATCCAAGATGCTAAATTATGCCCCTATTCAAATTACAATATTGGTATTTAAGTTCTTTTTCTCTTTGAAAATATGTTTTTGACAATAGTTTGTAATGACAGCAGAGTCTCTTATGTGTCAGAGACCACACCATAAAAAACCAGAGAAAGTGACACTCAATTTAGGATATCTTTCAATGTAATTGTCCCAGTGCCAACCTGGTAGATTTAAGCTAAGTTGCTTTGGAAAGTAGTCCCAGGCATGACTATAGTCAGGAAATCATTCTACAATTTGTAAATATTGCTGTAAGGCAAAATGTGGAAGTGGGAATAAATTGAATTTAGAGACACAAACAATCATGCCTTGTGTGTGTGTATAAGAGAGGGAGAGAGGGAGGGAGGGAGGGAGGGAGAGAGAGAGAGAGAGAGAGTGAGAGAGTGAGAGAAGTTTGCTCTGATCCACAGAGCACACAAGAGGAAGTCTTCTGAATTTCAGAATAGACCAGAGGCAGAATGAAATCTAAATCTGGCAAGCTACTTTCTACCCTGTCTCCATCTGATGAGTTTGCAAATCTCCAGTGGAAAAAAATCCCTCTATGATTCCATTCATATAGCTTTAGGGCATCATGTCTATAAGCACTGTAAGTGTTTGACCTTCATGAACAAAGGGGTGGTTTTAATTCTTTGCAAAGCTGTAGTTTGTGCAGCTGTGGACACTCCTTCAACATTTTGGGAGAAGGTACTGAACATATTTAAAATAACACAAGATTCTTATTCACTTTCTCGGTCAGCCAAAGTTGGTGGTTTCCTAAATGCTATATGAAACCACATGAGATTTCTCCTGGTGGTCTAAAAAACTGGTGTTCCTTCAAACATGATACTTTTTACATATTCAATAATTCTGTATTTTGGAGGCAGAAAGTTAAATTCATAAAAAATAATTTTACTTTGTTTAAAATGAGAAATTCATAATTTTTACACAGGCAACTGAATAAGAGGCATATGAATCCATATTCATTTAGAAAACAAATTACTAATTGTAGGGGAACAGCATTTTGTTACATGTCATTCAGTTTTAGAATTTCTGCTCACTTTATTTATATTCCTGGTGAAGCTCAGACACCTGAGATTACACCATGAAACCTACACTTAAATGAGGCAAAAACATTTAACATAGCTAGGGAATTCAAACAAGAGGTGCTTTAAAAATTTCTGCTGAGGCTATTCCCTACTTTGGGGTATAAGGAAAATTTGACATTTCACCAGTTATGGCAGAAGGACTCTAAAGTGGAAATCCAAGTAAACTGGTACCATAGCTCTAGTCCATCACTGTGATAATTTTATACCTATTCATGGATTGGTAATCAGGACAGCCAGTAGCTCCCTGCCCTTTAACCTGGTTTGGTGTTTTTATAAAACAGAAAAACATAATAAGGCTTGGCTCTTGCCTATTACGTCCTTTTTTCCATTGTTCTTTACCCTAGGAAGAGTAGCTGGCTTCAAAGATTTAATTTTTCCAGATCTCTCTAGCTGATGCTTTCAGTCCTCCTCCTGCATCCTTGGCCCTTACATCTCAGTATACATGCTGGAATCCCAAATTCCAGAGACTGCACCTTGGCCAGAGGACTTGCTCTGAAGCTTGATTTGCCTGTGCAAGAGGGAAACTGGAAGTACTTGGGAATGAGTATTCCCCTGGAGCAGCCTTCAACCAATGACTGACGGGAGTTAGTGTTCAATATGCCAGCTCCTGCTACCTTTGAGGAAGCTAATCCTGAAGCACGTGTTTTACACTGTCTCCCAGAGTTCTCCAGTTAGAACTGAGCCCCAGTTGTCCACAATCACTTGCTTGATAAAGCATCCTTATTGGCGGCCTTGCATTGCTAGTCTCACTGCTCCTCACTCCTCTATCAGTGCTTCCTGAAATCTCCTCTGGTACAATTTACTTTTAAATCTTTGTCTCAGAGCCCTCTTCTGGGGGAGTTCTGGAGAATTTTTAATAGGAACAGCTTCAACCTGACTTCCCTCCAACCCCCCAAATAACTAAGTCATCTCCTATCTCCTGTTATTGAAGGTCTAAATCTCTACTTTGGGGCATATTTTCTAGGCTTTTGTTTGGGGCATACCATTACTTTGGAAAATCTGCCAGAAAAAAATATACATAGAACATCTTCCAGCATATATTTGTGTGTGTGTGTGTGTGTGTGTGTGTGTGTGTGTGTGTGTGTAATTACACTCACCTGAACTTCGTTGTGCTTAATGAGCACTTGCTTCATACTGAAGCTCTGGTCAGCAGCCAGCTGAAGCCTGGCTCATATAGTCCTTAGAGCTGTGCAGTTCAGCAGGTCTGAAAAATGAAGTTCAGTCTTGAAATTAAAATGTTGCAAGGATAATTTCTGACATTAAGCTTTTCAGATAATTGGCCTGCATAGAATAAAAAGAACATTCATCTTCTATCTTTCCTTTTACTCTAAGCAATGTAAGGACTTAAGCAAATTAAGTTTAATGCAGTTTACAGAGGCCCAAGGCAGTGTTCACCAAATAAAAATCACTTGTGAAACTTTCTTAAAATATTTTTTTTTTCTAAATTCCATCTTGAGTCTACAGAATCAGAACTTCTGGAATTGAGGAATTTACCTTTTACAATCCCCCTCTAAAATAATGTGTATAAGCTCTCAAACATTGGCTTGGTGCTGGATAAGTTTTGTGTTTTGTTTTTGTTTTTTTCACTTTTCCTTTCTTCTAATCTCATAGTTAAGTTGAATCAGATTGCCCCATTCTTTTGACAATCTAAAGGAAACATATTTTCATGTACACCCTGAAGAACAGTATTTACTTAAGCCTAGGCTTAACACAAAATAATAAACTTAATAATATGTCCAAATTCCTATAATAAAAATGAAACAATAAATGCATAGAAATATGAGGAAGAAATTACACCCATTAAATGCATCTAGCCTGATGAGTGATAGGATGGCTGCCTATTCAAGCTGGAAATTTTACACATGATCGAGGCTTTATTTAGTCTAATGGAATGTGCTTCCTGAATTTGGCTGTGACTAAGCCAGAGCACAATAGCAAGTATTATGTGATTGGCCTGAGCTCATTCCCATCTCTAAGTCACTGTGATTCAGTCTTGACTGCCTCTTTCTCTCAGGTAGCCCATAACTCTGCTGTTCCTCTCGGGTTTAAAAATTTATTCAGGATATTATAGAAACAGACTTGTCAGCCTTTATGCAACATGGGTTCATCTTTGTAGTCTTTTCTCTTAAAACTTCAGAAATCATTGTGAAGGTTTAGCCTCATTCCACAGTGCAAGAAAGACAAGCTCAGTGATCTGTGGAAACAAAATTCACAGCAAATGTTACCAGTGGCCAAGATTTATGAGCCTGTCTCACTGCTAGATAATCACATGGGTGGACTAGTGCCATACTTATTGCACCAGCCAAGTAGAGATAACCCGAAAATAGTTTTTTTGGGAGAATTTAATATTTGAAATTTCCAAGAACGATATTATTCTTAGAAGTTTGAGAACACTGATACATATCCTTACATTTGTCTTTAAATTAAGAGAGGTAGGGGTGTACCAAACTCCTATCTGGAATTTGTGGCTTCTGAACATTCTTAATCCAAACTTTTCCTTTTCTCATATGTTTCTTAGCCACTGAGCATAAACCCATAAATGATAGCATCAGATGTTCATAATGTCCATATAACCCAGAAAAATTTTGTTATTCTATAGTCACCTTGGGTTGTCCATGCAAGCGTCCATGCTGATACTTAAATCTCAAACTGTTTTGACAGTCTGAATTGAGCACATGGGAGACCTTGATTTTAGGGGATATGTACTCCAGTCCCAAACAATCTCTCAAGGGTGATACATTTTTCATGTAGGTGTTTAAAGTTATGATTGGCCAGAGGTGTTGAGAAGTGGCCATCTTCTGTAGCCCTTCAAGCTTCCCAGGAAAGTGGCAAACTTCCTTGCTTTTGTAACATTCTCAAGCTCAGGTTAGGTCTTGCCTTTCTAAGACCTCTCTTTATGTACTGTGTCTGTGTGCTGTCACCACACAGTAAGGAGATATTTTACTCTTATCATCAATCAAAGAAAATCCCATGTTTCTCTTGTCATTTTCTTCAGAGATTCAGTGTTTACTCATTCTGGACCACTGGCCTATGAATTCTAGGAAGTGTGCAGTTATCAGATAGTAATCTAGAATTCATACTGACCAGAAAAGACATCGTTTATTACAACTTAAACCACATCTCAAGTTTCCCCTCTTCTAGAGTCTAGAGTGAAGGCACGATATCGTCACGCAATATTCCTGATAGAAACATTAGATGCTCATTCTGGATCTCCAGCAATATAATCCCAAGCACGTCAGTCTTGCTGACAGCATTTTTTGCATTCTTTACATTACGGAACTTATATGGTTAGTCCAGGCTGACTTCCATCTATTTCCTACTTGTGGTCCTGGACCTTTTCCACTTCATTGTCACATTACTAAGTTAAGGGTAAGAGAAGGCAGACTCCTTCCTCTAGTATGGCAGTCCCTGATCAGGTCCCTGACAGATTTGATGACTTAATTTCATTTAAATTCTTTTAGTATAGCCACTCACATTTGACTCATGTTTCCATTTCTTAGGGTCACTCGTTGTGAATGTAGGTTAGGTTCTCTTAGAGATAGTTCTAGAGATTATATAAGTAAAAATATACAGTTGAACACATCAAATATTTCCTTACTGCTTAAAATCCTTGGACTAAGCTCAGTTCCTCCTGAATCTAGAATATAAGTTCTAGGGCAGCAAAAATGGGGAAGGATACCAACTGACTGAAAAAACCCACGCACCAAGCAATTTGCTGAAAGCCAACTTGCCTGCCATATGCATATGCACATTGATCATTCGAGAAATCTTGGGCTCTTAAGGTGAGAAGTTATTTTTGTTTTATCTAGTATCATCTGTGAATTGCTACCAAATCTAGGTAATTTCATTGTACTTTATTTTTTACAAAGTATAATAGTAATATTTATTACTTATTATATCATTATTCATATCATCACTTTTTTTTACTAGTTTGCCATTGTGATGTGATCTGTATATCATAAAAAATAAAGAGAAAATACATACATACATACATACATACATACATACAAGAAATGGTAAGGAAAAGTCAGTGTTCCAAAGTGAAGAATAGGATACTATAGAATAACACATCACATACCACACACACACACCATTTTAAATCCAAGTCACTGACTTTCTACATATTTTTAATAGACACAGTTGAATGCAGATTTGGTATGGTACATTTTGGATTTATGACCTCTTATTTACTATTTTATATGCAGATGGAAGGTTGTATCAGTCAGCATTGCTGAGGTAACAAATACTCCCCATAATCCAGTGGCTTACAATCATAGACATTTATGACTTGCTCGTATTTTATGTCAGCTGATTTGATATTGCTCTCCTCTGTCTTCTCACTCTGGAACCAAGGCTGAAGGAGAAGACCTTTTCAGCTGTGCCATGCTCAGAGAAAGTAAAGAGAATTAAAGCCGACCTTATAGCATAATACTTCTGTTTATACATTATGAAAGTTTACATTCCATTGAAGAAAGCAAGTCACATAACTAGGTCCCACATCAAGAAGACAGGAAAGTGTATTTAGCTTTGTAAGAAACTGCCAAAGTTGTATCACTTTGCATCACATCACCAATGAATGAGAGTTCTGTTCGCTTCAGAATCTTGCCAGCATTCAAATAAATGTGTAGTGCTATCTCATTGTTATTTTTATTTACATTTTCCTGGTTGTCATTTTCATAATCTATCACATTCTACATAGCAATTGTTAATTAAAAGTAATTTTTGATGAATGTATAATTTGAATGAATGGTCTTTTTGCAAGATAGTGTTTCAGTAGGCTTTCAGCAAATGGGCTATTCATCATGTGGCTGTTGACTAATTGAATCTGGGGAATATCTAAGGCCATAGGAGTCATATTTATGTTGCTTACTTTCACGTCATCAGCACCAGACACATATTAGGTGTTCAATAAATATTCCTTCTATGAAAGAATGGATAAGCTTAAATTCATCTCTACTCATCTCAGAGACAGGACCCCTGAGAATTAAAGTAGCCTTTTCTTTCTTTCTAAAATCTTATTCTCAATTCTCAACAGAAAGGTAGCCTTACATATTCCTTGTTCTCTCTATGGATACTATCGGCTCCCCTTTTTAAATCTGTAATTTAAATCCGTAACATTTTGGAAAAGAAATATTTTGCCCCCAGTTTTTTTTGAGCCCAGTGAAAATACCAAATAATGTGACAAGAGACCCAGAATGGCATAGAAATGCTTCAGAACACTGCTCTGTTTCTTAGGTCTTTTTCTTTTATTCACGCTCCCCTGTTTCCCAGCCCTTGATGGCAACATTTGGAAAAATTGAAATGCTTGCCTAATCCCTACCTTCTTTTAGCACTCTTCAGCAGGTATCACAGCAATAGTTAACACTGATGTATAGGCTTATGTCCGGAAGTCTACATGAGAAATGAGTGACTCTAGCAAAGTTAACTGGGTTGCTAAAAACAAGGGAGAGAGACCTTTAGTTTTCAGATATAATCCTTGCTATTTTTTTTCTGTATGCATAAAAAGACAAATACCCCACATGTATTTTCTTGCTTTTCTGGTTGTTCAAGCCTAAAAATACATACTTCTACATAAAATGAATTTTACCATTGTATCCATGTGCACAACTGACTCAAATGTTTTTACTGAAGAAAATCATTAATTTGCTTTGTAAACTATTATTAAACTTGATTAAGAAGTCAGTTAGGTTTCAATTGTCATTTTAATAATTGCCCTTTTTTTCCAATATATGAAGTTTATTGTCAAATTGGTTTCCATACAACACCCAGTGCTCATACAACACCAAAAGGTGCCCTCTTCAATACCCATCACCCACCCTCCCCTCCCTCCCACTCCCCAGCAACCCTCAGTTTGTTCTCAGTTTTTAACAGTCTCTTATGCTTTCGCTCTCTCCCACTCTAACCTCTTTTTTTTTTCCTTCCCCTCCCCCATGGGTTTCTGTTAAGTTTCTCAGGATCCACATAAGAGTGAAACCATATGGTATCTGTCTTTCTCTGTATGGCTTATTTCACTTAGCATCATACTCTCCAGTTCCATCCACGTTGCTACAAAAGGCCATATTTCATTCTTTCTCATTGCCACATAGTATTCCATTGTGTATATAAACCACAATTTCTTTATCCATTCATCAGTTGATGGACATTTAGGCTCTTTCCATAATTTGGCTATTATTGAGAGTGCTGCTATAAACATTGGGGTACAAGTGCCCCTATGCATCAGTACTCCTGTATCCCTTGGATAAATTCCTAGCAGTGCTATTGCTGGGTCATAGGGTAGGTCTATTTTTAATTTTCTGAGGAACCTCCACACTGCTTTCCAGAGCAGCTGCACCAATTTGCATTCCCACCAACAGTGCAAGAGGGTTCCCGTTTCTCCACATCCTCTCCAGCATCTATAGTCTCCTGATTTGTTCATTTTGGCCACTCTGACTGGCGTGAGGTGATATCTGAGTGTGGTTTTGATTTGTATTTCCCTGATAAGGAGCGACGTTGAACATCTTTTCATGTTGTTTGTTTTTTAAAAAATACTTCCACTTGTGTGGATAATGCAGTCACTTTAGGCCGAGCTGGTTCAAACCCTTAATTAAAAATGGGCATCCGGATGTCTTCTTTAGAGAACATCCGGATGCCCATTTTTAATTAAGGGTTTGAACCAGCTCGGCCTAAAGTGACTACTTTATCCACACAAGTGGAAGTATTTTTTAAAAAACAAACAACATAGGGGTGCCTGGGTGGCTCAGTTGGCTAAGCTTCCAACTTTGGTTCAATCTGTGGGTTCAAGCCCCATATCGGGCTCTGTGCTGACAGCTCTGAGCCTGGAGCCTGCTTCAGATTCTGTGTCTCCCTCTCTTTCTGCACCGCCCCCCCCACCACCTTGCACTCTCTCTCTCTCTCAAAAATAAACATTTAAAAAATTAAAAATGAAAAACAAACCATATCAACAACAAAAACAATTATAAATGAGTGTGTTAAGCTCTGGAGGGAAGAAACTATTTTGATTAATTCTTCTCTGTGCAAAAATCTGTTAATTCTTCACAATAAAACTGTTTAGGTTTCCACCACTGTGGAATTACATGGAAACTCAAATGCTAAGCCATACTAGTACACTGGTCTTCATGAAGAATCCAGGGCACCTTCCTGGTCTTTCTCTTACCAGCTGAGAGTCGGAGGACAAGACTCACTCCCTCAATATCAGTTCCTCAATTTAAAAATGAGAATGAAAATGCTAGTTTCTTGGAGAGCTGAAATATGTTATTTTTATGGTGGAAAAACAATATGGGGGGGGGGGGAAGAGGGTTTCCCATTGTTTACTGATGACTGAGTATATAAGTAGAATATTCAGTCTGCTAGCTAATAATACAGACAACTCGGGGTAGCCTGAATCTAATAAACTCTGGCAGAGTATTTAATAAATATATTGTAGTTGGACTAAGGGAGACTGTAAATCCTTTAGTCTGAGGCTCAATGCAATCATGCTTACTGTGGTTCTGTGAATTTGCCTGGTGTCCTGGGAGAGTGATAATTAGTATTGCCCAGACCTATCCATCTAACATTAAATCCACCTCTTTGACCAGTCATGCTAAGGCCATATCAGTCACTGGAAACTGTATTCTTAGACTGTGCTATTTCATTTGCTCTTTTAAAAAATCAGCATTTTCTATTATGCTAAATATCCCATTGGCTCCACAAAGCAATGTTTTATTTCAGGTGGAGGAAATATGTCCACCCAACTCTAGAGGGCATTCTAATTATTTTTTTCCTTTAAATTTTAGGGTGGGAAAGTCTATTGTTTTATTATAACCAATTATTCAGCCCCCTCTTGTAGGAGAATCATAAATCTCTTATGTGTTGCCATGTGAACTTCAGGGACTTCCCTTGGAGGAACGACTTCCCTGGCTCAGTGATACCACTCTGCCTGTGTGACTTGCTTTCATCAGTGAAATGTGAGCGAAGTAACACATACCATGTCTGAAGTTTTGAGTCATGTACGATTCAACCGTCTTCATTTTCTTCTGCAATGAGAAAGATATGTAGCAAGGAAAGGCTGCTTCTTCTCCTTAGGTTCTGGGATGAAGAATGTATGTGGAGCAGGGTCACAGTTAATGTGCAGCTACCACAACCTGAATATAAAATAAACAGGAAATAAACATTTATAAACTTTTGTTGCTGGATTTCAGAAGCTGTTGGTTATTGCAGCATAATGTGGTAATACTATCTTATATATCTGTAAGGATTCTGAACATAGTGGGAAAAAAAATCATCTCAGGAACTTACAATAGCCCAAATCCTCCCCCAGCCAAATTTCTTTTTCTTTTTATTACAAACATACAAGACATCTCCATTTCATGGAGCTTGCTCCTTTAAAATCTAGTATTTATGACACACAAACTGAGACTTTATTTTTATATATACCTTGTCTGTGTCGTATTTCATGCCAGGTGCTTACAAATATATTCCAAGTCTTCAAAATAAGAGTATAATGAGAAATTATCCTTGGACTCTGAGAAGGAAATCGGGGCTCAGAGGTTCACATTATATAGGCCACAAAGACACAGTATTTCAACCAATGCCATAGCCCCTATCCATGCACATTTTTAAAAATCACTTCTTAATCATCCTTCAAATTAAATGATGTTTTTGAAAAAGCAGTTAGAATCGGTTAGAGAGAGATGTGATTCAACAGAGAAGACATAGTTACTCAACCAAAGTCCTCCCATGTCTTCCCCAGAGCTCCACTTGAGGGATAAATTGATCCTTAATGGTTTTTCTGTGACAGCCTCCTGGTAGTATACTACTCTTCTCTACTTACCTTAGACATTGAATATTTTCTATGTTCCAGTGTAACTATGCAGATTTCAAGAACATGAATTAGATAACTACAGACAAAAATTTTAGCAGGATGCGATTTCCATTTAATATTTTCATTTCTGTTGCTTCTACTAACAAAAGTACTCATTTTTTTTGGTAAATTGAAAAATGAATAAAACATTTAAAAATAAAATGAAAACATGCCATGATCCATTTCTCCAAATGTCACTTATATATCAACTAAAAACTGACATACACTTGGGGCGCCTGGGTGACTCAGTTGAGCATCCGACCCTTATTGTGGGATTGAGTCCTGCATCAGGCTCTGTGCTGAGTGTGGAGCCTGCTTAGATTGATATTCTCTATCTCTATCTCTCCCCTCACCCCTCTCCCCCACTTGTGCTCTCTCTCCCTAAAATAAAACATAAAAAAAAACCTTTTTGACATACACCTAACAGTGATGCTACAGGTTTAAATTGACAGATTCATTTACTAAGTCATTTATTTAGCAGCTGCTATGTACTTGACTGAGCCTTTGGATATAGTGAACCCCATATCACTTACATTCTATATGGAAGACAGACAGTGAACTGTTTTTTTTTTTTAAAAAGGACAATCAAAACTGTTAAATACTGGGATACAGGCTATAAAGAAAGTCATCAAGGCTAAGAAGATGGAGATGCCTACTTTGGGTAAAGTGGACAGTTGGAGAAGTAATAATTAAGTTGTAACTTAAAGGATGAGGGTAAGCCAGCCAAGCAAAGAACTAGGAAAAAATTACCTTAGAGAGAAGAGTGAGGAAAAAGTGTGGAGCCAGGAAAGGACAGGATCAGAAAGAAGGCCAGTGTGCTGAATGAACAAGGGTGAGATTGATCAGAGGTGGTGAAGAGATGGAGGAGAAAGTAGAATCTGTCTCAGGTAGAACCTTGAAGAATTCAATTAGAAGTATGGATTATTTTTCAGAGAAAAGGACAGCCATCATAGTGATTTCATGACTAATGATTTAGCAAGCTCACTTCAGATTTTGTACAGCAAAATGCACTGAGAGAAGGGAGATGTAGACACTTCTAATTTGCCTAACATACTGTCAGTATTGATGACACAATTTCTATACACCTCAGAAACAGTGAAAACAACTCATTTTCCAATGACTTAGCTAACAGGAAAGACAGAGAAGGAGAGATTTCAATAAGGGAGTTATTAAAGGAATCCAGTTAATAGGAGGGAGTAGCTTGGAGCACAAGGAGAGAGTCAAGCAGATCTGAGGTCGGTTGTGGAAGTACAATGCACAGAATTTAGTGATGGACTGGATATGGAGTACAATAAAAGAAAACTCAAGAATGGTTAGCAGTTTTCTAGCTGTAGGTGTGAAATTATTTTTATCAGATGGATAAAACCTGGGCAAACAAAGCAATGGGAGAAGAGAATCACAATTTCCATTCTGGGCGCTGAAGGTGTTCGAGGGACAGATACGTAGAGATATGAACTGTGAGATCCAAAAGGTAAGCACTGGCTTGAGACATAAATTTGAAGAACCGATAATTTAAATCAGGGGTTAGCACACTACTGCATGTGGGCCAGATCTAGCCACTGTTTCTTTTGCATGGCCCCACAAGCTATGAATGCTTTCACAGACTTAAATTGTTGGGAAAAAAATCAACACAAGAAGAATATTTTAAGACACATGAAATTATAGGAAACTCAATTTGTAGTGTCCATAAATAAAGCTTTATTGGAACACAGCCACATTTATTCGTTGATGTATTATCTATGGCTCCTTTCATGCTATGACCGCAGAGTTGAGTAATTGTGACAGAGACCATATGGCCTGCAAAACCAAAAACATATACTATCTGGCTATTTACAGAAAATGTTTGCCTACCACTAATTTAGATATCAAACCTATGGGATTGGATGGTAGAAATCCTAGAAAGTTTTGCTTTGCCTTTGCATCCAGCTACCCAGATGTCCTAGAAGAATGTGGGAACCTGGAGAGAGGACCATCTATTCATTTGCCTGCTGTGAGTTCCACTTGTGGACTCTCTAAGGATGAAATAACATCAGAAGGGAATGATGAATTAGAAGAGCCAGACAGAGTTCCTGCATTGCAAGCTCCAAATTAACTGTACAGTGAACAGATTTGCAAAGTTAAAAAAAACACATGGGAAAAGGGCCTTCTGTTTATTTTTTCTCCTTATTAATTCACCACAACCACCATCAAGTGTCCCAGTTTTTGTCTGGGAAGAGAGGCTGGCAGGACCAGTGATCAAAAAGCAGCTGGAAAACCCCAAGAAATTATGGAATCCTCATAAAAGAATCAAAGGACAATGTTTTTTAAACCACTTGAAAAACTGAAGAGTCCATTCTGGTTATGTTATTGTGTTTTTCGTGATGTGTTAACAACTGTAATGAAGGACATCAGCAGTTGTGGACTGGAGTGGAATGTTGGCAATGAAATACCAGGCTCCTAAATGACAGGATTCACAGGATTTTTTAGGGAAGCCCATGTTTAACATGAAAATAATGCCCATGGTGTATCTTAAGAATGCAGACAAGTAATTATTTAGTAAAATTTCAAACAAATGAATGTTTATAATAAAGTACAAAACATATTACTTATTAAATATATTTATAATTATCTTTTACTTGATTTACACAAATTATATTTATTATGTAGTTTCTGTCTATGTCAGAAACAATGATAACATCTCTTTCTGGAAAGGTTTAACTAATAGAAGAGAGGAAAAAGGAGGTTTCAGTTACTTACTTCAGAATTCAAACTTGAGAGTGAATGTCAAGGAAACCACTGAATCATTAAAAACAAACAAGCAAACAAAAAAGCCAAAATACCTCTTTACTTCAATACATCCACCAGGCATTTGAGTATAGGTAGTATTAGTGTTTTTGAAATATTGACTGTGACGTAAGAAGGTTAGAAGATGCCACATCCATTCATATTTTTTCTAGAATTTTACTGCTTCTAATTATGGCGAAACAGCCTCATTCTACCAGTCATTCCTGCTTATGATGACATGTCAGCTTTTCATTTCCTGGTCACTTAAGTTATCCATCTCTTTACTTACCTCTGATATTGCCAAAAACTACAGTGAGCAAAAACATTATCCCAGCCATTATATGTTGAACTATTATTATTTAAAAAAATGGTATTTATGTATAAATAGTTCCAGGTGTAGAACTAAGTGTGTATATTAAACTTTTTGGAAACTTCCTTCCAGAAAATTTTATCATAAGACAGACTCATAAAATTATTTTGTCATAATACATGTCACGATGTAATATCTGCTTATTTGTGCATATGAGCACATATGCATACACACATCAGCCACTGTAAATTTCTTAAGGCAGTTTGTGGACTGGCAGTTTATTTATTTATTAAATAAATTTATTTAATAAATTATTCAATAAACATTGGAAGAAAGGAATGGAAATACATGCATACATATATGGTAGTTTTGACCTAGACGAATTTAACATTCTAGTATTCATAACCATGTCATATTCTATTTAGAGGGCACCAGAACTTGCATATGCCAAGTACCCAATAAATGGTGACTTAATGTGGAATAAAATCAGTACTGACGTTTTTCTTTCAATCCTGAAGGGATAGCATAACTTTCAATAAATACTAGGTTCTTTTCAGATGAAAATAATAGCATTTTATTAGTTTACAAAGTGCTCTTACACCCAATTGTTCATTTAATCATTATTGCCCCACAAACTAGATATTCCCACTTATATTTTAAGATCAGAAAATTCAGCACAGAGAAGTTATAGGACTTGCACAGGGTCATCACAAAATAAGTCACCATGTTGAAAATCAAACCAAATCTTGGTCTCTTTGCACCATAAAATTTCTGTGTAGCCTTAATAAGGCAAAAGTCTCTCATTTACAAGCAGGGATGCTAATGGACAATTTGTATATAGTCACCATTTTAGATCAGCATTTATGGTATCTACACTTATAACCACCTCCTTTTTTATTTGTATGTTTAAGAGCTGGGTATTTGTCTTATAAAAATTCACTGAAATGAAAAACATCTTCTGCACTGTATCTCAAATGATGTCAGGCTTAGATTCTTCGCTCTGCTGCCTCCTTAAGTCTTTGATGCAAACCCAAAGAAGTTCCCAAGTCCCAAAATATCTCAAGTCACATCTTTACCCTTCCCATCTTGTGTAGAATTTGTCTGTAACATCAACTTATTCCACTGAAAGTTTTAATAAATTATTGTTTGCATTCATAATTTCATGCTTCCAGTCATTTATCCTCATTTATTCTTCTCATGAGCTCCTTTAAAAAAATCTAGTTTAATTAGTTAAGAGATGATTTTTTTTTCCATTTTGGTTTTGGTGTTTTGTTTCTGTCTGTTTTGTCTTTTTCGATATCACATTTCAGTGTTAGTCCTGTAAAAATTTAAGTTTAAAAGGCATACGTGTACAAATATATAACCCCGTACTTCTAAAGTTACAATTAACAAAAAGACTTTTAGAAAGGAAGAAGGTAGAAAATGTCTTGATAAACTGAAGAAGGCTGTTTTGAGGGGTTTGAAGACCTACATTTGAGACCTCTGCAATGGCACACTTTCTATCAATTTCTTTTGATCCAAGCCAAGTCACCTAGCATGGCTCCACCACAGTTTCTTTATCCTAAACTTATGGGCATGATGAACTTTTCTATTTGAGTGTCTTTAAGGGTCTGGAGAGGATGGACAGAAGCACAATTTGAATTCTGGGGCACTTTATAATTGCCAGGTAGCATTATGTATGCAAACATAAAAATAGGTCATTAAATGTCATCAAAGAGAAAAGCAAATGTCCAGGGTTTATCTCTGATCCACTGTTGCCAGAGAAAGAGGCTCTTTGTCCCTTTAAGAGCTCTCAGATGCATTTCCAATTACATCCTAAAAGCCTTCCTGGTTGTGTAGCTTACATGCATCCGGTAGCACAGCCATGTTCCGATCTTCCTGGCAGATGTCATAATTTACTGTCACCCTCATGCAGGAATGCAGTGCAAGGGGCCCCACACTGGCTCTGTGATCCATTGCCTGACAAGTCCTGGGTGTCAACCTTAGGCAGGCCCAGCGGAGGTGAAACGCCATTTACCTGATAGTGCCTGTGATAAAGTGGGCAATTAGATGCACTTGGAAAATCCTGGCTGGAAACTGGCTGGCATTTAAGGAACATTACAGCCAAGTCAGGCTTCATAAAAGTTAATGGGGAAAAATTAAGTCTTTCAAGATCTACCTTGGTCTCTAAGGAAGTTAGGAACACAGGATTCTATAGCTTTATCTCTTTTTGTGTCTCCCTCACCTTCCCACTCTACTTCCCCCAGACAGGGAGGGTAATATATTCTCTTTGGAGATGGGAGTAAAGGGAAGAGAAGTGAGAGTTAAGGTTTCAAGTTTTTGATCTCAGAACCATGGTATTTATTTACTCTTCAATTCCTTCTTCTTTCCTAGCCACAGTCACTGTGCTAGTATTAATCTGGCACATTAGCTTACATTTTGTCTCTCATGGAGTTTCTTGAGTTTGGTGCTAGCTTGAGAGTGTGATTTGTTTGACATGTATTCAACGCCCCCCTCTTCATTTCCTCCTAACTGGATAGCTTCAGCTTGTCAATGATTAATGAGTCTGGAAGGTGAATGACAGTTATCTTAAGGGCTCTCAAAAGTTCATTTCAAGAGACTAGCCAAAATCTCCTGCTGCATTAACTACAGTTAGATTTCCTGTTGATAACAGCCCATGGAAAATAACTGCTTGCCCCCAAAGCTGCCATGAACAAAACTCTGTTTATCAGCCAACATTGTGCATGTTCTCTCTATTGCCCTGTGCATTTGCCATTTCCCTTCAGGCTGATAAACATTTTACCTATGAGAAGTAGGAAGTACATCATGAATCTGGTCCAACACTAGGCCTCATTTAGAGTGGACCTTTCTGAAATTGAAAAGTCAGGAATGATCTGGAAAATGTGCTTACAGACAGTGAAACAGGAAAACAATTCCCTCCCCAAGGCTAGTTCCTCCTCCTCTGTTGGGTGGAAAAGGTGGGAGGAAGGGACAGGGTGTTCTCTGTGTGATTGGAATTCCCCTCTAGAGTCATAGGGGATGAGCAAGCCTTTGGTTTTCCTTTTTTTATAGTTTATTTTGCACCTAGAATAATACACTTACAGAGGGGAGACAGAGGTGTCCACATGAAGTTTTTTTCCTTTCTAAATAATGATGAGCTCTACACCAAGCTGAGGACTATTAAAGAATGCCAATGTCTGGATGGTGGGGTCTATCTGGGTTCTGGCCTGATTATAAGGATACCAGAAGGACATCCAGGGTGTACCCTGATGCCAGCCACTTCACTGGAGTAGGGAAATAATGACTGGGTCTGTTCCCCAAAGTCTTGAAAGGACATCTGGGATTCTGGGTCAATATAGTCACAGTCTCTTTAATAAATAAATAGGCTTGTTATAGGTTGTTGGAGGTTTAGGAGCAGGGAACCTAAGAGGAAAGCAAATGCTTCTAGACCCCAGAAGAGTTCTGGAGACTGAGATGATAGAGTGCCCTTCACCCATATATACATTGGTTCCTCATGTTATTCTGTGGTGTTGCCAGAATAGATCCAAGTTACATTTTCCTTATGATACCATTTCACTGGGCTTGAAGCCCACTCAACATCTTTGGAGAATACACTTGAATGAGGGGCTGTAAGATAGTGTTAAAGGAAGTGACGTGTGTGTGTGTGTGTGTGTGTGTGTGTGTGTGTGTGCGCGCGCGTGTGTGTGTAGAATACTCCCCAGGGAACTTAAATTTTTGAAAACTCTGTTTATACATACATACAGCATACTTAGTTAAATGCAGAATCAGAGTTTTCAAAAATCCAGGTACCCTGGGGAGCATTCCTACCTTCAAGGATAGGCACTACAGAGAACCAGAGATTTTCCCCACTCTGTGCCACAAGAGCTCCAGGGTTGCTCTGGTAAACTGTAATCAAAACCCAATTCTTTACCTCTCCCTCTATGTACACTGTTTGAAGCTCTCCCTTTCAAGAGATGGGGTCTATATCCCTACCCCTCGATTCCGTCCCTGTTACTTGCCTGGGCCAGTTGTGGATTATGTTGTGTGCGTTCTGTCTAAACCCTAAGTGACTTGTATGTTTTCTCTTGCTCATTCAGTGTTCCCTCTATCACGGCCGTGAGACAACATGCCTTGAATAACCTGCTGGAAGTTGGGACAGGAGGGACAGAGACATGTTACCCAGTTGTCCTAAATGAGACCATTCTAAATCAGCCAAAAGCTAACTGACCTCCAGAAATGTAAATGGGCCCATCTGAGCCTAGCCTCAATAAATCTTACTGTTTTGAGTCAGAGTTTGGGGGTGGTTTGTTATACAGCATGATTGTAGCAATAAATAGCTGATATAGTTGCCCTCTGTTTAATGTTCTATTTCCTTGTCTGTGTTCTTTGGTTACCCATTCAGATCTTTCCTAGTGAGCAAGTCCGATGTCCCCTTTTACCTTACATTGTTTTTTATTCCCCCTTCTGCTTTACGTTTATTCTCTCTTTTCCCATACCTACCCTCTTCTCATCAGAACTTTTTTTCCCTATAGTATTTTAAATCAACACTAGACAACCATAGCAGTAGCAGGAAAATTTTCTCAGTTATTCACAAGCATCTTCCCTATTTTGGGTTCTTTCTGTCATTTAAGAAAAAGAAACAAAAACAAAAAAATAAACAAATCTATGCCGTGTGAAGTGATACTTGGTGCTATGGAGAAAAATTAAGCAGCATAAGCCAATTATTGAGTGTTGAGGGGAAGAGGACTAGGCAGGGCACGAACACTGCTGTTTCAGAAGATTCATTAGACAAGGCTTCTCTGAGAAGCAGACACTTGAACAAATTCTGGGTGAATTTTTCTAGACCATACTGAAAAGGGATGAGGGACACAAAGACATTATTTCCCCAGTTATCCACTTCAAGGATAGATAGGCAGACTTACGAAAAGCCACCATGGCCTACCAGTGAAGTGCTATTCGTCCACAGTCACTGTGGGAAGGAAACAGCATTTTAGGGCCTGCAGTCCTTCACATGTTTAATCCTTCTGATATCATACCTACAACAAGCACCTGTTGGGTCTGGAGTCCACAGGTGTGGATGCTCCTATCTACCTACACTGCCATAAGGAAATCATGTGACTCTGGCAAAGTCATTTATTTTCTCTGAGCTGGATTTTTTCTCACTTGTCAAGTAGGGGGTTGAATTAGATGTAAAGAAACCAGCTGGTCTAACATCCCATAGTTTTATGAGATTATACAGTTGGTGCTGAATTAGCCTTTGCAGGAAAAAGAAGAAATAATAATGATAATAATATTGCCCTTCATATAGTCACTTATAATCTTCTTGAATTTTTCAGCAAGATTAAAGAGTAAGAAAGGATAATGCAAGGTGGTGGTACAAAACACTGCACATTGTAGGATCCTGAACAATACCTTTTCTCTCCCCTACCAAGTCCTCCTACCCTCTGCCCAAATCCGGAAGTAGCTAGTCTGCTTTTTTCATGAACTATCCTAAATCTACAGGGCTTTGATCTTTTGGGTATCCACCAAGTCCCACTTTGAAAGGATGGTGTAGGATTTGGACATCAAAGTTGCTACACTGTTCCTCAGTTTGGGCTCTGGAGTATCCCTGAATGATAGGAACACACTGCTAGTGGTAATTTGGGATGGTAGAGCACCCACACTGACCCTTCACTCATTCTCCACCAATCAGGGTCTCACTGGAATATGCCTGTGGTCAAGAAAAATCATGGCAAACCTTGGCTTGTGGATGTGCAACAAAATGGTACTCTGATGTTTGTAGAGAGGGGTAGGTTGCCATCTCTTTAAACCTCCTAGAGTGACAGAACTCTTAACATAGATGCTGACCATACAGATGACAAGAACATCACAAGCTTAGTAAAGGTTCACATGATGTGTAAGCAGAGAGGAGGGCTGGTTGGCAAGGAGGAATAAGGCCAGGAAGGGGAAGAATGCCTAAGCCAGAAAGAGGCCAGCTTCTAGAGGAAATGTTGGTAGCCAAAACCCGCCTGCTTGGGTCTGGCTCAGCATACTCCCTCAATTCTTGACGTCAGTGCTGTCAAGGTTAGAGCATGCTGAAGGGCTGGAACTGCACCGAAAAACCAGGGAGGGAGAGGAAGTGGGACTGCAGCAGCCAGGGAGGGGCACTGGGTCTTCCTGCATGACTATTTTCACATGGTGAGGACAAGGGAATGA
Source organism: Panthera tigris (assembly GCF_018350195.1). NCBI lineage: Eukaryota > Metazoa > Chordata > Mammalia > Carnivora > Felidae > Panthera > Panthera tigris. Next base: position 36,717,870 of record NC_056662.1, read on the forward strand.
GGAAACATAATTTTTCAAAGAAAAATTGTTAAAAGAAACAAACATAACCATCAACACACACGTACACACACACACACACACACACACACACACACACAAACACACAGAGAACAGAGTATTGACTGCAAGGAATATAGGATACTGTTTTCATCCCATTGCCAAAAAGGCTGGTTCCTTCTAGCTCTTGACTACTCACTGTATTTTCATTGTTTCTCTTTTTATTATCCTGAAATTATTTATAAGCTGTTAATCACTTTCCACAATTTCATATTGTGCAGTGGTTACAAATGGGAGTCCTGCAGTCGGACATCCTGAAAGCACACCCAGGTTCCACCACTTCCTAATTTTGGTCTAGGTACTTCATATTCCTTAACTTTGTCATCTATAAAATGGAAATAATAACAACTTAGAGCTCATAAAATTGTCACGAGGATTATTTAAGATAATTCATGTAAAGCACATAGAAAATCAATGTCTTATTATAAATTTTTTTCAACTCAAATAAAATTGAGCATCTTCTAGATATCTACTAACATGCAAGAAAAAAATGGACAGAGATTTGGAGATATTTAAAAAGGTATATGTAAAAGCAATTCCTTATTTTGAAACATAGCTAAGGAGGAAGGCTTGCCCATGTAAAAAATCTAAGACAAATATTAAAAAATGACAAATATAATCAAGCAGAAATATTGATTCAATAGAGGGGTAATAGGTGGATCCTTTTTCAGAATGTATTAACAAGAAAACATAATTTGTTGAAAACATATTTTAAGGGAGAAAAGAGAATCCCCACATTTGTTGATTTACATAGCACTTTAGACAGTGTTGTAATTTAGTTCAATCTTTTATTATAGGAATCTTTTTTATAATCTTTATTAAAGCCTATCAGTGAGTGATATTCTCATGGGCTTCACAGTTCATTCACTCACGAAGCAGCGATCTATTCCACTGCTAAACAACTAAAGTAAAGATGTGCAAAAAACCACCTGGAGAAGTATTTATGGCAAGAAGACAAGAGACTAATAATGTTAACTTATGAAGAACATAATTGTAGTACTTCTGTTTCTAATATGAGGTTAGGTTATACTCATATCAGTCTTTTGCTGAATACAATAAAAATTATGGATAAAATATTTAAAGATCATTTTTATGAAGTGTGAAAGAACTGATAGAACATAGTAAAGATTTACAAGGCCAAAATTGTAGGAAAAAGATGTAACTCAAGAGATAGGCAAAAAGCAAAGTTTGATTTTACACTGAAGGCAGTTGCCAAAACTGACAAATGTCAACTTTCATTTTGAGAAATTTAGCCTTGGAGGAAAGGAGAGGAGAGAAATCAAACCCAGAGCTCTTGTAGGTTGTGCAATCATCAAATTCAGTTGGGAATCTGAGGAATGCAGCATCAGAAAATGGTAAGGCAAAAATAAGGTGGTTCTTGCATGGATTTGCCAACAGATTTGCAATTACTGGGTATTCCCTTATGAAAAAAAAAAAAAAAACACCACACACACACACACACACACACACACACACCAAGATTAAGCTCATTAAAGAGTACTAGCCTTCATAATAACAATAAGCAGATGGAAGAAGCAATGCAAACCCTGACTAGAGAAAGATATCATTATCATAGGCTTCAAAATACTTCTATAAAAATAAATTTCAAGTAAAATGAGAATACAAAGTCAAAGATTTCTAAGCATCCAAGGAAACTAAAAATCAGGAGCAAGAACTGGCAGGAAATTAAAAATAAAAACAGAAAGAAAAATGACAAAAATGTTACTGGAATTACTGGAAAAATTATAAAACAACTACATTTGCTTGATTAAAGAAGTAAGTTTGAAAATATCTGCAAGAAATAAGAAGTGATGCAGCATATTTTTAAAATTAACATTCTTAGAATTTAAAAATCTGATAAATATTATAAGTTTAAAGTATGGATTTAAAAACAGATTAGATATAATCCAGGAGATAATGAGAATTAGAAGAAACTTTTGAAGAAATTATCCAGGATGGAGCATGAAGAGACAGCAGATGAAATACAGAAAGGAAGCCAAGAGGCAAGGCAGACATTGAGAAGGTCTACTGTTGGAGTTGTTGAAGTTAAGAAATGAATGAGGGTACGAAAGAGCAATAATATTTGAATAGATGATAACTAGGAATTTCCAGAACTACTGACATTTCTAATTTAGAGATTAGAGAAGCCTAGCATATCTTTAGTAAGGTAAATAAAATGTTATTTACATATAATCATGACAAAGGGGGAAAAAGTCCTGGAATAAACAATAGAAAAGCAGATTTTAAAAAAGGACTGACAGATGAATTCATAGTAGCAATGAAAACCAATAAGCAATGGAATGATGTCTTTAATGTGCTTAAGAAGGTAACTGTTAACCTGAAAATCTATACCCTATATAAATATCTTTCATATGAAGAAGGAATTAAGATAATTTTCAGACAAGCAAAAATTCAGAACATTTGCCACTAGCAAACCCACAGTAAAGGAACTATTAACAAATGTTCTGAAAGCAGAAGCAAGTTGAATCCAGAGAAATCTAAAGTGCATGAGGTAATGAAGAGCAGAGAACATAATGAATATGTGGGCAAATTTAACAAAATATACAAAAAAACAGTAATTAGACATAGTAATAATTTATTAAATATTAAATTAAATTAAAATGAAAGATTAACTTGGAATGGATAAAAGGGAAATAAAATATTTTAAGGGCCTTGTATTTTTTAGAAGTTAATAGAAATTTTGATTAATTTTATACTTAGGTGACTATTCATATTTTAATCTCTAGGGTATCATTTCTATATGACTATCAGGAAAAATTAGAATAAAAAATAAACCAAAATATTACAAGCAGGGAAAGAAACAAAGCAGAACAAGTAGGAAAGAAAGAATATTAAGATGGTACATTTTACATTAGTAATTATTTAAATGTAAACAGATTGATTAAACAGTCAAAAGTAAGGAGCATTAACTTGGATTAAAGGAAATCCCAATGAAATCTGGCTTAGCATAATTCCTGGAGGAGAGGCATTAATATCATAGTTTATGAGGATGGTATTCCTAAAGTTATACAGTGCACATCCGTATGTGGTCCTGGATCCAAGAATAGAATAGATGAAAGTGAAAGTATGAAAAATATACACATTAAGTGAATAAGAAACAAAAGATAGTTGGTGTAACTATTTTAATATTAAATAACAGATTCAAGGCAAAAGACATAGTTAGAGAACACTTCATAACAAGTGCAACTTCTAGGAAGATGTAATTATTTTACATATCCATGTACCTGATGATGAAGATTCAAAATTTATAAATCAGAAATTAATGGAACCACAAGAAGACATAGACAAGAGAACTGAAGAAAGATCCAATAGGAGACTTCAACACAACTCTCAGGAACTGGAAGATCAAGCCACCCCAAAATAACTACTCAGGGTTTTGTCATATCTCTAAGTAGCTGATAGACCTACAGGCAGAAAAAAAATCAGTAAAGAAAAGTATAGAGGCTGAAAATCAATGAACTAGGCATTTATTACAAGGAGCTAATAAAGTTTCACAAAGTAAAAAAAAGCAATAAAAGTGATAAGAACGTGATAGAGAAGATCAACATTACTGAAATTTGGTTTCTTTAAAAGACAAAATTTAAAAACATCTGACAAATTAATGGAAAAATTAAAAGAGAAAAAAGGAAAGAAGGTACCAATAACCAACATCATGAAGGGGTAAGGAAACATTGCACAAATAATATAGATACACTGTTAAGAAATTATGAACACATGTCAATGAAATAGAAATTTTAAATAAAATTCTTAAGAAAAAAATGTAACTTATAAGTAAAATCTCTCAAGAAATATAAAACCTTATGTATTTTACAACTTGTATATACTCTTAATGGAAACTGAGAGTGGTTTAAATTTTAGAAGCAATTGTGAAATGTCTTTAAAATGTTCATACACTTTTATCTACTAGTCTCAATTCTTCGAAACTTGCCTAAGAAATTGTCCCTAAATGCACAACCTTGTGGCACAAACATATTCCAGAGTTATTTATACAAAAATGAAAGGACTGAACCAAATATAATATGAAACTACTGTTGAACATTTAAGGCAATAGAGTCAAGTGAGCCAAAAATTCATGTTTTTTCCACTTATTTTTCCATTTATTTTTTATTTGAGCATACATTATAAATGTCCAGCCACAGAGGCATTAGGTCAATAAATTATGGTGTCATAGAATGGAATACAATGAAGTTTTTAGAAATGATTGTGCTGAGGTAAATGTACTGAAATGAAAAATGTTTTACAATACCTTGTTATATATGGATTTTTAAAAAGGATGGGGAGAGCTTGTAAACCACATACAGTGTGCTGCCATTTGGAGAAATATATGCTCCTGTGTATGGAGAGAGACAGATTTCTATAAATATAGAATGAAATCTAAGCAGGTAAATAAAAAAAAATTTTTTTGGATGGTAGGATCATAGGTAATTTTTACTTTTCTCTTTGGCTAAAGCAAATCACAAGGCCAGCCTAGATTCAAAGGGTAGGGAAACAGATCCCATCTTTTGACTGGAGGAAAAGGTGTGGATCAAAATGGTAGTAGAGAATTGAAGCCTCTTTTCTAATCCTCAGGAATAAACTTCAGCAGGCTGTAGCATTACTCTTGGAAGTTATATAAGGGAGTTTAAACACTGATAAAATAAATGGTCCCCACCATGAATCTATTTACCATTGAGAGGCTTTATACCTTAAATCCTGAGATCTGGCTCCTAATGAGATTTTAAGATGATCAACACGTTGACAGCTAATTTTTTTAAATTATTAAAATGGTATGAGTCTCTCAACAATAATTTTTAATGAAGTCAGTTGTAGTCACCAATCCTTCATTACTCAGAGTTAGTGCCAATCAACTCTTTGGTTCACTACAATAATCACATTTTAAATTCTGTTCCTTTAAATAATAATTGAATAATATCATAACATTCTGTAACACTTTATAATCTCCTGATATATATTCCTCTATCAACTGAGTTTTAAAGGAAATTCTAAGTGAAATGGGCTGTGGATAAGGTGACCTTAAATCCAGATACATGAAAAGTTCTTGATATGTGGCTTATAGTCATTGCTCACTGATGCTAAATAATTTTAAACAAAGCTCTGACAGTCACTAAAGTCCTGTATCTAAAGATAGGATATATAAGAAAGAAGAAGAGATTTGAGTCCCTGAATCTGCAGTGTCAGAATTAGATGCACAATTTTGAATTTAAAGGTATGGTATTTGTTGTTATATAGAACTGAGATATTTTGCAGAAGAGAGAAATATTCTTTTATTCATTTGATATTTGTCAGTTACAGTGTTTTTTTATATTCTTGCATCAGCTTGTTAGGGTCAACTTCAAGGACCTAAGTTTTATATGCATTGTGCCTTATACACAATTATTGTCCAAAGGAATCACGGTTGCATCTAGAATTGCCTGGGGTAGTTAGGAAAAAAAATCAGCATGAGTTATAGGCTCTAGTCTAGAACAAAAAATCAGAATCTTGGGAGTGGGGCTTAGGCAGTGATGTCTTTAAAAAGCTATTTCAATGAGTCTTCATGTGCAGCCCTGGGTTGAAAACTACTGATTTAGGCAGTTGGGAAAACCTGAAGGTCCTAGACAGTTGACCGACCTCAGCACTGATGAATTGGGGCCTTTGATACCCTTAGATAGACAGGAAATTATTTTGAGGAGCTTCACCCTTTTGTATAAGTTCTCTTGATTGTATTAGAGGGAAATATAAGACCAATAGGGGAAAAGGGACAAGATCAGGATAAGCTGACAAGGCACAACATCCCAGTAAATCAGGTCAGGGTTCAGAGAGAAACCCAGCTTTATAGGGAAGCAAGATTAGTAAGAGCAAAACCAAGAATTATTTGCTATGATGCTTAAAACAGAGCTTCCTATTTCAGTGGGCAGAATTATTGCCATTCTGGGGAATCACAAGCACAAATCCATCTATTATCAATGCAACCCAGTTCTAAGTTCCACTGGATTTGGGGCTGATACTACTGGTAAATCTTATTTATCAGTCCTACAGTAACAATTACTTTTTAAGCCATATTGCTTTTGAAACTGCAGTGCATTTTTAGTCAATGGATACACTTAACATAGCGTTTTTTTATTATTATTACTAAATTGATGGTCTATCTTAAAATTTATGACATCCTAGATTCAGGAACACATGGTGTTTCCAGGGTTCTCTAGACTAGCTCAGGAACTGGACCATGGGTGAGAACTGACATTAGAGTTAGCTGTGAAGACTTGGGGTCATTGAAAGGAAAAGCAGACCAGAACTGAAATTATAGATCTTAACACAATCAAGGTGTTGAAGACGACTGCTTCTGGTTCTCAAAAGCTTATGCTCTACTATGGGAAACAGTCTAAGAACAAAATATACCATGAGAATGTTGTCTAGCAAATGTAAGTGGTTGATTCATGAGACAACTTTTCCAAATGTTCACACCCTCTGTTGGTAGTAGGCAGTCAATATGTCTCTGACCCATCACAGAGTTTTGCTTATGGCTTTCAAAGTAACTTGGAAGGTGTGGAAAGTGGTGGAGTTTCACTGTCAAGTTCTATAGAACACACTATATGCTCTAAAGCTCTAAAAATTTAGAGGATTGAGATTGAAAAGAACTATGGAGGACTAATGAGTTGGAGTTGGGGCTTAAAGAATTTCAATAGGTTACAACAGAGCTTTTCAAGGGCTAATAAATGTGAAAATCTTGAGGGGGGGAAAGAGCAAGGTGCATTCCTGGCACAGTGCTTTGTCTGGAACACTTCCTGATTCAGCCCAGGAAGTCCTTATTTGGTTAATCCAGGGTTAATTTGCAAAAGCAAACATCTCTTCAAATGGTTGAAAATGTGACTATATGCTTCTCTCTGCTTTTCCTTCCTGACACAGAATTACAGCCTAAGCCTCCATGAGAATTTTTGATCAGAGCTGGAGATTCATGCCAACGTATCTTAAGTATAGAGGCTCATTTCTCATCTTGAAAATCTTGTGCCAAAAAAGAACTCCCACTGGCTTCCAGAGCATTTCTGGCACAAACAAACCCCGGAGGGCACAGAGCAGGATGAGCAGATGGAGAACTGTGCATGTCTCCCCAAAGCCTGACAGGGCAGAGAGAAGGTTCTGGTGCTATTCCCCTCAGGGGGAAGAATCCCACACACTAAGTATAATTTCCAGGCAAGTCAAGTAATGGGGCAAAATTAAATTGGACTCTCCTTCTGTCTTCAATCTAATTAATCTTCCCCTGCCATGCACTCACTCCACTAAAATATGGCACTAAAATTCCAGCACTTTAGTTTGCACTTTCCAGCAGCTTTTTGTAAGCAGCAGTAATCTGATCTACTAGCTCATGAAATCCTAATATGGGGCTGACTTAGAAAAGGGAAAATATTGGTCCTCAGCAAATGTGTACTGAGAGTTTCAGATGCCAAGAAGTAGTATCCCAGGAATAGAATAATAATATTATCATTATCGTCATCATTATTAAGGTTGTACTGAGACTAAGAAATCATCCATTGTGTTAGTTGTTAGTGGAATTACATTCTCCATGTACACACTTAAATATTTCCTGGGAATGATTTGTAGAAACAGCATTGCTTAAAGCAGTCTATAACTGTTGCCAATTCATATTTAATTCTGAATTCGTTCCGGCTTCTGTTTTTTTTGTTTTGTTTTGTTTTTGTTTTTGTATACAGTTAGGTGGCTTTGACCTGGTATTGTCTTGGGGGAAGAAAAGTTTGCTTCAAAATCAAAATCAATCTTATCGAAACCAACCCTGACTCCAATATATCTTATAGCTTCAGGATAGAAATATACAGGATTGAGTTAGTTGAACAAAGGTGTGTTTTAGTTTTTCTTTAGAACTAAGTTCTTATTAGAATCTTTTCCTCCCTCTCAAGTGAGGAAATCCCAGATAAAACTTCTCTTGTATTTACTTGTTTTGTCCATGCCAGAACTACAAAAGGAGAAACTGTATTCTGGCAACAGTTGTCCTAAGAGGGAGACATTGAAAAATAAGCTAGCATGTTGAAACACTTAGAAATATACCACAAATATTTATGTATTATGGGTTGTTTATTTGTACATGTACATATATATGTTTATATTATAATGATAGCACAAGAGCCAAGATTCTTGCATATTATAAAACTTAGATTTATTAACAACTCTAGTTTTGTGACATTGACTAGAGAGGATGGACTAGAAATAATCACCTCTTTAGCTTTAAGTTGCATCATTTTATAATTTATATATATCCTATCTGATTGACTTAATAAGGTGGAATACATGATCAGGTCACATGCATGCTTTTCTTTCCCTCCTGGAAGCCATGTGTGTGACAGTGTATGCAGGGGTGAGTTTCTAAAGGATTTTGTACGTCAATAATTGCAACAAGATGACGATTGATGTCTAGGTATGTTTTGAAAGGACAGGAAATTATTTTATGCTTCTTTATATTTTTATATTATTTATTTGCTTTCATTATTAAATATACAGAGTGAGGGAATAAAGGAATGAGTGAATGCAAAATGTGCTTATATCAAACAACATGTATAAATCTAAAACAGATAGTAAATATTCTAAGCCCTGAAGTTATACAGTCTCTGTTATAACTACTCAACTCTGCCATTTTAGAACAAAAAAAGCTATAGACAATGTATAAACAAATGATTATGGCTGTGTGCCAATAAAGCTTTATTTACAGAAATGGTCTGTGGGCCATAGTTTGCTAGTTGCTGAACCGAAGCATCAAGGGCAATCCTTTATTTTCACAGTAACTGTTTAACTTACAGGTATTTGGATGATTTGCAAGACTTCCTTGGAGGGTCAGCTCAGAGGAAACTCTATTTATCCGAACTGTTCTATTGGTAAGCTATCGATACATAGACGGTCTCTAGGGCGAGGCAGCCTTTAGTACTTTTCTCCTCCCTGTCAGTAAATTCCTATTGGCCTTGCTGCATTTTATGTGCCCTTCCCATTTCCAGGCTAAATGAGGGAAAGGGGATAGATGGCATAAGAGGACATTGAATGCGACTGCAGGCATCCCAAATAGTCTACCCATTAGTCACTTTGGATTTCCAGCGGGGTGAATGCAGCATTCATTAATGCCCAGAGACAGCCCGGGCAAGGTCCAGACAGTCTGCTGGCAGAAAGAAAGCTAAAGGCAAAGGAAGGCCTGTGTCGATTGTCGTCTGTAGTTATGAGCCTGAGAAATAGTAGCTATGAATCAGCCTGTCTGAGGCTCAGCTGTCTTTATTTGCAACAGTAAGGAAGATAATATTTTAAAAAGCTTTTAGGAATAAAATGAGTCTTAACCACTAGAGAGAAGAATCACAGTCTGCAGCTATATTGCTTCAGGGCCTAATGATGATTCACTGTAAAATTAGACCAATTAAGCACCCTCCCCCAATTCTGTAGTCTTGAGTGAGTTAGATAAGATCATTGGTTCCTTTTGACTCATGCAATCCTAAAATAAAAGGGATCTCAGAAATTTTCTGGTTACGGAGTTATGGGATGTTAGAAGCATAAGACATCTGGTCACCCCTTTTATTTACAGATGAGAAAACGGAGTCCCAGTGAGGTAAGTCATATCCAGTGATTCATAGCTAGTGGGTGGTAAAGGTAGAATATGAACCAGCACTCTTGATAGATTGATTGGTTCATTCATTAAGACAATTATTATTCATTCAACTAATGTAGTTTACACATTGGTTCCCAAAGTGATTTTATCAGAGAAGCCGTTTTGGTTTTTCATGAGGATCAGAGAAGACCAGCATTCCCCAGAATCTACTTCAGGAAATGCTGTAATTATTACTCCACACCTTCAAGCCCTTTCAACTCCACCTACACATCCACTTTACAGGTGAGGGAAAGGAGATCCAAAGAGTCTAGCTTGATGGCTACTGTGTTTGTCTTCATATTAGAATGACATAGGGATCTTTTTAAAGTGCCAAAGCCTACACCACATCCAGACCAATAAATCACAATCTCTAGGGGGAAAAGCATAGGATGCCACATTTTTTGAAGTTTCCCAGGCAATTTCAGAATGTAAATAAGTTTTGGGAACCACTGGGACAGGTGATCTCTTCTTATGTTATACCTCATGTAGAAGGACTCACCATCCTTTGTGGAAAAAAATGATTTGGGGACATCAGAAGAATTGGAGTTATACTTCTCTAAAGGAGGCCCCATCTCATACATGCACACACACACACACACACACACACACCCCAAAGAGTGGTCCTGAAGAAGAGATAAACCAATATAGGTGAAAGTGCTCTAGGAAACTAAAGGAGTTATATACTATAGTACTGTTTTTATCTTAGGAGACATTCAAACTTCAATTAGGTGTTGATGTTCTTTTGTCTATTTACTTGGAAGAATTGTTCAGAGATTCAAAAATCGGTAAATTTTCTAAAGCACTTAAGCTTTGAAAGTAGGACTAAAATTAGTTACTGATTCTCCTGATATTTCTAATATTGCAGCTGTATGATGGCATTTTAGTGGGAGTCTTTCTGTTGTACAGTCCTAACTTAGCAGCCCACCTGTACTGTCTTTCAGAAAGCTTTACCATAGATGATGTTCAAAGATTGTAGTAGTCATGGTTCATTCATGCTTTATACAAAGTAATTTACTCATGCTTTCTTGAAAATTAAAGCCTAAAAACCATTTGAGAAGAAACTGTGTTTATACTATATTTTAAAATTTAAAGTTATATTGCAGATGTATCCAATCAAAGATGATGCAGGACTGCCCCCTTTAACTGGATGCTTTCACATAAAAAGCCTATTACCACATTCCACTGAAATACCATATACAATTTTTTCTTGAGTTTTCTTTATCAAATCTATTCCTATCAGCCTCAACTGGGCAGTAGCTGACTTTGGTATAATAAGTTGGAAGATTATGATATATTCAATGTTTCTGTTTTGATAAAATTCCAAATGCTTTTTTAAGGCGGTTGTTTCTGGTTGCAGTTTTAGTGTCTTCAGACTTCGCTTACTTTCTTCAAGTCAAAATGAACTTTCTAGTCCTTGCTACCCTGGCTCATTTCAGCTTCCACTATTTGTGTTTACATTTTTGGCTCTATCTTATTTACCTGAGGCTCACCCTCTCATCCCCTTAGATCCTCTATCCTTCCAGGGGTAAGGCAGAGCAGCAGAAGCCCCCTACCCCAGAGTTGTTCATCTAAAATGAGTTAACTGTCTTGACACAGTCAAAATGCACTCTTGCTCCTAGTGACTCGAAGCAGTGTAGCATTGTGAGCACACTATTCTTACTGAGATTGTGTTTAATTGGGGTTACTTTAAGAGATTATGGAAGGAGCTAAGTAACTCCCACCTCCAGCCATCCCCAGAGTATTCTCTCCTATAGAAGTGTGGAATTTAAGGCAAAATAAGATCTTTTTCCTGCTCTTTGGGTGCCTGGTGGCTCTTCCATATTCTTACATTTACAATCTTGCTTTCTGTAGGAAATTGTTTTGTGAGATTTAGGAAAGAAGAGCCAAAAAATGCTTGCTCTGGGCATGCCTAGGTGGTTCAGTTGGTTAAGAATCAGACTCTTGATTTCAGTTCAGGTTATGATCCTGTGGTTTATGAGATCAAGCCCTGTGTCAGGCTCTGTGCTGACAATGCAGGGCCTGCCTGGGATTCTCGCTCTCCCTCTCTCTCTGCTCCACCCCCACTTATGCATGAATGCATACATGCTTTCTTTCTCTCAAATAAATAAACTTATTTTTAAAGAAATACTTGCTCTGAAAACTAAGGACTGAGTCAATAAGAGAATAACTAGAGCCTTGATTTTAAAAAAATTGAAAGCACTGAAGATCTCTTTTCTTGTAGTGACAGAGCTATAAAAATAAACAGGTCATGATGTTCCACTACAGTGACAGAAATACCACTTGAAAATCCTGGGAAAGTGACCACAGGAAGAGCTCTGCCCCCCAAAATGTCACTCAACTTAGGAGAGGAAAGGAGGAGAGGGAAGATGTGCTGCCCTAACAGGAGAAATGAAAAGGATGGATGACAAGTCCTAGTGTTTGCTTTTGTGAAACCCAAGACAGCATTACATTTATAAAACTTTCTCACCAATCAAAACAGGTTGTTTTTAACCTTCAGTACATGCAGGCAGCCTGGGTATTTTTATCCTGTGGCCAGTAGATGCTGATCATAGAAACCATGTATCCTCAGGTGCTTCTACTTCTGGAGCATTGTTCCTGGCCTATGTTAACAAAAAATGAACAACCATCATATATTCCCATGGGAGAGAATGGAAAAGGACAGGAAGGAGAGAGACTGAAATGCATCACACTAAGACGACAGAGATAAATAAAAGAATTTTCAAGTGATATTTCCACCACTGCAATGGAGTGCCATAGGAGGGTCCCTGCCCTACCTGACCCCAAGAGGAAGAAAAACATTAAATGAAAAAAACAAGTCAGGAAACCCCAAAATATTAGAAAACATAACTGTCTTCTGCAATAAGAAGTGAAGTCACCATCTGCTTATTTTCATCTATTTATTGTCACTAGGACAATAAACTATGTGTCTTCAGTGTTTGGGGATTCGTTTTTCATGATAGCTGTAGCTCTTCCCTTACTGGCCCAGTCCTTTGGTTTTCAGAACAAGAACTTCTTGGCTCTTCTTTCCTAAATCCCACAAATAGAAACTGAGGGACTACTAAGTGCCAAATAATGAAATAGGTGAAGATCAATTCATGAGATGTATCTTTACATGTAACAAGTCAAACACCTCTGCTCTTTGTTTTTAAGAATATCCATACTCCCGGCGCCTGTGTGGCTCAGTTAGTTAAGCATCCAACTCTGGATTTCAGCTCAGGTCATGATCTCACAGTTTGTGAGTTCAAGCCCCGCGGCAGGCTCTGTGCTGACAGTGTAGAGCCTGCTAGAAATTCTCTGTCTCCCTCTCTCTCTGTCCCTCCCCACTCATGATCACTCTCTTTCTTTCTCTCTCTCTCTACAATAAATAAAAATTTAAAAAATTACCCATACTCATCATTTTAGAAGATAATGTCAATGTTTTTATGACTGTTGCTTCCCTGCAAAACATTTTGAGCCATTTTCTTTCATGAGTGTGGAAAACATGACTGAGTATATAAGGACACTGGAATATCTCTTTGTGACATTATTACCAAAATATTGCCTGAAATTCTGATTCCTCATTTTCTATGAAGCCGATGGTACTTGTTTTCTGTTGTTTCTGTGTTCGTGTGTGTGTGTGTGTGTGTGTGTGTGTGTGTGTGTGTGTGTGTTCCTAGCTTATTCACCAAGGAGTCATATTTCTTTTTATCATCTCGGGCAGTAATATTTGTTACTAGAGAGAAATCTATACCAGGCTCAACAAAGCAGGAATGGTGACTTCACTTCTTATTGCAGAAGACATATTCCATGTTATGTTTTCTAATACGTCTGGGTTCTATGACTTATTTCTTCACTTATTTTTTTTTCCTGTTGGGGTCACATAGGGCAAAGAACTTCCTATGGTATGCATAATAATAACTGATGCCCTTATCACTGTCCTGGACTTTTCTTTCACCCAGAATCCTTTCTTTACTTTGCTGCAAAGAAACTGATTGAAATTCCTCTAGCAAAATATGGCACCTGAGAACTGACAATACTAGAAACTTTAGCTCCTCTTATAGTGGACCTGATTTTTTGGATAATCAGCCACTCTGAACTTTCAAAAGAGATACAGCAAACCACTGTGTGAGTGTTGAAGGAGGACAGGAGGGTCTAACGCACGTGTCTCACTATCTGCTTTCATCAAAGATCCCATGCACATGTTGTTTTTGTGATACATTTCCATACATTAAATGGGAAATAGCCATCAAAATTAACGTGGTTTCTTGCTGGGGTGTATGAATTTAAGTGATGTGGATGTGTTCATTCATTTATATAGCAGTTAGTGACTGAGGACCTGGGTGCTAGGCACAGCACACAAGGAGTGGTTCTGCTTACGAATTAGCAGAACACCCTCAGTCTATGAGTCTGAGAAAAAATTACAATATTTCTAGAATCATAGAGAGTACCTTCCCCAGATCTGAAATTTAATTAATGTGGAACCATAAGCAATGGACTTAATTTCAACGGATCTCAATTTTCTGAGAATGTAATAAAGAATCAGGCCCAGCTCACAGGGATGGAGTAAAACTAAATGTGGTACTGTATGTAGAAGGTCTGGAAGAGGCCAGGGGATCAACAAAAGTTAGATCCTTTTCTCTTGGTACGGTTTGTCTTTCTATGCCCTAAGCGATAGGACCCACTTCCATATCCCTCCATTTGACCTTATTTTGGTCAAGAACAACCATGTGGAAAAATTCAAGTTTCCTGGAAGCAAGACCCATTGGCCTTCACTTGCCAACAGACATTTCATTGCCTTAAAAGGAGCTCTGTGCAGCATGAAAAGGAGAAAAGGATGCTGCTTCAGAGCAGGGTGAATTTACTGCTCTCTGCTCCCTGTAATTTAAAGGGTTAATTTGCTTTCATGTTGCTCCTACTGAGAAACACTGTTATTATGATGCAGGTTCCCACAAAAATGAAGAGAGAAGCTTTTTCAAAGCATAAACTGGAAAGGCCACAGTTAATTTCCATGAGAGTCAAGAGAGCAAAACTTTGGGCAAGTCTTTGAAAATTCACTTGGGACAGTTTATATCCAGGAGACGGTGCTTAAAAGACAGGAATCCCATACCTTGAATTCACTTTCCCATGAAAGCCTGCAGAAATTACTGCAGGAAACAAAAAGCAATTTACCTTTTCCCTAACCAACCCTCCCTGCCTTCTCCAACCTCCTCTCTCCTACTCCATCCAGCCAACTACCTGAAAAATTCTAGCAGTAGGAGGTAACTTGCTTTAACTCATTGCTACTCCAAGTGTAGTTCATGGAACTGGTAGCTTTGGCTTCACCTGAGGGGTTGTTAAAAATGCAGAGTCTTGGGCCCCACCCAAACCTACTTATATTTTCAGATCTTCAGGGATTCTTATGCATCCCGGAGATTGGGAAGCAGGCCTGGAACTGGCATCAATGTGGAAGGGCCACACAAGTCTTCATTCTTAATCTTAGAAATTCTGATCAAAGCCCTGTTTATTATGCATCTTTTATGTCTATTTTCCTCTTGTAAAAAGGAACAAAGGAACACCATAACACCAAAGAAACACCATAACACCAAACACTTCATATGGAAAATTTAGACTCTGGGAGTTTTAGAACTATGCATTGCTTATCACTGGCCTTATATTATGTTTAGGCCCACTGAAAACCTGCACGTACATTCAGTGGCATTTTGACTTTATAATGTCATTGTCTAATAAGAAGTGTATCACTTTTACTTATGAATAACACAGGCCAGCTTTGAAAACCATACTCTACTTTTGTTTTCTTAAAATAGCAGTTTAATATAAGCCTCTGGATAAAGTAGATACTGTTTGGCTGACATACACTGTATTAAGAAAAGGGTGAAAAAAATCCATATAAAATTTAAACACAGTCAATTGTTAAGGATACTCCAAAAAACTCCAAGATCTGTTTGTGTGTTTGCTTAATTTGTTTTGTTGTTGTTGTTGTTGCCTTTTAAACTAAGACATGGATGTGGGATTAATACTGTTGAGCATGCAAAATATGCAATTAATGTCTAATATAATTATATCATGAAGTATAATTATATCATGAAGTCATGAATTTCTGACTCATTTGTAAACATCATTTATTAGCAGGTAGATGTTGAGCATCAGCCATATGCAAATGATGTTACAAGATCCCTTGAGAAATATGAAATAAAGACATTTTGCCTTCATGAGCTTCCTGTGAGTAGGAGAGATTAACATGTTTATGGCTTATCATTACTCACCACCCAAGAGAAATCCATATGAGTGACACAGGGAAAAGGGAGCGATGAGAAGTAGAAGATGAATCTGGTCAGGGTCACGAGGAAGGCCACATCACTGAAGGGATCACCCAAGAGAGGTATTAACCAGAGACACAACCTACTGTCCATGCCAACCTTACCTTCCTGAGCCTATACATCATAAGCCCTATATGTTCCTTCACCCAGGAAAGGGTGCAGCAGAGAACCTTCTGGTTGGATTAGGGGCAAAAACCTTCTACTCATGAGAAATAGGAGAAGTGAGTTGGCGGACATGGGCTGTGACCCCCTGACAGGCACGTCCCTTCACACTGTGGCATAATGTGGCCCGGTATGCTTTGAAGGTCTCACATGGCGGTGGTCTTGACATGTCTTTCAGTGGACACTGATTTTTATCACCAATCCATAACAAACTATTTTGCCGACAGAAGGAAAAGGAGGGAGGGGCCATGGGAGAGGAGCGGGGTAGCTGATAACAGTCTGCATTTAGAAAGGGTTTAGAAAGATCAATATAAGCATACTTCTGTGACCACATCTGGCTGCCAGCTAGCTGCTTCAGGATTTTTACATGTACGTAGTGGGGGACTGAAATCATCCCTTGTGCTTCTGAGTTCCTAGGAATTAAAGAGAGCTCACACAGACACAAAACAAACTTGTAATGCTCTATGTTTATATCAGTTTATACATGCATAAACAACTGTCAAAGCTCATGGAACTGTATATCTTAGATCTGTTCATTTTACCTCACATAGATTATATCTCAATAAAAACAAATAAATTAATTAAATGACTTAACTGGGAGGGGATGATGAGAGCAAGAAATGGGGATTATATGAAACATGATTGACCTGTCATTGACAACTATTAGGACTGAATGATTGTGATTACATGGGGGTCTCTTTACCATTCTTTCTTTAAAACAAAAAGGCAAGGAACTGGTCATTTTAAAGTCAGAAGACTGGTTTGCCTTTACAGGGGAGGAAGGGACAGCATTCAAAGCAGGCAGAAGGGGAACTGGCAGTGTCTGCTTATTGACACCTGGAGGGTGGTTACAAGGTTGTTTACTTTGTGATAAATCAGTGAACATATATCATTGTTTTCTGTATGTATGTTACATTTCACAATAAAAGTTTCTCAAACATCTGTACCACAAAAAACACCGTAAAATACATGCATATAAATTAACTAAAGGATTCTATATTGCAAGCGTGTATAGGTGCTGTTTTATGCATAAATCAAAGTATCCAAGACAGAGATGAATATAAATCCCCTACCCTTTAAGAAACAAAACAGATGAACACTGGGGAAGGGAAGGAGAAATAAGATAAAAACAGAGAGGGAGGTAAACCATAAGAGACTCTTAAATACAGAGAACAAACTGAGGGTTGCTGGAGGGGAGGACGGGGGTGGGGGGGTGGACTAAATGGGTGATGGGAATTAAGGAGAGCACTTGTTGGGATTAGCACTGGGTGTTATATGTAACTGATGAATCACTAAATTCTACTCCTGAAACCATTATTACACTATATGTTAACTACATTGGAATTAAATAAAATGAAAAAATATAAATAAAATAAATTCCCCCACCTGTCCCCCCAGCTTTTGCACTGCTGCTTGTCTCTAAGAGAATAGTTAGATGCTCAGCAGTCAACCAGTGACTGGAGACAGCTTAAAATATTCTGCATCTTGGGATGTTCCGTAGCCTGGGCTCTCTAATCAGACAGTTTCATCTCCTTCCTTGTAAACAGGAGCCAACAAGCATTTTCTCACTTCAGTTTAAACAAATCCAACCTGTCCCAAGGCCTTTGCACTTGCTGCGGCTTTTGCCTAAGACTTGGCTCCCACCGAAACCGGACGGATTGGTTACCTCCTCAGTCACTTGCTTCAGGACCTGACGCAAATCATACTTTCTCAGTATGAGAACCTAAAATTGCCAACAAAAAATTGACATTTCCTCACTCCTTTCTCTGCTTTGATGAATGTCAGCTACACAAGGGCAGAGATTTTCATCAGTTTTGTCCACTGCACCCTACAATAGTACCTGGCACATAACAGGTCCTCACTAATTATTTGCTGAATTAAGTGAATAACTAAGAGGAGAGGTTGGAGTAGATACCAATTTAAAAAAGAAAATCAGTCTTTGGCATAATAAATTCATGTTTAAAAATGACCTTGTGGCTAAAGAGTATTTTTATACTACTCCATAATACTTAAAAAAATTTTTTTAATGTTTATTTATTATTGAGAGACAGAGAGAGACAGAACATGTCCATGGGAGGGGCAGAGAGAGGAGGAGGCACAGAATCTGAAGCAGGCTCCAGGCTCCGAGCTACCAGCACAGAGCCTAACGTGGGGCTCGAACTTACAAACCGCGAGGTCATGACCTGAGCCAAAGTAGGACGCCCAACCAACTGACCCACCCAGGCACTTCTACTCTAAAATACATTTTACTATTTATTTTGTAATTGCTGTAGGTAGAATACATTTTGCATGTTATGGGTTGTAGAGCCCAACCTAGGACCCTTTTTTTGTACCATGGATTTAGTCAGAACTCGTGTGTTCTGAATTCCAAACACTACCATGAGAAACAGCCCTTGAAACACGACCTCTTAATGTGTTAGGATTGTACATCAAGCCACCGCCAGGTCAAGCTGTGTATTCCATAGGCACTACCCAAATTTCTATTACTGTAATCATTACACCAGCTAAAGAACATATTTTAAAGCTGATATCCTGCTGTTGTTATGAAGGGAATTGATTCTAATTTCCAGTTTCCTGCATTTTTCTTAAACATTTAGTCTTTGCAAGAGAAAAAAAAAAAACCTCATGATGAAAATTCCACACGTTACTAGAATTACTTCACAAACAGAACACTCTTGACTTTGGAAATCCCCCCAGACTCTGAATGGAGCTTACCCATACAGAAAACCTGAATTCATTCTGAAATGGGAGGAAATAAGGGGCAAAATGTTATCTTTGAGCTATGACATTTGGCTTCCAGTGGAAATACAAAATGGACACACATCAAATGTCAAACAAGCTGATAATGGACAGGAAGCACCACTGTCAACACAGCGAGCCCAACCTTCACTGGCAGCAAAACCCTGGATGAAATGCAACTGTTCTATCCTCAAGTCACCCAGGGCATGGGCATAACTGAACCTGCAGGTAAGGATGCAGGATCACAGTGCCTGAGGATCACAGCTCATTTCACAGATAATCAGACTGAAGTCTGGCCAACAGGGAAGGCCCAGTGTATTTATCCATTGTTGGGAGATGAGCAAGGCAGAAACATAGCCCCTGGTTTCAAGTCTTCCCTGGCTCCATTATCAGGAAAACAGGACAATATAATACAGACATAAAATACTGAAACTTCCTCTTTGCCATAATTTTGAATCTGTCCTGGAACAGATTTGTACTGACATCAGCTCCCAGTGGGTCCAATATGAAATTTATCTTCATGGCAATGTGACCCTTGGCTGCCAGTAGACTAAAAAAATATAGCAAACAATGGGGCAAATAAAGATAAAGAAGTTTATGCAGGACAAATGCTGCATTTCCTACATACAGTTTTATAATCCCCTTGTCCCATGAATGAATAGGAAACAAGTGGATGCAGTCAGCCATCAGGAACCTACTGTGTTATCTGCACACTGCTCATGGTGATAAAGTAGATAATCTTGCACAGATTGGAACAGGATAACTAACTGATACTGCTATGAATAAATGATGTGTGATACATACATGGTGCGTAGGCAGGGACTGTCATGAAATGTTTCCTTCAACTCACTAGCTTTGTGCACCGAAGACCTTATTCTGTTTTCACACTCAGGCCTCCTTAGCTTTAGGGTTCAGGAAATGATTGTGTGCATGCACGTATTTGTGTGTGTGAATGATTTAAGATTTTTTAAGTGTCACACTTATTGTCTTGCTTAGCCATTCTTTTAAACACAAGTCAGATTTTAATTAAATCACATATGTTTTGAACTCAACACATATGTATATTTTACTTTGACTATCTTTAGGTTATGGTTTAATAACTTTGGTCTTATTTTGCCCTAGTGCGTATTTTGGCTTTCCCTATTAATGTCTTACATTTATACAGCTGTTTTCAAAGCAGCTGTGAAATATATTTAAATTTTCTTCCCAAGGGGAAGAAGCTTAGTGTAAGCAATATAGAAAAAGAAAGGGTAAAAAAAGACAAACATTCTTCTATGGAGTTCTGTAAGTGTATTTCAGATATACCAGGAAATCAGCTAAGCTAAGCAAACACAGATATTTTATGTAGCAAGAACAAAGTAATAGCCCTTTTACGTCAATAAATCAGTGTCATAATTGTGCTAAAGCAATTTGATTTGAGGAATAGACTTTGGGGAAATCCTCCTTCCCAAAATATCCACCTTATCTGGCTTTTCCTGATTGCTGAAATTCCACTGTTTGAGAAGGCTGCTATGAAGCCAAGGGGTGCAAATATATCTGTGAAAGGAGGAGCCACTGAAATATTTACACTTCAGGGTGAGGTGTTTAATCAAATGTGATAACTTACTGGGATATGTTTTTCTTGTGAAGTACTGATTTCCAAGAGGGAAGGGGTGTCAAGATAGTGGTGGAAAGACCTGACAGTGAAGGTAAGAAGGTGTTAAAGACAAAAGTCAACATCCTCCTAACATGTAGAGGAGTATAAGTTTTAGTCCATGGGTCTGTGCAGTTAAACATCTGCCCTGAGAGTCTCAAAGTGGAAATTCAATATGAAAGAATCATGGGATGTGGCCCCTTCTTCCCACTTGCCTGAGCTTCCTCTTTACCCCAGAATTTCTGAAATTAAACCCTGTTATTAAAAAGATGTGCCTGATGGAATTGTTCTTTGCATATGGGTAAGGAGGAGGCAGAAGGAAGTTTGAGAATTTCTATTCAAGCTTATCTGTCATTAAAATAATTTGAGCCCCAGTGGAACACTGCCAGGAATCAGCTCTATACCTCTATGAGGAAAGAAAGGGGTATTGCAGTAGTCAATTTCAGTCATTTACATGGATAGCTTCCCTCCTTTTCCCAGTCTACCTGTTCTCTTCTCCAACCACATACCTGCTACCATATGGCCAAGGAGAATACAGAGTTGCCCCAGGCATGGGGGAACCCTGGATCTTGTCTCAGAGAAGGGCAATGCTGCAATTGTGTGGTGGACAGATCAGATGATAACTGTTCCGGAGCTTTGGGCTTAGGGTAAGTGGATTGGCCTCCTTGAGTCTCTAGGAATCCATGTTTAAAGGGAGATAACCATGTACTTCAGAATTTCAACCAAACACATGTTACCTTCACAATTTTACTATGGTCTATGAATGACAAATATAATTACTTATACATTTCTAACTTCCTTTCTTTCATTTCTTTGACCCTGAAATAAAAACCAAGGTCACTTTACACCTCCAAAGCACTTACCACAGTTTTTAATTATGTTTATTTGTATGTCTGGCATACTAGACATGGTTAAGAAATAATTGCTGAATTTTACTTGCTCAGTATTGTCAAAGAATAATTGTTTTGTTTTGTTTTCAAAAATTTAAAACATGGCTCACTTACAAATACAGAATGAACACATGTCAATGATTTCAACTCCATTATGTGGGGTCCTGGACCATGGAAAATTAGTTTCAAAGAGAAATAGAGAATCAGAGGTTATAATAGGCATTTGACAAAGATATATTAAGATGTCTAGGTTAGACATAAAACTGGTTAATATCCCACAGGGCAATCAAATAGTCACCTTAAGGTTCCATGTTGTAGTGACTATCACATCTGCTTTACACACAAGATTCTGGGTTTGACTCTCAGTGGGACCAAAAGACTGCCTATATTTCCATGCAAACAATTACCTTTGGGGTTATCTTTCCTACCAGGCAGAAGATTCTTACATCCTCACTAGATGAAAACTAACCTCTATCATTGCCATTAGATGTTGAATCTAACAATAGTAAAGATCATGCCTTTAATTTTACTCAAATTAATTAATTTTATAAAGAAACTTTATGCCATATACACAAATGGGAAACCAGTATGATTTTCTACCAAGCCAAAGAAACATCTTAAAGTTGGCACTACAGGATGGTAACATGTTCAACAGAAAGATGAAAGCAACACATAAAGGTTTCTTTAATCTATGCCCTTACTAAGCATAGGTTTTAGAGCTGCTAGAGGTCTCTTCTGGCAGTCAACATAAACCATTACAATAAATACTGTGGTCTGCCAAAGACTCTCAATCTAGACACTGTTCTCTCTTTCCTCAAAAGGGAGAAGTGGTAGATATGTGTTGAAGAAATCCTAGCACCACACAGAGACTTTCCTCATGACAATTAGCAGGATGCCCGACCACCAATGAAAGGTGAGCAACCACCTCACTAAGTGACTCTAACTTTTTTTAGTAGCATGTTTGTTCTACATGTTGGGAAACAGAGGGCTGGAGATGATGGGTAATAATCTTTCATGCTCTAACACTGTTTTTCTTATTGTAAGAATAGCATTCCAGAGAGGAAAGAGATGTTAATCTGAGCTTCTAATCTAAGACTTTGGAGGAAAGGTTCAGACATAGGGACAGAAGTTAGAATTCATGACTCCTAACTACATTACAGGTCTACTGCCAATCTAACCATGGATTCTCCTAGAAGAGATTAGGGTATCTTTGTTCCATTTCCATTCAATTTCATGTCTGGATTGATCAGTCTAGTCAGAACAAGACTGTATAGGGTAACAGGACTGAGTGGCTTCCAAGATGCTAGGAGTCCTGGTAGGCAGTACTAGAATAGCCTTAGTAAGAGTAAACTAGACCTGCTAGGCTTTTGCTTCCCATCTCCACCTCTTACCATCTTGGGTAAGTTATTTAACCTCTCTCAACTTCAGTTTAGTCATCTGTAGAATGGGGATAGTATTCAGGCTTCTCTCACTGAATTACCGTGAAGATTAAACGAATAGGCACAAAGCACTTAGAAGAGGAGCTGGCACATTATCAGTAGTGTATAAATGCAAGCTGCTTTGTGATTGTCCTGCCTGCCTTTTAGATGGTTCCATTCTCCTTTCACTCTCACCCTGCAGCTATTCTTGTTGGTTTTAGGAAATAGCATTTACACAGTAGACAAGATCATATTCTCCACATGTTGGCAGAGGAGCCTGGCAGAGAGAAAATCCCCAGCTTGACTTCAGAATAAAGTCCAAATGGATTGGTTTTTTAAAGGAAAATAGGACTGTTTAAGCAAAGAACTCCAACCAGCATTTGTTCCTGTAAGACCAAATGATGGTAAATGAGCTAGAACTTGGGAGCACAGTAAACATGGAGAAACTGATTGAAGGCAAGGCAAAACAGTGAACCAGACATAACAATGGAAAAAGATTTTAATGGAATAAAAAAATAAAGGGAATTTAAAAGTTGTCCTTGAATAAGAAGAAAAAGCTTTAGGGATCACTAACACATGACTGTTAGATACCCTCTGTAGGAAACACCAAGATTCCGCAATCAGGTAAATGTTCCAAATGGTTCCAATCCAGATAATAGCATTAAGTTATTTGGATATTCATGATGGAATCTTCTGATTTCCACCTGGTGATTTTTAAGGAGTCAATTCAGACAGATTTTCTGGTGTAAACAGAGAGGCTTTCTCTGTTTCAAAAACTTCTTTTGAAAAACATTTGTGGTATGATTCTTATGTTCAAACCCTATGGTAGGAGCTTCCCTCAAGGAGTTTGTAATCAAATGAGTAAAAAACAGAACACGTGAATAATAGGAATATGAAACACTGACAGAGTTTTGTCATCCATTTGTTATCAGACTATGACTCTGGAGAAAGGAAGTGGCTAGATAATAGGAAGAAAATTCTGACACTGTTTGCTGGCCGGGTGCCACTTTGTTCAGTGCTGGTTGCACCATTTTAAGAGGGAGACCCATGGAGTATAAGATGATGGTTGCAGTAAACCACAGTGGCAGTTGTGACCCTTCTCCAGGGATAAAATAAAGAAGGGATCTCTGAAATCATTAGGCCGGCAAATCAGGAGAATCATGGAGAATATCATGGGAAAAAGTGGATTCTTTGCATCTAGTGCCTTTCCAGATCAACTGGATGGAAATAATGAGGAAGCAGCTTTGAGCACATTGTGAGAGTATAATAAATCATGCATGTTACTGAAAGTGGAATAGGTTATATTTTGAGATAGTGAGCTCTTGACCACTGAAAGCATTCAATTAATTTTTGGATCACCACATATAATGGTTGCTAACCAAGTGACCCCTACATAGGGAACACTTGAGTAGTTAGTTCCTACTCTAATATTCTGTGAATAGTAAAATTAAAACAATTAAAATAATTGTTTATTTAAAAAGATTTAAGAATGCATTTCTTCTACAGAATGACACAGCCAAATGTCATTTTGTCCATAATCAGCCCAACAGATTTAGACCCAAATTCTAGCCCAGATCCTTCCTAATTAGGCTGTCATTTCATGGAAATATGTCTTTAACCCCTTCAAATGAAAATTATAGCCTCCTTGTTACTCTCCCTCATAGCATTCCTTTTCTCTTCCTACCATTATCACAATGTGTAATCATATCTCTACCACTTGCCAAAAGCTCAAAAAAAAAAAAAAGGCATGAAACACTGAATTGTTCACCTTTGGATACTAACTACCCAGTGCCAGTGACAATGAGCAGCACACTAAAGGCATGCACACAGTTGTTGAAATGAATAAAAGAATGCAAGTGTCTGCCCTTTGGTTCCAGTTTTTCCTACAAAGTGGAGATAAAAAGTATCTGCCTTCAGAGGTTTGTTTTTCAAAAATTAAGTGTATGTGTGTGTACACATGTGACTGTACTTATGATCAGCATGCATATGATAATATGTCTAAATGCACACTGCATACGTTTATATATATATCTGAATTTCAACTTCTATATGTTGTGGCACATAGAATGCATCATAACATGAAAATTATCATTGGTTTATTATTATTATGGCCTCCCCACCAACCACAAACACAATATTGAGGGTGCTACCTTTGTAAGAGAACGGTGGGCACCAGGAAGTAGAGACGTGAACTCAAGTTCCCACACTCAAGGTTCTGTAAATCCAGTAGGTAATTCAAAACCTGTAAGAAATAGTGATAGTACCAGATGCAGAGATTCCTTTATTCACTCAACAGTGTATCAGGCAAGAAGGATGCAAAGGCAGATTCTACTTGGAGCCTCCCCTCACATATCACAGAGTCTGATACAAAAGATGACATGGAAATGTCCATGTTCTAAGGTGGTGAGATGAGAGCAAGAAGAGAACAGATTAGAGTGAAAACTAAGCCCAGACTTTTTGAATGTGGGGAAACCAAGGCAAGTGATACTTGAATAGAAACTCAGATCAAGGACTTATAGGAGACAGGGCTATAATTCAAAACATACAAACATGTAGGAACGTACTGGTGTCTACAATATTGGCACTTCCACACCAGTTGATAAGTCATTGCCCCATGCCTCACCCAAGAATTTAGCACCCTGCTCGCCCAGTCCTTCCTGTGGAGCCATACCCCAACAAATCAGCTAGTAAGGAAGGGGTCCATATAAAAGGATTATTATCCTTTTCAGGAGGATTTGAGAGTTGGGGGGGTGCAGGAAAAGGGAAAGCTTGAGGAAGAAGGGAAGTATATAAAAGTAAGAGACAATGTAGTTTGAAATCACTGAAGTCGTATGAGAGGCAAACAAACGGGTGAGTGGGCCTAGGTGCATCAGATGATGAAGAGCAAACTATTACACAAATAGGACCCTGGCATTATGCTATAGGCATTGACATTTACCACTTTCTAGCTCTACAGCCAAGGGCAAATCATTTGACCACACTAAGCCTCAACTTCCTCATCTGTATAATGGGAATAATGGGGGCACCTCACCTCACTGTGTAGTTGTGAATATTGCCATGATCCATCACAAGCAATAAATACAGAATCTGGAACAGAGAAAGCTATCACTACAATTACGATTTAGTGGCTCTATTCTTAATGCTTTACATGTACCATATAATTCAACCCTCAACATCTGAATGCATTATTGAAAAAGATGGTAACCTCCAGGTAACATAGCACATGAGGATGGATGGGTTTCTGACCCTGAGTTTGTGCTAAAGTTAATTAGGTCCATTATTACTCTGAGAATCATTGGTGTTTAGCTGGGCTGACACAGCTTTGCTGCTATGGCAACATAGGCCTTCTTGATGTCCCTGCCTGATAATTTCACAGGCAATGTTATAAAAACTGCATGACCCTAACCCAATCAGAGCACCCTGATAACAGAGAGGTACAAACAGTAAGGTATCAACAGAGCTCAAGAAATACTGTATAAACAATGAAGAAAAAGAATTAGCCTTTAAAAAGTAGCTATGAAAATGCCACAATAGCCATAAAGGCCATTTCTAACTCACGTTTTCCATATTACAGTTTGGACTTTGTTTTGCTTCCTTCAATGGAAAGATGTTAAGAGGTTAATTTCAAAATGAAAAGTAGATGCAAAAGTGAGCAGAGAGCAGAGATATGTCCCAGGTTAGTGCACACAAGGAAGACTTCCTTGATAAATAGAGAGAAGAGAACGTCTTTGGGAGGCCATGTTTCCTAGAAGTCTTCTTTTCTGCTTTTTAAATTCCCTTCCTCAGGTAGCTGTATCATATAACTTCACATGGCATCCCATCAGACCTCAGACTTGTGAAGGAAGTTTTCCTCTAAACCCCTGTGATTCCCCTGACTGCTGTTTGAGCCTGTCAGATTAAATATGGATGGAGACTCTGATTTCTAGTTATACTCGGTCAACACAGTGTTCTCAGAAAATGGTGGTAATATCCAAAGAGAATGGACTTCCCAAGTGCACCTGCACTTGGAGATAGCTGGCTCCAAGACTTCCATCTTTATTGGGATCAAGTTAATTTAAAATACAATGAAATCCCAGCCCTTCATCAATAATAGCCTGTTTACTCTTAGGAGACAGATCTGATTTAACCTTTAAGGAAACTCATTTTGGCTTTCTTCCCTGTCTATTGATTTTTTTGTTGTTGTTCTCTTCCACATTATTGGATAGGAATGATTAGAGTAATGACCTACTTACCTACCTTTCTTTTCTTTTTTCTTTTCTTTTTTTTTTTTTTTTTTTTGTTGGAAGAATATGGCTATACCCATGTCAGTGATGGGAGTTGATGGTAGCTCAGCAGTGGGGAGTGCATGAAAAGACTCTAAAACCCCAAGTATGGAGGCACCTGGGCACCTCAGTTGATTAAGCGTCTGACTCTTAATTTTGGCTCAGATCATGATTTCACGGTCTGCAAGTTCAAGACCCACAATGGGCTCTGTGCTGAAAATGCAGAGCTTGCTTGGGATTCTCTCTGTCCCTACCCCACTCACGCTGTCTCCTTCTCTCTGAAAATAAATAAACTTAAAAAAATGTTTAAATCCCCAGGTATGGTCATGATATAAGTGGAGGTCTTAATTCAAGTACTAATTTCACCTCTTACAGATTCTATGCTTATTTATGATCCCTCCTCTCTCCTGCCTTGCCCTGGAAATCTAGGATACTTATCTTTCCCCTGGACTCTGAGCTTTCTACCTAGGGCAGAATTCCAACATCACTCACCCAATAATGGACACATTTCTTTTCTCATCCACCATCCTTACCATTATGACATATA
The DNA here is from genome assembly GCF_018350195.1 of Panthera tigris. Taxonomy (NCBI): domain Eukaryota; kingdom Metazoa; phylum Chordata; class Mammalia; order Carnivora; family Felidae; genus Panthera; species Panthera tigris. The sequence goes on from NC_056662.1 coordinate 36,745,505, forward strand.
TCCAAACATCTGCACACTGCCCCCAATATATCCACCACTCAGCAATTAGAAAGGATTAGGGTGACTCATTCTATGAAGAGTAATTTGGTTAGTGTGACAGGGATTTGCATTTTAAAGTAAACAATACTCCAAAGTATGTGACATTTAAGACATACAGGGGAGGCTATTGTGCAAGATATTTTGTATGGGAAAGTGTCTGGTGATAAGTATTGATCCAAAGGGAAACGTAAAGTGGGCACTTACTGTGTCAGATCAAATAAAAGGTATCCTGGTTAGTTACTGTGGGCTTAAGAAAAAAAGTAAAGTTAGTAAATTCAGAAGAAACTCTGTCAATCAGGCTTTGTGGAGAGACAGAATGCCCACTAGAGAATGGAAAAGAAGCAGAATAGTGGACTGCTTTGCATTTGTCTAGCCACAGTTATAAAAGGAGCTAAGAACATAGTTTGAATCTGAGCAGATAGAGTGCCTGTCAAGAGTGAACTATACACTTTCACTGATGATAATGGCCTAAAAATGAGAAAATCACACCCAAAGGAAGGAGGCAGCAATCAGAGGTACTGCTATATACCCAGAGGTGGGACTGACCCCACGGCCCAACAGCTCTCTACAGAGACCTCTCTTCACTCATTACTTCCTTTCCACTCACTGCTGTTTCTCGTGTCCTTAATGTGGCTGAGTGATTTCTGAGTGGGGAACAAGCTCTCATAGCCATTTCCTTTGAAGCTCTACACATGCTGGTTTGGCTTCTAACTAACCAGTACCTGAGCACCTTTGTGGTTTTGCCACCAAACAGCTGTATGACCAGAGTCACTTAATCTATTTAGACGTCATCTATAAATAAGGGTGCTGGACTAATGTAATGAAGGAAACTAGGATTCCTTCAATATAGGATATATGTTATATTTGACAGATTCTGCTGTTTAGGAAGTAAAAATACTTGAAAAATATTTGAAACCCATAGATCTGCAGTAACCAGATCTATGTGACAAACCCTGAAGTGGTCCAAGAAATTCTGCTGCTTTGACTGAAATATGTCTTTGGCCATAATGATTTCTGAATCATTGGAATTCACTTTACTGTAAAAATCAGACTTGAACCATATCACCTGATATGGTGCTGCTATGATAGCATCCAAAGAAGCAAGCACAGGAACAACTGAGAACCAGCAGTGCTAGGCAGCAAGAGAGAGAAACTGAGGCTAATGATAAAGGATTTATCTTGATTTTCTAAACTCATAGGGGAAGAAAGAGGTTTCAGTTCACACTAATAAGCAATAACGCTAACTGGTAACCTTTTTATATAGTATTTACAGTGTGCCAGACAATGTTTTAAGCACCATACATACAGGAAAGTTCATTTAATTTTCACAGCAACCCTATAAAATAGGTATTATTATATCCCCACTTTACAGATGAGGAAACTGATGCAGACTAGTTAAGAAGTTTGCCCACAATTATGCAACTATTAAGAGATGGGTTTAAGATTTCAAACCAAGAATTCATATCTTGATTTGACAGTGGACCATTCACTTCTAAATCTCATGGTCATTATATTATGAGGCCAGCAAAATTTCTCCTAGATGTCAGTTCCCTCAAGATCAGGCTATTGAGCCTTAAGACTAAATTCCCAAAGACACTAGAGAGAATCTGGATTTCTAATTAATCTAAGGGTTGGCAGGATGTGTGAAATTAATGAAAAGAGTTCTGGTAAATTCCATTTAACTGTTTCTGCTCTTTTAAGTACCTTGGCATGGGAAGTGCTCATAGAGAAAACCATTTTACAAATTGGTAATACACTGAATTTATTAATGCTTTTAACCTTAACAAGCACCATCCTTCAAAGGATTCCCTTTGGACAGAGATGAAAACTGAGGCCAGAAGGTTGCAGTTAAGTGACTTATTCAAGGTCCAAAGTAAGTGATGTCAGAGAGGGATCAAAACTCCTATTTCCTGATTTCAGACCAAGGATTTTCAAATGAGACCAGATGGCTCCTATATTTCATTTCTCTCTGTGTCTTCTTCTTTTTCTCTCCTTCAGAATTTCAAATAAATTTCATCTCAGCATTTGTGTAAGTTGGGATCCCCATGGGAGTTCAAGTCCAGGGTAGTTGAAGTGAGTGCCTAGTTAAGGCAAAGGATTAAACAATCATGTCACACAGATTCCCCTACTAATGTCTCCTCTCTCAATCTCATTGTTGCTGTCTTGACTTATGACTTCAATAATTCACGCCTAGAGTGTTGCCTCTGGTTTCTCTGCCTCTATTCTTCCCCTTTCCAAAATCTATGTCCCTGCTACTTGCAATTTTACCTTTTTACAGTTCGTTTAAAAACCTGTTTAAAATCTTAACGAGTTTCTATTATCCTGAGGGTTACTCCATAAGTCCTTGGTGTGTGTAAAGACACTTGGGGTTCATACACAAGAGAAATTTCTGCCTGTACTTCCTTGTATGCCAGGCAGTCTTTGTGGATACTTTAACAACTATAAGCCTTATAAACCTTCTGAGAAACACTATATATTTTAGAGAAGTCAGTACAGTATCACTATTAAGGATATAGGCTTTGGAATGTGAGAACATGAGCTTGACTCCCAGCTCTGCTTCCACTAGCTCCAGACAGCTGGAAGTTGGCTGGAGGATGCATGATCTAGGATGACCTCTGTCACATGCCTGGAAGTTAACAGGTGATTGGCCAGGGGCTGGTGGACTCTCAGCTGGTGTTCACCTTGGATTTCTGCCATGTAGTCTCCCATCTTCCAGCAGGGCAGCTCAGGCTTATTCATATGGTGCCCTAGGATCTTAAGGGTAGTAGGAAAAAGGCCCTAATGTCGAAGTATGTTTCAATCTTTTGCATGCATCAATCACATTTACTAATATCCTCGGACCAAAGCAAGTCACACAGTGGAGCCAAGATTCAAGGGATGGTGACTCCACCTCTTAATAGACAAAGAGAAATCTTGAGCAATCTAATCTACCATACATTTTAAGTTCCAATCACCTTACGTGAATAATGCAGATGCTAATGTTCATTGATGAATGATAAATTCACAGTGAGCATTAAATGATATGAAATATATCAAATGCCCAGTACTATACTTGGCACTTACAATGCACTCAACAGATCTACTTTGCTGTTCAAGTTCAAATATGAACCCTATAGTAGTTACTAAAACATAAGGAATATTCTTAGACTGTTTTGGGGAATCAAAGTTTGTTGCTGCATTCCTGCTGTACAGTTTTCATTCATGTGGCTTTTTTCTTTCTTTTCCTGGTTTTACTGTAGAATATTGATGTGTGTGTCTAAGAGATATTACTTAATTTCTAGTAGGGTCCAGCTGTAAACAGCCCAGGGTGGTGGTGTCGGGGGTAGGGCGGGGGGAGGCTCTTCCTTATATGCAGTTTAATCCTTACAGTGGACCACAATAAGTTAAAATTGTGGGTAGTGAGGATGAGAAGTACTTCAGAATACCCTTTGGAATTATTGATTTTGTTATAGCTTAATTATTTGGATAGGGTTTCTGGTTGAATTCACAATGCCCACAATTTCATTTAAGACATTTCATTAGAGTTGTGGGGGTCTGCAACTGGCTGTTAAATAGTGTACAGGATATCAACCAATTCATCTTGTCTTAGAATTGCAAAGATGACTGCAGTTATTCTCTCTGTATCCAGACTCTTTCAATGGGATTTTGCAACAACTCTCTTATCAAGAGAGGCAAAGTCTATTTTGCCACTGCTTGAAACTGAGCTGGGCTTCTGACTTGCTTTGGCCAATAGGATACAAAGGAAACAATGTTGTGTGAGTTCTGAGCCTCCATCTCAGGAAGCCTTGCACACTGTTATGCTTGACACGCTGAAGCTTTCACATGAACAAACCTTATTTCACTTGTTGGCGGTTAAAAAGTCATGTGGAAAAGAAGCAAGGCTTACCAGCCAATAGTTGGCCAGCCCCTGGCAAATGCCTACCAACCACAAGACATCTGAAGGAAGCCCATCCCAGACCTGTTAAGCCACCAGGTGAATGTAGACACATGAGGAAGCCCAGCCACAGTTAGCCTGGGCTGCTGAGACTGGAAGAGTTGTTCAGGCAACTAAGTTCTGGGGTGCTTTGTTACACAGCAGAATCAGACACAGGACTAATGGTTGTAACCTTCCGCGTACTCTTTGGCAGGCCTCATGAGTAACCTGACACCTCATGAGACAGCCCGATGGTCTGTTTGTTACACCCCATGTGCCTTGGTAGATGGGGAATTAAAATCTTTGCTAGACAATCCTCCTATCTGTCTATCACAAGCATGGGAGAGGAGTTTCTACTCATCGTCTTCCTTTCCCATGGATGTACACCATACCTCCGTGTACTCAATATGCAGAGGTTTCCCATCTGTGAATACACAATGAAATGCTTCTCTGTGGCCAATGTAGCATAAAGAAAATGGCATATTTTTCATAGATCAACCTAAGCTTTACCAGAGCTCTGATATTAGTTGTGTGATCTGAGAAAATTATTCAGCTTCTCTGAGGCTCAGTTTTTTCAACTACAAAATGAGAATAATTTATTTTATCTTATTGTATTTTGACAAGTTAAACTACAGCTTGCAGTTACTATGTTAAAACACAGTATCTGTGTTGTAGTTTAGAGTCAATCTTAAGTTCTTTCACACTCCTCCCACTGAGAAATATATCCTATGTTCTTTCTGTTCCCTTCCCGGGGTTTGTGACTACTCTGACCAACACAATACATGGGAAGTGACACTAGCAGTTTTCAGGCCCAGATTTAAAAGACTAGCTTCCTGTCCATTGGCTTCTACTTCCTGTCTGTCAGAACTCAGAGCCCGGAGCCACCCTGAACCCTGAGCCACCAGGTAAGGAGTTTCAGTACCCTGCTGAAAAGAATACCTGGAGAGGACGAGACACTATACAGAGAGGGATATGGGCCCAGTAGAGATCAACCTTTGAGACATCCTCACTGATATGCCATGCCATGCAAGGGACTAAAGCTGTCCTAGACCCTCCGGACCAGCCCAACCACCTGCTCAATACCAAGAGTGACACCAGAGGGCATCATCATATGGAGCAGAAATTTAGTGAATTCAGAGTCATTAGATATAATAATAAGATGGCTATTATTTTGAGCCACTCAGCTCTGGGATAGATAAGAACAATTTGGGACTGAGAGTATCCTGGGGTGTGAGACTTCAGTGTTTGAACAAGTAAGGTCAGCCTTAATACATATGGAGATTACCATTGCTATTTTGTACTAAAGCAAAAATGAACAATGTTGTGGTGATTTCATTTGTTTCTTTTTTTTTTTTTTAATTTTTTAATGTTTATTTATTTCTTGAGACAGAGACACAGCACGAGTGGGGGAGGGGCCGAGAGAGAGGGAGACACAGAATCCGAAGCAGGCTCCAGGCTCCAAGCTGTCAGCACAGAGCCCGACGCAAGGCTCAAACTCACAAACCTTGAGATCACGACCTGAGCCACAACCTGAGCCAAAGTTGGTCACTCAACCGACTGAGCCACCCAGGCGCCCCTGTGCTGATTTCATTTCTTAACAAAACTACACAATGCAATTTTCATACCTTCACAGGAGATGAAAAATATTTCTGGATGAAACACTGCATGATGCTGTTTTATAGAAGATGAACTATTGAAATCCGTTCTAATTGATTTTCCTTATCTACAAGGCAATTTTTTAAAGAAAGGCTTTCTTTAGAACCTTTATAACATGAATAAGAAAATAGCAATGTGAGCCCCAGTGGCATTTCAGACTTCATCTTCAATGAAAGCATTTTTACTGAACTTCTGAAATAACTTTAATTATCTGAGCATTGATAGATACAGCTCATGCCTTGCCACAATTAATTTCTTTCTCAATTGTTATTTGGAAAAGTCTTTAAAAATCTATATAATTACTACCTTAGTTTTTACCCTAAATACAAATTGTAAACTTATTCATACTGTGAAGTAATTTAAATTGGACTTTTTTCCTAATGGCAAAAAATAATGATCTGTGCCAAAAATTTAGAAAATCTAAAAAAAGCAATGTGAAAATACTTTTGATAAAATAAAGGCATTTTCCCTCTAATTGCTCTTTGGTTATCACACATTAAAAAAAAGAAGAAGAAGAAAGAAAAAGAAATTAAAAAGGAACCTGCATCGCCAATGATATTGAGTCCCTAACAACCTCAAAAGAGGAAAAAGTGAACAACAACAAAAAGGTGAGTAGAATGATACTTGGGCAAAATATAAGGAGAATAAAAGCCACGTATCGGCCCCTGTCTGCACCCACCCTACACAAAGTCTAGATTTCCACAGAAGTAAGTGAATGAATTATGAGCCAGCATCTTTTGACCGGAAGATGGAAGGTCAGGATTATGAGTGGTCCAGACACAGAGGGGCCACCTGTACACGTGGTTCCACACTGTTCAACGGCAGGGGCTTGAGGGAAGACCCTTCTTCATAGCAGAATGACTGGGTACAACTACACAAGTATTTTTAACATTTTGGACTCCTACAATCAAATTGCTTTTCCAATGGCTTGCAGCAATACAAATTTCCATTAATCTTATTTTATGAATTGCATTTGGCATTAAATGCCAAATTTGCTGATTAGCAATTTTAAATTTGCTGATTAGAGCAAAAAAATATGGCACTGCTCTTTTTACTTAAAGTTTTTAAATTAGTAATGACTGAATCAACTATTCACATTTATTAGACTTTTTTTTTTGATTGGCCTATTTATAACCTGTATTTATTTTTGTTTTGGGTGTCTTAGTTACTTTTTTATGTTCATACATATGCTGCCTGTTCAAAGTCATTTCCAAGTGGCTTTTTTTCACAAGTTGTATTTGTTTATATTTATAAACCCTATTTCCTCATTCTTTTGGGTGACTGGAGAACTTGGCAGAGTAGTGAACTGATATGATTTCCAAAATGTTAAGGGATTCTGCAGTCTAGGCATCAGCTCGAATTTGAGACAGGTGTCTCACTTGATATAAAACAAAAACAAAAACACCCCCCCCAAAAAACAAATAAAACCCCAGCCCTCTCTTGGGATTACTGTCTTCCTATTCAATCCCATTATTTCAAATTGCATATTTCTGACCTTTGTAATTACAGTGACACTACAGTGACACTTTTTCTCTATTACTTAAAGTATTTCACACTGTTTCAGCGAGCCCTGCCACCAGGCCCTAAGAGTTGGTGCTGCAATGCACTCTTTGGTTCTGACTACAGGATCTCTCTCTTTTTGGGGAAGCATATTATTCTAAATGCCACAAAGGAGGGTGCGGGACTTTGGTACTGAGGAGCTCCGACTACAAATGGATTGGGTGTAAGGGTTTTTGTGAGATTCAGCTGGTGTCTGGCTTTATCTCCCCTTGAGTCCAGGGCTGCACATAAATATCACCCAAGCGTTCCCAGAAACAGTTGGCCCAGCTTGCCCGACCCTAGGGGAGTCTGGAGAAACTGAACCCCCCACCGGTTGCTAGAGAATTGCTTGCTTTCCCACCTGCATTCCCCACCCTCAGCTGGTAGGGTTTTAGGGTGGGTGTGTATTTCAGTTTGTCAAAAAGAGATCAGTTCCTGTGCTGAAAGGCAAGCCTGGGGCAGTGTTTGACAGAGCCGAGGGACACCGGGAGGGACAATTACCACGTAAGTGGTTCTCACGCTGGGTCTGGCATTGGGTGCCAGCTTGCACATTAACTCCTTTGACAGTATTTTCCCCAGTTTACTCAACATTCTCAAGGGATGGCTTTGTCGATTGTTTCTCTGGCTGCTGTTTTGACAGTCGATAGCCCCTTGATGCCAGCTTAGGCTGTCTAATAAGAAAGAGGCCAACGTGAAATTTTAAACCCAACAACTGCTGGTCGTGGTATGGGGTGGCTCCAGCTCTGTTCTCTCTTTTTCCCCTTCTCTTGAATGGTAATGGGCTTTTATCAAATGCCTGTCTTTCCTCATTCTCCCAGGCTTTGGGGAAGGAGGATCATGCATTAACCGGGTGGGTCAGAATCAGGGGGGAGTTGAAACTTCCAACGGAAACTGACAGGGGATGGTAAGCCTGAATGTAAGCAGATATAATTTATGGTATTAAGGTGACTCCAGACAAATGCCTATGTTTGGGATATATTCTGTGTCAATTTCCAACGCGAGTCAGTGATAGACTGGACAAGAATCAGGCTCTGACCTAAACAACATGGCTTAGAGGGCAGGGGGTGGGTGGATTTATGAACAGAATCTGCATCCTACAGCCACATCAATAAGACACACAGACATCACAGCTTCATGGTATTTGTAAACAGTTGCAAAAGAAAGGTATAGAAATAGGAATTGCTTTTTTCTCCAAATCCCCTGGTTAGCAGAGCATTCCAGCTAAAGCACATTCCTGGCATCCCTTTAGTGCCCACCTACCAAGGTGTAAATATAGATCAGATGCTCTTTTTGAGAGCAAATCTACAGTCTGAAACTAGCTATCTTGGTATTGTCATGATCTTTCCATATCGCTCATGGTGCAAGTTCTGTCCAACTGGTAATTTTAACCTATTAAATCAATTTTCCTTTTAGCTGCCACACTAAGCACCATTTTGAATTTTACCAGTTGAAACTGGGAATAAGTAAAATGCTTGATTTTTCCCCCAGTGACTCTTTATCTTTAGCCCATATTAAAGAATGAAAAAGGGAATAAATTTTTTACTTAAAAAAGTTTTTGCCCTTTCAAAATCAAATGTGATTTTCCATGCCTTTATTTTTATAATATAATTTCATAAAGGATTTCCAACTTGGTTCTACAGAACTGTTTGGAAAGTAAATACAAATTATTATGGACATTTTTGTATCTGATTATCAAATGCCATAGTCTTCTATTTCAATTAATAGAGTCGTAACTTATACACAATTCTTTGTTAGTTCAGAGATCCCAACGTCTCAATTTATGTTTCTCATAAATACAAAAGCAACAGAATAGTAAGAATAAGATGGTGACTCATTCTAGAAATTAAAATGGCCCTCTTAATTGGTCTTCTTAATTGCCCTGACCACACCCTCTCTTTGGGGGAGGGGTAAGAAGAATAACCCTCAAACTAGAGATTAAGTTATAGTCATCTGATATTAAAGGAGAAGAACATTTTAAAAATGCATTTGCTGATCATTGCCACTTGCTTTGCAGAACCTAATACATCCCTCCCTGATAACATCAAAGGAATTAAGGCCCTCTTTATGTAGCAAATGCTTTTCACAGTTCAATAAGCATTCCTGTTGCTGCTATAATATTTCACCCACATTTCCCCATGCTCAGAGTAGGCCTCAGAATTGGAACTGTTTCATTTCTATTGAAAGTACCTTCATCTCTTCTTGCTGCATTTGACCATCCCTCTCCAAATATTTGTGGGTGATAATCATTATATTACTCAGCAAAGAGGACAAATTCTCTGCTTTGCAATCTAGTTTCTGGGACACAGAGAATAAAAATGTCCTGCCCCGGACTTATCACTCATTTTCCTCTGACTATCTAAAGAACTGAACCAAGAGGTAGTGAGTGAGTGGCTTGACACATGAACCAGAAACAAACAGCAAAAGACAGGAATCAAGAGTCCTAATGTGCCTGCAATAGAAACCATTGTGCAAGGCACTTCCTGGGAATTATTTAGGGATTATGGTGTCAAAATTGCTTAATCTGTAGGAAATACCCCAGGCCTTCAATTCACATCAGCAAAAGTGTATTAAGTGCTTACTCTGTGCTCAGGACTGAGTTAAGCACTTAGGGAACAAAGAGAAAATATAAGTGTATAGCTGTATAAGCAAAAGTGTGAGTGGATTCTACCGAAGGTGGTAAAAGGTAGGGTGCATGCCTCTGTGCACATATTATTTTCTTCATATCTTAATAACATTGTAGGTAGGCCTTCTCAACTCCTCCCTAGATCTCTCTGAAATAAAACAAGTTTTATTCCAGTTTAATTTTTAGTTACAAGAACAAACACCCTGATGGTTTTGAAACCTAAGAAGGGGGAATCATTAAAATCAACATCTGTCAGAGAGCAAAATCGGGAGGAGGCAGCACTTAAAAAGACTCTCAGATCCTTAAAAGGCCTGCTATGAAGACATGAGGGAAAGGAGGATGAATGGGAAAGGAAACTAAATGGGATGTGTTCTGTATGATTTATTTTAGCAACACCAGAGAGAAGTGTGAGGGAGACTCATGAGTCTCTAACATTTAGGAATGTTTCACTTCTTGTTTTGTTTTACATTTTCACTCTACAAAATGAAAAGACTCCAATCTAACTTTTTCATTAAATCACCTAGATACTTCTCAGGTTTCTCGACCCACTCTAAACCCTCTTTGAAGGAAAGATTCAGCCATGCTTGTTGTTTTAAAAGGTTTCTAATCACAGGAGAACCACATTCAACTTTGCTCATTTCCTGTGCCAATTAACAGACAGGAGTGGCTGTCTCCCCGCTGTTACCACAAGGAATTCCGGGGACTGACCCTTTCAGACGTGACTCCCAGTGCCTGGGAAAGTGGCATCAGTTTGGGGAAGAGGCAGGAAGTTGGAAATCCTGAGAGTTACAGACCAAGAGCCTGAGAACCAGAAGGGCAGGGCAGCTCATAGGCAAAGAGGGTAGAAGCCCCAGGAGTGAAGAAAGCTTTATTTTTATTTCTAAATTTTATTTTGTAATGAAAGTCTAGGTCCTGGGAATAAAACAAGAGCAAAAATACCTTGTTTTATTGGGCACTCAAGGAGATTCCTGGGCCTGGTGAACACTATATAAATCTGCCAAAAGGGTCCAAGTGTTCCTGTCCCCTGAGTTTAGTTGAAGGGAAAGGAAGTTGCTGAGGTTGGCCCAGGAGGCCTAGGGTTCTTGTGGTGGCTGGGGTCCCTTGCTTACAGTTGCTCTGATTTCCTCAGAATCCAGGAGGAGGTTGAATGACATGGGAAAAAGAGCCTAAGAAAGAAGATGACATCTATCTAAGAGAACTGTGATTGATAAATTGAAAGGCTGAAACCAAATCAGGAAAAGCTCTTTCCCCTGCCTGGAATAATTACCCAGTCCTCCCCTCTTGACTAAATCTTCGAAGTCTCTCCTCCTTGCAGAAACCTGATACACTGATTCTTCTAGTGTATTAACTATTGATATACTGATCTTGTGTAACAAATTACCATAAAAGTTAGTAGTTTAAAACAACCACCATTTATTATTGTCCTAAGTCTATAGTGGCCTGGGGAGTTCTGCTGGTTTGGGCTAGGCTTGGCTGATGGCAGCGGGGCTCCTGCAAATGATTAAGGTCAGCAGGAAGTGGGCTGGGTGCTAGCTGGTGTGGGGTGGCCTAGCAGAGAAGACTCAGCCTGTGCCATGTGCTGTCTTATCCTCCAGCAGCCTGGCCTGGGCTTGTGCTCATGGAAGTGGAATAGTTCCAAGACAGCACAAGTGGACAGGACCTCTTGAAGATATCTGCTCCCTATATCAGGCTCAGCTCTGTTCAATTCCAGGGAACCACATGAATTGTGGCTTGAATTGTGACAAGATAGAGCCCAGAGACCTTTCCTCTCTTCTTTCCACAGATATTTGAATTCCCACAGGCGGGTATAAGAACCCCAGTAATGGCTATGAATGAATTTCAATAGCTCAACAGGACAGGGATATAGGGATTAAGACTATTTTAAAGAAATTATAAAGAAATGTATTCCTGAGTTTTACTGGCCAAAATTTCTACATAAGTTCATGGCTTCTTAAGTCCCAGAACACAGATAGCATATTTCTTAAGTCCAACTACCAGGCAATTAAAAGAAAAAAAAAAGTAATTCTAGATAAATATTAACTACATACATAATGTCCTAGGTTTGTGAGCATCAATTTTCCATCTCCAATTGAACAAAAAGAATTATTAATAAGATGACTAGTATGATATTAAGTTATGCAAATGGTGCAGGAAGAAAGAAAAAAGCTCTTGTCCTCCAGGTATTTGTGTTTAATTTGGAGGTCCAGTCCTCTTGTAATCACTGCTTAGAGATAAGCTCAAAGCCAGAAGCACCTGTGGTCAATCTGATACAGGCATTCTGGCCTCAACAAATTTGCAAAGGCTCCATGTAATAAGCTGATTGCAAAATGGCCCCAATCTTCCACTTTCATGCCACTTGCAATGTGCCTCCCATCAAGAGGCAAGGTCTACTTTAATACCTGTTGAATCCAGGCTGGCCTTCTGATTCACGTTAATGAACAGAATGTAGTAGAAGTGACATTGCACCAGTTGTGAACCTTGTCATCCTCAAAGGCCTGTATTACTGGCTGCTCCCTTCACCCAGGACACTTAAGCTCAAGGACAGGAAGAATCATGATCTTCCTATAAAATTCTGCTTTCAGCCTACCAAAAAGTCTTGAGACATGGAACTGCACAGCATGGCTACCTGTTTACAGTGCAGGAAGAAATATAGGAAGAAAAATATCACAATTTCTATCCCAAATTATCCTGCCATGGCTTAATCATTTTCAAAGAAACTTTGGGTATTCTTCAAAGTGTGTACCAGATCTAGATCTTGTTCACATCTCTCCAGCTTCCTTCCTCCCATAACCCTGCTCAGAAAGAAGCAGATGAGTTCCAATCAGCCCTGGCAGCTACCAAAGGGAAGGTCACAGGCGGTAATAATATAGGCAGGCTCAATAACAAGATGTTTGAAATATGCCCCAGAGCTATTAGATGAAGTAGCGGATACTAAAATGTACTCCTAAACCCAGCTCTTTGTGTAACTTCAAGTACAAGCCAGCTGTTCATCAGCCTTAGGAAACAAATGCAGGGAGTAATTAATTAAAGGAAGATGTTTCAAGGCTGAACAAGAGGGGAATGATGTTTTGATGCATGAATAGTTGGCCTCTATTGTAAAATCTTTCTTCTTCCCTGTGTGCTATAACCATTTTGGGCAGCTTCAATCCAAATGGAATTTCTATAGCCACTCAAAAAATTGTAAGGTGTGGTTCTGACTCAGTTGTCTGGGAGTCCTTGAGGTTGACCTAGCTAGGGACATATGTTACAAGGAGAGCTCACATATCATGGCACTGCGGCTTTAATTTTTCTAGTCTACTGAGGGTCTCCAATGTGCTATGGACTTACCACTGGGCAAGCACTAGTGAACAAAAGACATGTGGCCACTGCCCTCAAGAGCTTACAATCTAGGGAAGACACAGGTGGCTGAATCCTTTGTTTGAATTTTTCTTTTGCCAAAATAGCTTGAAAATTCATTATCCAAAGTAGACATAAAACCAGGCTCCTGCTTTTAGACTCTCAAATATTGAGAAAGCCCCATCTGTTCTCTTTAGGATAGTTGATCTCCCATTGTAAGACTCACACCATCTTAAACTTTCTCTCACTATTGACTAACTGCTTTTATGCCTATCATCATTCCATCAAATTACCACAATATTAGGATGAAGAAAGAGAGAATCCTTTGATTCACTTTCAGCTTTATGTACCAGATTGTAGTGGCCACTGGATGTATCCACCATGATGACATCATTCCTTTTGCTATCCTCAACACTGAGGAAAAAGAACCTGAGTGACAAGAACAATATAATGATTAAAAGGAGGAATCATAAGAATTAAAGTCTATAGAGGCCAAACAGGAAATGAAACTAAGGAATGCGAGCAAATAAGATATAACAAGGGATGATGAGGACTCATGAGCAATGGAAGGCACCTGCCCCACATAAGGAAATCATCTGTTAAGGCCCAGCCAATTGTTTCCAACAGGGAATGTGATGCTGTTATTGCCAGAGTTTTTCAAGAGTGCAAAGAAATCCAGGTTTGCTGTGAATTCCCTCAATTTTGCAGTTATGAGTAGTAGTAGTAGTAGTAGTAGTAGTAGTTGTTGTTTTCTTTTAAATAATGTATGGGCCACACATAATATCACATTGGGTAGGATGGGGCTTCAGGGAAGCCAACTGGGTGTCCAGAATAAGGGATGTAAATGTACATTAAGAGAATGCCACCACAGCTTCCCCTGCAATTGGGGATGCAGGTCAGTTTAGTCAAATATCACCCATATGGTCCCTTCACCAAAGTTTAAAATCCAAAGAAGACCATATAGGTTTATCACCAGTCTATATAAATAGATGAATCACCCCTCAGGCTGTAGATATCACTATGCCAAAAATCTTGTCTTGCCCTTGCTCTGTATGGTATGGTATTCACTGAAGCCTTTGGGTTTGATGAGCTAGTACATGCACCTTGGTGTGCTTGTGTACCATGGGCTAAACCACCATAATGTGCCTTTGGACAAGGTAGGTTCCTGGGTCTGTCTTCGGTAAGGGAAGCAAATAAAGTCAGTTTTGCCAGAGGTAAGCTGGGGAGGTTGGATGTTCCCCAAGGAGCCAGACTTCAAGCTGGCTTCTAATTCAGTTTTCCAAAGCAATAGATCTATTCAGAAACTCCTTCTGGTTCAGTTTAATGAAACCACAGAAAATTTGCAAACTAAACTCACCAAGATGAGACAATAATAGAAGGCAGATTTTTCTTCTTTGGATGCCACTGCTAATGAGAGCATCTTCAGGGAGGCGCTGGAGTAAACCCATTCTCTGTGTCCTCAAGGTTTGGGAGAATATAGAGCTGGCAAGGCTTTGCTTTGTGGGGCACACACCATGCTTGCTCCAGGGTCTTTGTACTTTATAAAATGCTCTTTTAGTCTCATAATTATAAAAACTTGCTCCTTCAAGTTTTCAGACCTCCATATAACCACCTCACAGAAAGCCTCCTTTACCAACTTAACTGCATTAACACCCACTGTTACTCTTCTTTCTCCCACTGCATCTAGTTTTCTCCATAAAACTTCTCATTGCCTTCTATTGAGACTACATATTTATTATTTTTCCTCTCCACTAGAATATAAACTCAATGAGGGCATGGATCTGTCCATAAATTCACTGTTGTTGTCTAATATCTATAACATTTTGTGGAAATATGTAGATACTCAAAATACGTGATCACTGAGTGAATAAATGACTATGACTTATATGATAATGCAAGATGTACTTTAAAGAGGCCCTGGGTCTCTCCAAGCATCCTTGTTTCTAGCATCACATCAGATGTCAGCAGTTAACAAACACTCTTCTCCAAACCTGTATTCCACTGGAAATATTTTAAATATACTTGTTTTTAATCTTAAACTTTGTCATTTTGATTCAGCTGCTTTTGGCAAAATGATGTTTTCCATGTATAAACAGAAAAACTTAAAATATTTTTCTCTAAGTTGTTTAAAATATACTTGGGCCATCAAAAGACCTTTTTTAAATTAATTTGATGGTTTAAGTGTACATGGAAAAAATAATATTTCCTTTCCTAGAAAAGTAAATCTGAAAGAAGAGTGAGCAATTATAGGCTCTGGTTATTATTTGCAAAATAATAGCTTGGGGCATTGGATCAACTTCCTATCTGTACAACTCACCAATTTCTAATACTGACATTTTAAAAATTTACATCATTTATTTACCCACTCACTGGACTACCTTCAACACAAATTCCAGTTATTTCTTTTTCTGTTTAATAACCGAGGTATTTTTTTAAGCTCATTAAAAAACTAGGAAGAAATACTTGTCCCTAGGCATTTGCTAAAGCTGCCATCCAAGTTTTAATGTTGACAATTTCTCTGTAAAAAAAAATCAAGTATATTATCCCCTTCTCTTATCGCCCATGTAAAAGTAATTTTTAAAAGAGAATATTGCATTCTAACACACTGCAGAAAAGTAGTGGTAGGAAGAAGTTGAATCACAGGTTAGTTGGAATTAAGCAAACGTTTGAAGACTGGCTCATGACCACTCTGTGTCAAATGATATTGATCTTTGGTTCCAATTTCCATTTACTAAAGAACCAAACTAGATACATTTGCTTTAAATGACTGCCCTTG
The DNA here is from genome assembly GCF_018350195.1 of Panthera tigris. NCBI lineage: Eukaryota > Metazoa > Chordata > Mammalia > Carnivora > Felidae > Panthera > Panthera tigris. Next base: position 36,761,387 of record NC_056662.1, read on the forward strand.
TGTCTGCATAAGAAGGAGAGGGACTGGAAAATATCCAGAGAAAATTGCCAATTCATTTCAATATGTTTTGCCCTAAGATTCCACCAAAATACTTCTTGTCAGTGTGACCCAAGACCTCCTTACTAAAACCAAAGAATATTCCCAAATCTTCATCTTCCTTCTCGTGTTATCACCATTTGATACCAGTGACCCCTTTTTGTTCTTTTTGGCATGCTATCAACCTGTGGCTTCCGAGCTGTGGCTAGTTTTCCTCCTTCCTTCATGGAACCCCTTCTGTACCTTCAGTATGGGAATCTCTTGTTTTACCCACTCAAAATGTTTGATAACAAGATACAACCCTAGCTCTCTTCTCTTATTCCATAATATTGTTAGAGGGTCTTACCTGTATGCCTTCCTTTAATCACCCACTGTATGAGCTAGAGTCTAATCTCCAGTCAACATCCTTAAAACTTTTAGACAACTACTCACTTTCCAACTTCTAAATGTCTCAAAGACATCCTAAATTCAACTGGCCTAAAAGTAACCTCAGGATCTCATAATCTTATCTTCCTCTGGGTTTTACTTCCCAGATCAAGATACCAACATTCATCCCATTATGCAAATCACCCTTGAGCCTGCTCTCTCCTTTAATCCCCTCTCCAAACCAACTCCAATTTTATTTGCTAATAAATCTCAAATTTGTTAATATCTTTTCAAAATTATAACCATTACTTCTAGGTATTCTTTTCTCTGGAGAACTGAAAACCCCTTTGTACCCATTCTAACTGCAACCCCCAACCTACCCTTCTTTAGAGTAGTACAGAAGAGGCCCATCACCAGTAGCTTCAAACTCATTTACGTATCTTTCTATTGGTTTCTAGGCAAACAGGACATATTAACAGCCCACAGAGCCCTTCTCTGACTGGTCTCCACCCACCCCTCAGGCGTATAGTGCTCCATATGGGCCAGCCATACCTGTAGATATTTTTTTCCTGTTCCCTAATGCTCCTTCTCAACACAGTCTTCCATGTGGTGTTCCACGCTCCCAGAGGGGTTTTCTCTGCCTTACTTGGTTGACTCTTACTTATCCCTCAAATCTCAGTTCAGTGGCTACATCCTCAGTAAAAATCTCCCTCACTTTTCCTGACCAGATCAAATCTCTTAGCCCCTTTCCTTTCAGCACTTAAGTCAAATGCAACTTTATATTTACTTAGGTTATTATTAATTTTTATTCATGGTTTATCACTCGTATTTATTAATGTCTGCTGTCTTCATAGCTGCAAGTTTCATAAAGACAGGAACCATCTCTAGTCTGCCCACCATTATATGTTTGTTGCCTAGCACAGTGCCTGTCACATAACAGGCACATCCTTAATATTAATTCAGTGAAGGAATAAAGAGAATTGCAAAGTGGTATTTACCTTTAAGCTACATGTCAATGTCAGATTTGGGATGTGTGTGTACCTTTGGGTCCTTTACAAAACAAAAACAAAAACAAAAAACTAGGAATTGGTTGAAGCCTGGAGTTAGTGGCTCTAATCTTCCAATTTGAAGATGCTCTGGAGCTCCAGTCAGCAGACTCTGGATGAGAAAGGAATCAAGTTTAAGAAGGCATGGGAACTGAAGAGGGACAATGTGCAACCCTTTCCACCTTTTACTTTATCAGGAACAAATAACCCCTTAGGTGCCTGGTAGGATAAAACATGTTCTAGGGGCGCCTGGGTGGCTCAGTCTGCTGAGCGTCTGACTTCGGCTCAAGTCATGATCTCACCATCGGTGAGTTTGAGCCCCGTGTCGGTCTCTGTGCTGACAGCTCAGAGCCTGGAGCCTGCTTCAGATTCTGTGTCTCCCTCTCTGCCCCTCCCCTGCTCGCACTCTGTCTCTGTCTCGAAACTAAACATTAAAAAAATTATTTAAATATGTTCTCTTATAAAAAGCTCTTCTTCTGACAGCAGTGATTATAATTTCAAAGCCAGAAACATATAGGTTGGTGGTATGGATGGAAAAAAGAAAAGGATAGAGAAAGGGAAACTTTATAAGAAAAATTGGTTCCTATATCTGGACACTGGAAGAAAAAAAGCATTTCACAAAGGGGAATTGTGAGAAATAGTTACTCTGAAATCTTTAGTACCTAAGGTATAAATTCCCTGTGAGCACATATATGCATAGCCATCATGATTCTGGATTTCAAATAATCTCTCCTGTTCCTATAAAACCATCCCAGAATCTCCAAATTGTTGGCATTCAGATGGGCTCTCCCAGAGTATTTCTCACATTCAGAAGTGATAGAAGAAACCTCTGGTCAATTATGTGTTTTGATTTTTGGCTCAAAAATCAAAGGTCACTGTATACACACTGCATTTTCCAGTTCTAGATAAATAACATTCCTGTGAATCTTAATCAAAACAAACTGAAAGCAGTCCAGTGTGTTAAAACAGGAGCATGTTGGAGCACCTGGGTGGCTCAGTTGGTTAAGCATCTGACTTTGTCTCAGGTCATGATCTCACAGCTCGTGAGTTCAGGCCCCGCATTGGGCTCTATGCTGACACCTCAGAACCTGGAGCCTGCTTTGGATTCTGTGTCTCCCTCTCTCTCTGCCCTTCCCCCACTCATGCTCTGTCTCTCTCTGTCTCTGTCTCTCAAAAATCAAAACATTAAAAAAAATTTAAAAGAGGAGCATATCACTACCTAGAAGACATTCTTAACATGTAGAAAGGCAGTGGAGCCCTGAGCTATGGCTAAACTCAGAATACAATCTTTCTCTACTTTTGGACCACATATCGTGAAAGCATTTCACAGAAGTCCTACCAGATATTGCATGGATTCTGGCAGGGCATAAGACTCATTTAAGCTCTAGTACTAATCTCAGTGAATGCCCCTTCACTTAGTGTTTTTGCTTCAGACTTGCTTGGATCACCATGATGAAAGGGCAAGGTTGAAATAAAAATTACACTGAACAGCTGGAACATGCAACCTTGAGTACATAAACTAGGAGCTGGTAGCCCAAATTTATTTCAAGGTCAATTTTTACTTAATTTGTCCAATACTTATAAAGTACTTTTTTAGCTACTGGTAATTAAAAACCAAGAGACTTGACATAAAAATCCAGATTCTCAGCCTCTTTTTAAAAACTGCCCTCATAACAATTGTCTAGGCCTGATTGTGCATTTTTCTAGGTTATGTGTCCCCAAAGATACCTCCATGCCACATTCCCTCCACTTACTTATTTAGACTACCAAACTTATCTCTGTAGAAGGGTTACTTACCAATCCTTGCCTACACCCTTAGCAATATTGTCAATCCAGACTCAAACTCTCTTCTAGCTCTGTTCACCACCATGAACTCTCTGCTTCTTTTGGACTGTGAACATTCTTCATGTTTTGACTGCTCTAGGACTAAAGTCTTGCCTTGAAATCCTAGCCCTCATGAGTGGGTATCCACTATTTGAATGATCCTGAAAACACTTTGTTCCACCTATGACAACAGTTCTCAACCCTAGCTTCATATTAGAATCCCTTGAGGAACTCTGAAAACTTTTGATGTTCAAGTTACACTACAGACCAATTAAATCAGAATCTCTGAGGGAAGACCTCAGTATTCAGTATTTTTAAAGTTTTCCACATAATTCCAATGTACATCCAAGGCTGAAATCCATTCTGGGCAAGTAATATGAATTATCTTCTTCCCCCCATTAGACTGTCAGAGCCCCAGGTTCTGCCTTGGTTTTCACAACCATCTCACTATCAATGATAACCCCTTACGTATGATCACTTCTTTGTATGTTTCAATGACTCTCAACTCTGGCTGTGCATTAGAATCACTTGAGGACTTTTAAAAATACCAATATCCCTAATTAGATCAATTAAATTAATTAAATCAGAATCTCAAGCTAAGGTTGAGAGCTAGAGCACTAAATAACTCAGTCTAATAACACATTTCTAAGAAGATGTATCAGTTTCCTATTGTTAAAATTATCTGTATAACAAACAACCATGATATTAGTGACCTACAGAAACAAGCATGCATTATTGTGCATGTGTCTGCAGGCTGACTGGGCTCATCAGGGCAGCCCTACAAATATTGGCTTGGATTGTTTATACAACAAGGGGATGACTGGTAGTTGGCTGATCTAGGCTAGATGTGGCTGGCACAACTCTGCTGTTTCACACAGCTCTTCTCCTTCTCAAAGGACTAGCAAGCAAGCCTGGGCATGTATTCCTTATGATGCCAGCTGAAGCATAAGTAGAAAAGGGGAAATGTATGCATATATTAAGCCTTTGCTCTGTCACGTCTGCTAACATCCTATGGACCAAAGTAAATCCCATGGCAAAACCAACATCAATGGAGCAAGGAGCTATTTTATTCCCATGGAAGCAAGGGGAAAGGAGTAAATTTCTAAATACTAATCTAATCTATCACAGAAGATATAAAGTTATTTCTTTTCCTTTCTTGAATGATAAATATTACAATTTAAGATGTAGGGAATATGTTTTAAGAATTCTTAATTGACTTCACAATAGTTTTTGTGGTCTTTTCAGCATGCAGCCACTGCTGAACCTCTCCACTGACTACTACTATATAATGTCTTTGACCCCTGCCTGGTTCTCTAGATCCGTGGATCTCTGCTCTAGGCTTGTGATAGAAGTAAACAGTTCTCTTGTGCCACCCATTACTGAGTTTAGAAAATAAACCAAAGAGATGATATCCAAGATAATAACGACCTGTTTAAAAGTGGAAATCATAGGCTTGTCCAATGGCATAGAACATTCTTTTCTCATTGAAAATTTTGAAAATCTCTTATATACAATAAAGATTACAGCTATTATAGAGAATAGAATTACATATAACTCAGGCTGCAATCTCAAGGATCTATCTAGCAATAGTGGTCAGTGCAGTCTTTAATCACCTTTAATTTGTACCTTTTTAAGACTAACTTCTCCCATTCTTTGGTAGATTATGTAGGGTGTATATGTTGTACAAAAGTTATTCAAAGATATTTAGACTCTGCTTTGGAATTAAGTGAAGGAAGCATCTGATCATGGAAATTTGGTGACTGGGCCTAAGATTATGCACATATATTCTTTTCTAGTTGCAGCCAAAAAAAAAAAAAAATAGGTCTTTCTGCTGCATGTTTATAAAACCAGACATTATTACCACCTGATTATTCATTTGCTCATACCTCTTGTTTCATTTATTAAAGACAAAGTTGAAATTGAATCTATGCAATCCATGTTAGTGGATTTATGTGTTTGTGAATAATAACTATCCTTCAGTGTTCAGGGTTGACTTTTAGGCTACGACTTGATATCATTTGGATTTCTCTTTTGAAGAGCCAAGGACTCATGAAGTTGTTCACTTTAAATAGGAAAACACTTAGGAGGAGAGGCAAGCAGTACTGCTTCCTTAGGAGGAAGCAGTAGGGGAGGGGTGAAGAAGGGAAGGCTTTTGTTCAGTCATGAAAAATGGTCGTGTGTCTTACGGTGGCCACAGTTTAAGTAAACATAAACTCTGAACCAGAGATCATACCTATCATTTCCTCAGTGCTAGCAGCACTAAACCAAAATATAGTTTTATTTGGCTAACCCCAAAGTAGGATGTGGGTGCCAGTCTTGAAAACCACATGATCAGGTTTCAAGCAGACACCACTAGGGTTGTGCTTTTGTCTTAAGCAGGAAAGTCATAAAGGCATTACTACTCATAGCACCATCATTGTGTTTAGCAAATAGATGCAACCATAACAACGGTTAACTTCAGAGAGGTCTGCAGGGTCCTTGACCCTTTTACAAAATGCAATCTCTCCATGTTGAAACTCCGCAGAGACAAGAGGCATGTTCAAAGGATTAAGAGAGACAGTAGGAATCCCAGGGCATAGGCTGGTGGGGAAGGAAAGGATGAGATATTCTCCTATCCTCCCATGAGTTCTGAAGTCAACTGATCTGGAATCCATGTCTAGAAGCATCATCTGGACTTCTCTGGATATTGGTTTTTTTCTAAATGGTGATCCAGCAATGAACAAAAAAGCAACCTGTGCTTTCAACATGTCATCATTTTTTCTTTGTAAGGAAGATTCTTCAGGGCTCAGGATCATTCCATTTGTCTGAAGTACTGCAAGCCTTAACTCTGGGCTTGCTGCTTCAGAGATTTTCATGGTGTGGAGTTTTATTTATTTATTTATTTATTTATTTACTTACTTACTTACTTACTTACTTACTTACTTACTTACCACGGAGTTGTTGTTTTTCCCCCCTCTCTGGAGCCAGGGAGGGCTGGGCAGATGATAGAGCTGGGTGCCCTGAGTTAATGACTGGCCCTATATTCACAAGCTCGTTTACTTTTGTTCTCACCTGACACCTCAATGCTGCCAATGAACAGGAATTAATTTTATTGAGGACCACTCAGTTCCTTAAAAGAAAAACTGCTCACTTGGCTGGAAATGCTTTGACAGAAGGCAGAGCAGCCGGTCACACTCGAACACCATCTTCTGGATTTGGGGGCAGAAGGGGAGTGGTGGATTCAGAGGGAGGAGGAGACCAAGCAGTTATTTCACGTGAGCTATTATGGGGCAGTCCGAATCACAGCAGAGTCTATCAACAAGCTCTTGTGCTAAGGACACAGTCTGCTGCCCCCTTTTCTGCTACTCCCCACTGAATCTGTACGTGACCCCCAGCACCCTTCCCAACAATCAACTCCCCATAAGAAGGTAATCATCTTATGGTGAATTGGAGAAGAAGAAAAGGCACTCTAGGAAAATGTTATGATAATAGAAAACTCTTCAGTGTTGTAACCATCTGGTGTACTGCGGTAACAAAGAGGGTGATAATTGAGTGCCCAGTAACTTCTTTTGGCCTCAGATAATGGGCACTCACCCTGATTTGTATTCTTCACAAGAGTAATTCACCATCATTTCACACCACATCTGTACCACATTTCCTCCATCAATACAGCCTTACACATAAGTTACCACACTTAATTAAGTCCACATCATTCTCCTCCAAAGAACAGAAAGGTTTGTGTGGAGGCCTGAGTGGCAAAGAGGCACAAATGAGATTTTAGTGACTCTCGTTTTGTGGGAGGGATTGAGATGGATGGGGGGGCTCATGCCACCAAGGTTCGGCTCCAGGGTGGGGTGGGTGGGGATGCGCCTTGACAGCTTTAGCCTGGGCAACAGCTGTGGATAAGCTTAGGCAGGCAGCCTTGTGGCAGAGCGTGCTTACAGAGGGGATGGCGACCCCATTGTCACATAATCTTGCTTTTGAAAATTTGCTACAATGGATTCGATCTGATTTCTAAGGTGCTGTCACCAGAGCATCATTAAAAGTCCTTTAAGAAACTAGAGAATAGACTAGATCACCAAAGGCAGCTTTGTCCCCTCCTCTCTGCCTTGCTTTGAGGCACTTTCCCTTCCAGCTGACAGAAGGGGCACAGCCTGTAAGCTCTGAACAATTAACACGGATCATTTTATTTTTCTTTAATCAATAAGACAAAGTTACTGGGAGAATCAAGGCAACACTCTTTGGAAGACAGGAGTTTTAAACTTTACTTCACCATCCTCCTGGTTTGATAAGAACAATTCCATGTTGCTATGGTTAGCCACAGATCCACTTTACCAAAAAGTTCATTATCTGGTGCGTGTGTGCGTGTGTGTGTGTGTGGGCACATGCGTGTGTTTCTCCCCAAAACCACTCCTAGAGGCTTAACAGTCCCCTCCTCCTAGAGGCTGTGCAAGCAGCAAATGGAAAGGAAAGCTGAGACTAATGAGAAGGACATTAATCAACAACCAAGTACCAATGGATGAAAGCAGAGACTCCCCCAGTCTCCCCACTATCTTAGTCATAAGTAAATTAGCAACTCTTTTTCCTCCTTTTAAATGATAAGGAGGGAGCCAGTGTGGGGAACTTGGAGATATTTCTCACAACAAGTGTCAAAATACCCTGAAAGCTCCCGGGGGTCCACCTCCCACACACAGTATGCCCTTCATTTGTTTATCTAAATGCTGACAAATTGCAGTATTTTAACAGCCTATCTTGGGTTTGGCTTCATTTGCATGGCGTGCCCTCTATCTTTGAGCCGATAATGAGGCTCAACATAAAGCCCTCATTGAGGGCTCTGCAGAGCCTGACAGTGATGAATACAGAGCTGGAGAATTAGGTGGTTAGGAGAAGAATATGCTATTGTGCATAGCTCCTATCCTTTTATCTTCCCTGCTGCTCATTTTCAGGTCTTTCAGGGAAACTGCCTCCCTACCCTTTCTGGCCAGTGTCTTTTACCTCTCTTTCACTTTGAATGGGCACCATCTTCCAAATCGTCAGCTCAACCTGGTGCTATTTTAGTCACCATAATTATTGTCCCGTCTTATCCTATGAAATGCTAGAGGTTTCCTTTCACTGTGTGAGCCACTGAAAACCGGTGAAGCATTGTCCCAGGAACAGTTGGCCCCTCCACCCACTGGATTCTCAGATATTCTCTTCTGCATTGCAGAACCCAGCCACCTTCTGTCAGAAACAGCCACTGTCACCGGACAGAGTCCTTACTGACCACACCAGCTAAGTGTAAGGAGGTTACAGAAATTTAGTATGCTTCAGAAATTCAGTATTTTGAAGGTTGTGTGCTCAAGCATCTATAATTTCACTTGATGGTGCTTACGTTTTAAAATTAAACCCAGAGAGGATGTGTTTCTCAATGTGATATGTGGGGAGGAAGCTATTAGGGATGAGACAGTGGGCTCTTATAGATGGAAAGGATCTTATAGATGGGTCTGGCTAATCATTTTCAAAATAAAGGAAGAGGCACAAAAGGTCAAGTGATTTGTACAACATCACACAAGTCTGTGAACTAAATCCCAATGTACACAGGTCCAGGGAAGCACACAAACTAGGTGAGTGAGCTCACAGCAAAACAGCCTGGTGCATTCTACTCTGTTTCAGTTTCCCTAAGCAAGGGCTCCCAATACATTTCATTTTGAGGTGCCCTAGCTCATAAAATGATCGTTTTGGGTTTTTTTGCTAGTATCCCTTACAAGAATCATGTAATCCCCAGACCCCAGCCTCCATCCATCCTGATTCTTAGATCTAGAATTCATTCTTATTCTCTGATAATGAGGCTGGTAATTCTCATTTCATCTGTTTCCTGCCTGTTTTCCTGATGAGGTGGCTGTTTAGGTGCACCCTAAAGTCCTAGCTTCTTGGATTTCCCTATTTTCCTTTACATTCTATTCAATGGAACAAGCAAGACCTCAAATCTGCTAGAAGTCAACAAAATGGTCAGAAAATCTATGAAACTGATGAGCAAAGAGTCTGCTAGATAATGGCAGACATTCCATCCAATTTTTTTTGTGATGCCATGAAATTCTGAAAGCTTCTTTGTTAATGCTTACATGTCTGTGATAGATTTATTTCTAGGTCCTTATCTTCTGTAAATGATGCATTTTATTCTCTCCATTTATTAATACATGCTTACCATGGAACATACTGAAATTAGAAAAGTGTATTTAATTCCTTACTCTCTCTAGTTCATCCTTTGATCATTATTATGTATTGCTATATATGTCTCTGTTCTTTCAAATACATTAACATTATATTCTAAGTTTCAGGGCCACATATTTCTTTCCATTGAAATATCTTGTTTTTAAAACACAATTCTATATAGTGTATATAATGTCTCTAAGAAGTACTGCTTACATAGCTGGTAATAAATGGCTGGCAAATCCCATGCAAGATGGGGAATAATAATAATTTAACATGTAATTACAGGTTTTTTTGCAAAAGAAATTGTGACTTTTATTACTGAAAGGTACTCAGTTACATAATCTGTTAAGTTGGAAAGCCACATACTTTGTTTATATTTCCTGGATGCAAGAGTCCATAGGATATGCATAGGATAGAGTTGAACAGAATGAAAGGCACTGATTCCACTCCTTACTATCTAAGTTAGGGCATTTGAAATTTGCTTAGCCTTTCTGAGTCATCATTTCTTCATCTGTGAAAGACAGTAACAACGCCTCTCCTTTAATACTGTTATAATGACTCAGGATAATGTATATCAGCCGTTTAGCACAGTGTCTGGTAAATAATAGTTTCTGCAAGAGTAGGAGCTTAATAAACATACTTGTGAAATCTTCTGGAATTCATCTCTGTGATATATTCTCATGCCTCTGGTAGTGTTTTAGTAAAGTCTGAATCTTCCTAGTAGTTTATAGGAGGAGACCAGCGATCAGTTTTCATTGTGAAGATATATTTGTCATTTTGTATAAAAAACCCAGAGACCTAGCCCCAGCACTGCTTCAAGAGCCATCAAGAGAATGGTGGGAAAAGCCATCTGTTCTGCTGGGATGGAGAAGTGATTGATAAAATTTTATGCATGTGTTCCTTGCAAGTCAACAACTGGGGTCTGCCTGAGTGTGGATATGCTGTCCCTATAGGCATTTAAGAGGATGTATTTAGTGGCATTTGAGTGCTAATTTTTGCTTTGGAAAGAAAGATTTGCACATGAGACATCATTAAAAACACAGATTGAGGCTTTAACATATGGAAAATAATAATAATCCTCACAGTTGAGCATAATAACACCAGTCTCATTGTGGAATTCAGGACAGTATATACATTTACTGGTCCCACTAAAAATATCCAGATTATTTGACAGTGTAGAATAGCAGAAGGCATTCCAATGGTTAAAAATCTAGAGTGGTAATTCAATTTAGTTCTTTATCAATTATGCAACAAATCACCAATCTACTTTGAATTTTATTTTTTTTAAGTTGTTCACTTCAATAGTGCATTTTCTAACGTATCTTGCAATAAAATAAAGCAAAGATTAACAAAATATTTATAACAGTTTGAATGTCAAAGCTTACAAGAAGGAAGCTTGAGATATAGTTCTGTTCGACCTAGTTACATTGGAAGAGACACCAACATATTCAGATGGACACAATCAGCCTTGAGCAAAAAGAGATGCCTTTCCTGATGAATCTGAACTCTACCAGTTTCTCCCTACTGTTTTCACCTTCTTCCTCAGTGACAGACACCCCATTTTAGCTAGGTGAATGACTTCCTGGATAAAAACTACACTTCCCAACTTCTCTTGTGGCTAAGTGGCCACGTGACTCAACTATGTCTGGACATGTAACTGGAAGCAGTATGTGCCCATTTGTGGCGTATCTTCTGACCTGCCTTCTAGCATGCCAGCTGGGATGTGTCAGGAAAAATGGAAACTCCCACAGTTCCCATTGTCACCTTTGACCTTGTGAATCGCATACATATACAATAGAACAACACCAACAAAAAGAAACAGAAAAGTCTTGAGCCTCTGACATGAGGGAGCATCATACTATAAGACTCAATTATGTCCAAAAGTTATAAATTTGAAGGAAAAATATACACTTCTATGTTTTTAAGCCACTGTTTATTAGGCTTCGGTTTCTATGGATTGCGCAATCTTACTTTATGTATCCATACTCTTCATTCCCTTTTGAAATCCAAATGATTATCAGATTTTCCAGAATCTTCCTGCAACATATCAAGAAGTGATTTGTATTATGGGAGTATATCTGCTGCCCTCTGTGTGAGGCCCAGAGGCTCACTGCCAATATTACTTTCAGGGGAATGAGGTACAAAACCAATTACCATATTTTTCCAGCTTGTATAAAATTCCACTGTCACCATGAGTTCTGCATAGGGATTATATATATACTATTGGTGCTACCCCAAACAAAAAAGTGAGAAATTCAAATCATTCCTAAATGATCAGTTAACAAGCACTGTTTGGAACTCCTAATTTCTGGTAGGTTCTGTAATAAGCAGTATTCAAAATAGAAGACGTGGTTTTGTACTAAAAGTTTCACTGAGAAGGCCAGATATCAAGACTGAAACTTAAATTTAATAATAGGATATAACCTGTAGCAAGAGTTTCTACAGTGGGCAGATCTTGGGAGCAGTGTCACATGGAGGAGACATGATAATAGGATAAAGTTCATACAATAAATGGGGGGAAAGACAGAAAAAGTGTAAAGGCAGTAGGAATCCATTTATTCAGTAGCCTCATGTGTGTGAGGCTGTGCTAGGTGCTCAGAATGACAAAATTAACCCTGGACAAGTAATCCACTTCACTATACCTTAGTTTCTTCATCTTCAAAATGGAGATAATTAGAAAGTTTTTTGAGGATTAAATTTATTAATACATATAAAGCACTTAGAATAGTACCTATTCTATATACATAGTATACCTATATACCTATATACATAGTATATATTCAGTAAATATAATCTATCATTATTGTTACTATTTTTTTTAATTTTTAATGCTTATTTATTATTTTTGAGAGAGAGAGAAAGAGAGAGAAGGAGGGAGGGGGAGGAAGAGAAAGGGACAGTGAGAGAGGAAGATACAGAATTCGAAGCAGGCTCCAGGCTCAGAGCTGTCAGCTCAGGGGCTTGAACCCACAAACTGTGAGGTCATGAATTGAGCCAAAGTTGGACACTCAAATGACTGAGCCACCCAGCCACGCTTATTATTTATTTATTTTTTTTAGTAATCTCTACACCCAACGAGGGACTTGAACCCACAACCCTGAGATCAAGAGTCGCATGATCCTCTGACTCGCCAGCCAGATGCCCCAGTATGATTTTTTAGAGGAGCTCAGAATCTAGTGAAGGTCACAAGATGTAAAAATTATTAATAGTGGCATGGTGCAATGATTAATATAACAGAAAGCATATGCAGCACTCTGTCAAAAACAGGAGGGGGAAACAAAGAGCTGGGAGGAGGCAACTGTGAGTCCTCCCCAGGGAAATCATATTGAAACTCAGACATGAAAGAGGACCGGGAGAGTTTCTCCAGATAAACACGAGAACTTCATGCTGGGGCACAGTGTGTGCAAAGCCAAGGTGGATATGCTGAAGTCTGGCACGTTGAAGAATGCTGCTGGTGCTTGGGAGGACAGCCAGGATGACAGCCACCAACACACGCTGGCATAAACACAGCAGGTGTTTACAGCCAGCATCCATTCTGATAGGGCCACATCTGTTCTGACCAGCTAGTCCCCATGCCGAACTGGTTATTATTTTGAATATTATTCCCCCCACTCCCCAAATGGTGTGGGAGATGATGTGGGAGGTATCAACACAGGCTTTGTAAATCTTGGTAAAGAATCAGAAATAAGCCCTGATGGTTAGTTATTTCACTACTTCCTGAAAATCAGACACCTACTTCACAGAGACAATTGCTGCAGTTCTTTGTTCTCCTTATTAGTGATACTCTTGCGTAAAATTCTCAGCATCATCTAATTGATATTAAATAGGCAATTAGTACTGAAAAAATATATGTAGAGCTGTGCTCTAGAAGGATGTAAACTATGTCACATGCCATAAGGATATGCCTTATGCAAATGTGATCAAAGTGGAGGTGCTCATGCAATTTCCACACACTTACCCACCTTGCCTAAACCACATCTGAGTTTTTTTAACTGATGATATATATATATAGAAGTGATGAGTATCACTCTGGTCAAGCATTAAGAGCTAGTAGTGAGTGTTCCATGTATTTTCTTTCTCTGCTATGGCACCATGGGGTGGTATGCAATGAACATCTTTGCTGGACATGCAGCATGAGTAAGAGAGCTCTGCCATGGTAATAAACTGTGGTTTTAGGATTACTTTGTAACAACAACACAGGGTAGCACTATGCCAATGTCAGAATTATTAATGTTTTGTGTCCCCCCAAATTTGTATGTCAGAACTCTATCCTCAAATGTGACAGTATTAGGAAGTGGAACTATTGGGAAGTAATTAGGATTAGATGAGGTCATGAGGGTAGAGCCCTCATGAATGGGATTAGTGACCTTATAATAATGAGTCAGGAGAACACTTGCTTCCTCTCTGTGCACTCTGCCATGTAAGAACACAAGAAACAGAAGTCTGTGATCCAGAAGAGGGTCTCACCAAAACCTAGCCATTCTGGCACCCTAATCTTAGACTTCCATTCTCCAGAACTGTGAGAAATAAATTTTTTCGTTTAAGCCACCTAGTTAGGGCACCTGACTGGCTCAGTCAGTAATGTGTGTGACCCTTAATCTCAGGGTCATGAGTTCAAGCCCCACACTGGGTGTGAAGCCTACGTAAAACAGAAGAAAATATATAAGCCACCTAGCCCATGCTATTTTGTTATAGCAACCACCAATGACTAAGACACACACCTAAAATATGTAGCTTTGGTTTAGTGACTGGTGGTATGTAGTAATGAAATATCAGAGACTACAAACATGGGGATCCATGTTTCTAGGGAATCAAATATTTGGTAAAACTATCATCTGAGAAAGCTTACTTAGTACCAGACCATTTGGTTCTAAGTCAGAAACTCAGGAAAGACACTGAAAAACAGAACCTTAGTTTTTCTATCACTTATCTGTATCTAGATTTGCCAAGGGGTCAAAGATTTGAAAGGGGTGATTTCAGAGAGAACTGACTGGTGCATACGTAGAATTGAAGGAGACAGTAATAGTGTAGAAACTGGGAGCCCTGCACTGTGAGAAAAGCTGGATTTGAAATCCCTAACCACATAGGTTAGGATTTAAAGGGTTTTTTATGGACAATTTTACCAGTAAGATCTTTCAGAGCAAAGAGTTTGTTTGTTTGTTTGTTTGTTTGTTTGTTAAGTGTCACCTTCTAACTAGAGCCACTAATCTCAATAAATAAAAAGCTAGATGGTATATGCTGAGAAGGCAACAGGCATTTTAGAATACTTACAGTTCTTTTAAATATACTGATATATAGAACTTATTGGAAGCAAGTGAATTAGAGGCCTACTGAATTGTTGAGAAAATTTTACTGCCAAAGATTTGTAAATCCTGTCTAAAAGTGTCTGTGACTACTGAAGTTTAAAACAACTCTGGTCTCCCAATCATTTATGGTCAGGAAGCAGGCTGACAAAAAGTTGCACAGGCCCAAAGGGCAGCATATTCCCTAGTGCCCATTAAATTTGACCAAAGAATATAATGGACAAATAAGAATATCCTGGAAGGAGATCCAAGGATGTTGGAGAACAATGTGTAAGCAGTCTCCAGAGAACAGAATGAGTGTCTAATAAAGTAATATTCTGTATCTCCAGATCCTTGGAAGTTTCCCCAGAGAGAGTAGACAAATGGCTGCTATGTGTCTTCCATTATTCCTATTTATTATGGTTAATCTTATTTCTCTTGTACCATCATATAATGGGAGTGAGGAGAAAATATGTTTAGTTCATAAGATTTTGGACTAAGAGAAACTATATTTGGACACAATCAAATAACAGTTGTGTATCATATGGATACTCTGCATTTTGAGCAGGATACATGATAGGATGGAATCTTAGATCATTTCTATTGCAGAAGCATTGTTTTCTCTATGTGAGAGTATATCAAGTGGGATTCCTACAGGAAACAGAAAGCAATCTCAAATTAGGAAAATTGAAGTAGGGTTATTGATAAAGGGATGAGTTATAAATATGTAGGTAACATGTTGAGGGAACAGTAAAGATGATGCAGAAACCTGGGGCTGTTGTCATGCCTAGGCCAAGAAGAATGAAGGGAGTGAATGGTTTCCAGGATCTGGAAAGAGAGCAAGAGTGAGTCATTTAGGTCAGTTCAAAAGGCTCAGAAAGCCAAAGTGACCTCACAAGGAGAGAATCAGGGGCATAAATATCCTGACCTAATTCTCCACCACCTCTTAGGCCTCCTGGGTCTTCCTCTTTAGTCATCCCAGCTGGAAGCCAGTGGGCATTGAAGCCTTTGGATATAGTCCATATATATTAGCTTCAATGGGCAGAAGAGCTGGGCAATGAAGAGGGAAAGAAGATGTTGAAGGGCAGACAAGATACATGGAAAGAAGGAAAACGGGGTTATTGACTGACCATAATGGAGAATTCAGGAATGCAGTCCTGCTCACACCCCTTTTCACATATTCACAATTTAGAGTCTTATTTAGAGAATAAGTACATGCTGTCAGCAGCAAAGCCTTCATGATGAAGTTGTAGATGGGTGGAGCTCAGAGCTTCAGCCCCAGATCAGTGATCTAGATTTTCAGTTATTAAGATGTTGATGTAGTCCAGGACTCAACATTCATGAATCCTTTCAAGGTATCGTGCTACTGGCCCAGGACTAGTCAAAGCCTGGTTAAAAGTAAGTAGCAGGGAACAGAGTTCATGAAGTATGGTAGTGTACAAGCTCCAAGAGGTGATCACTCCACATTCTCCACTGACTACCCTACTTACCTCTTGATTGATACATTGCCTTAATGGTACCAATTCTTTATTTTTTAATGTTTATTCATTTTTGAGAGAGAGACAGAGAGACAGAGTGCAAGCAGGGGAGGGGCAGAGAGAGAAGGAGATGCAGAATCCAAAGCAGGCTCCAGGCTCTGAGCTGTCAGCATAGAGCCCCATGTGGGGCTCGAACCCACAAACCGTGAGATCATGACCTGAGCCAAAGTCAGACGCTTAACTGACTGAGCCACCCAGGAGCCACAATGGTGCCAATTCTTTACCTCTCTCTATTCCCATGCCCTTTACCATGTGACTTTCCAGTTCCTTTCACTATAGAGATGGAATCTGATTTTTACCAACCTTTGAATATAGGCTGTCCTCATGATTTGATTTAGCTAATAGAAAGCACAAGAGATAGCATACCAGATCTAAGCCAAGGCTCAAGAGGTCTGATGTTTATGCTTATGCTCTGTGCCTATACAGTCATCATGAGAACATGCCCTGGTTAACCTCCTGGAAGATAAGGAAAATTTAAAGCACAGCCAAGTCACTCCAGCCAAAGTCATCGTGGGTTAGGCAACAGCCAAGCTAACCCCACACATGGGAGCAATCCCAGGCAAAGACCATTGGAGATTAGGCTACCTGGAGTTGACGTGAAATGTTTGAACATAGTTACTGTTGAATGCTACTGAAATTTTATTACAGCACTGCTGCAACAACAGATAACTGATACTCTCTCTCATTCCTCCCTGGCCACATTATAGCTTCATAAGGCTATTATTCTACTTTAATGACAGCTTTTACTGCATCATGACTTTAAGTCCAACTCTCATGAACAGCAGTTTTCACAGTGTCTTTGTCTTCAGTCCTTGTAGGAATTATTTTAGGCTCTTATTCACCTTCAATCTCTTGAATAACACTTTAGTCTAAATCAAACTGCCTTGGGTTTAAATTTTAGCTAGGCTTTTTAATAGCTACAATCCTGGTAATTCAACTTGCAAAGCCTCAAACCCCTCTTCTTTAAAATGGGAAGAAACTGTTGTCAGAACTAGATGAGAGAATGCATGAAGGTTTTAGAATGTATAATCCTGTGCTTTCACTCTTTGATAAGACTTAGTCACAAGAGAATAGATCCTATCTATTCCTTGTTATTATCACACTTAGAGCTGAGGTGTGGCATGTAAATCACCAAACTGGATGGAAGTGGGGAGATGGACTGTGTCTAGAACCACAGTTTTTACTTCTGCCTTATGGTTTGTTGCATCTTTTTCAGGGAAAAACAGTTTTAGTGAGGGTCAGTAACTTTATGAATAAAAACAAAGAGGCCAAGAGTCCTTAGTTTATGTATGGTTTGCGTTTACATATTCCCATGAAGGCAGCCCTGCAGGCTACTGAATTAAGTCAACAAAGTTTGGAGCAGGTGTTTCGAGTGCTGTGCTAAAGCCAGCCTGCACCTGTCAGTGAGAGTTAGTTGCTCAATGTTCAGCCCTTTTCAAGCCAGTATATAAAGTTAGTATTAAAAATTAAACTTCTGAATCTACAGGGAAACAAGTAACATTAAAAACAAAGGTAGTACATACTCAAAATGAATCATTCCCTAATTAACTTACTATTTATGCTCTTGAGGTTATTTATGTCAATTTTATGGTGGATAACAGTGTGCTGCTGCATATCTTTTCCCCCACTTGAGTTCAGTGAAACCATACTGATCCACTGAGGTTGGCCATAGTGGAAATACATACACCATGGAAATCAGCAAATTCTGTAGATCAAGGCTTTTTGTTTCAGCAAGCCAGGTGATCAGTGCTTACCAACACACAACTGACTCCATCAATTGTGCCTAGAAGGCACTGTTACGTTCATGCTGGTTTAGAATGACACCCCCTACTTTTGCTGTGTTATATAATATTTTGTTATGATACTAGAAATTTGCCTATAGCTTTCAGTATTCCTACAAGGAAAAATTTTCTTTTTCAACAATATACTGATGAGCCAACAAACTTTAGAACAAGCCACCAGAATTAACTACAGAATGTGGTCATTGTCATTCTTAGCTACCTCATGCTCTGGCAAGGGGTAGAGTGAGAAAAGGGGAGCAAGGATGAGGCAACCTTGGAAACCCAGGGCAAATATTTTCTGAGGATTTTGCCACTGATCCATCTTCTTGGCTGACTGTAGTATGTGGAAAGACTAGTGACTTGAGGAGGGGCAGGGTGGGCAGGAGCTGAGAGTTCCAAGCCCTGCTCCATTGCCTACTGTATCTTTGGCCTTGCTCTAGTCACTTTGACTCTCCTGGGCTTCAGTTTTA